>NC_138783.1:16288076-16633076 GCF_965178545.1 Coloeus monedula
GAAAAAGAAAAGGCTGAAACAGATTGCTGCTGCAAATTCTTTCACTTCTAAAACCAGTTATTCTAAGTCAGTCTTCTTTTTCTCTGAAAAATGTTGCACTTTGCTTTCTGAAGGCAGTGTTTGTTGAAACACCATCAACTTCATGCTGTTAAATCCTAGAATGGTTTGGGTTGGAAGGGACCTTAGAGCTCATCTAGTTTTACCCCCCTGCCATGGGCAGGGATACCTTCCACTAGATCAGGTTGCTCCAAGCCCCATCCTACCTGGCCTTGAACATTTCCAGAGACAGGGCATGATGATGCTGGTACCTTGTGCATTTTCAGTTTTCCACCATCCTAGTTCTTTCAGACATTAAGATGTTTTTATTTTGGTATTTTTTTATGGAGGGCTGTCTGGATTTCAGAATTTAGCATCCAGTGTCTTGGGAATGGAAATGAGGAGCTGAGAGAGCTGCTGGGATGGTGTCCCTGTAGCAGTGTGATGTGCTACATAGCATGTAGAACTCAGGATTATTTAGGTGGAACCATATTTTTGGTGGAAAGGAATGTCTGCTGTATGGCCTATGGTTAACAGTTGTGTCAGGAGATGTTGACGTTTAGCTCTGAATTTCAACATCATCTATATGGAGACAGACTCCTGTTGGGGCAGGAAAGAATCTGTAGGCAGGGATTGTGGTACTCAGAATCCATCTCTATCTGTTGCAAAGCTGGCTGATCACAGGTACCAGGTGGGCTGCTTTATACACTAAAATAAGTGCCTTTTTTTCCTGCAATCCATAATCTTTCTGACAGTGCTGCCTGGTGGCTTGACCTGCTTAAAATTTACTTTATCATGTAAAGGAACACTTCCGAGTTTGTGGCTTTTCTAGGAATTTGTGTGACTGTGCCTGATATGGAAAAGCTCAATATATGGCATTTGAATCATAAGGCATCGGTGTTCGTCTGTTACTCTTTTGATCGCTCTTGTGCAGAATGGACACTTTGGTCTCTTAATAGAACAACTTTGTGTTATTCTTACTTTGTAACTTCCAGAAACTTGTTCACGTTTCTCAAAACTAAGATTACTTTGATCTTTTAATGTGTTACAGCATGGATAAAGGATAGAGCTTTATCTCGTGGTCATGTAATTCTCTGGCACGTGACTGATTGGGCTCTCAGGTCTGAAGCTGAAGAATGGCAGTGCTGTCAGTTGCAGTTTTCAAGTGTTTCTGTTCATAAAATTCAGTTATGGATTAAAGTTCAAGAAAACACACTGTGTGTCTAGAACACAGATAAACTGATAGGTCTTTTATACCTTTTATAGGTAAGTGGTATTGTTTCTACTTACCATAGATAAAACATGTATAAAGACAGATTTAAAATACACTAAATGCAAGATCATTTATTCTACTAAAAGTGCACGCTCTTAGTCAAGATGGATTTTTTTATTATTATTTTTTAAATAATATTTCTTCCTTGTCTTAAGGATCACTCAGATACTCTGAAGAACAGTCTTCTCCAGGTGGATCAGAACTGTGTTCGTAACTCTTATGATGTCTTCTCTTTGCTTAGGTAAGGTTTTTTGATAATATTTTGTAAAAGCTATTGTAACTTTTCTAGTGTGTGTGTGTGTGTGGAAGGGATCTTTCCAAATATTAAAAAACCTCAACATTCTGGTGTGGAATGTGCAAAGAAGGTACCAAGGTTTTGCCAATTTACTTGCACAGTGAGGAGCTGGGGTGTGGCGTATGTGTGTTCTGTGGACGTCACTGGGCTTCTTACATGTGGATTCTTGAGTGCTCTGAACTAGGACTGACTGTGGATCTGGCCCATGGACATGCCTTGTGAATGTCAAAATCATGGAGCTTCTTTGTTGGAAAGTTTCTGTGGGAAGCCCCTTCTCTGTTCTCAACAGCAATAAAATTTGTTTAAATACAAGAGAACATATGTCAAGACCCAGTTATTCCAACACAGATGTGGTCTAAGAAAGGTACTGTGGTTTTTTGCTTTTGGGTGGCTACTTAAATGTCTGTGGTGATAAAAAACATGAAGTGTTAGTATTCAGTTAAGCAAGATGTCCTTTTCAGATCTGCTTTAATGATGATATTAAAGCAGAATATTAGTTACTAGAAAATATTAGTTATGAAAAAGTATAATTGTCGTCCACCACTGTCAGTAGGTTGGTCTTGAGGAATCTTTGTATAATTGCATTTTACAAGACAGGTTAATAACTTCAGGTCTGCAATAAAGGCAGTAGATGTGCTACGAAGGAAAGCCTTGAGTAGGAGATGTTTAATATGCTTTCAAAAGTCTATGTAAAAATACATTTCACTTTTTGTATCAGTTGTACAAGTTAAATCCATTTGATCGTGTTGACAGTAGGTGTCAGTGTTGCCTGTCTGAAGAGAGGAAAAGTTAACTTAGGTTGTCTATTCCGATGTCCGTATTTAAGCTCTCTTAAAATTTGAGTGTGCTGTTTCTTGAGTCTGTAAAGCATATTTAAACTGAAGGCTACTTTCTAAATGTTTGTTTTCCGTGCTTTTAGTGGGAAACAACCGGGGGGGTGTTAGAAAGTTCTGATTACATTCTGGCACAGTCCATTAGAAGAGAGCTCTTGTACTAACTAACATTAAGTATACCCTGAATACTTTATTCATGAGTGTTTTTCACATTTTGTGTGCACATCTATGTAGTATGAAGCAAGTTCCAGAAAAAAACCTCACTCTTCTACCAACTGGTCATTAACTTGACCAGCTGGACCCCTGTCTAGCCCTGTGTAATTGATCTGTAATCCTTCTTCTGAACATGCCTGACTGGTTTTCCTCAAGCTTACAAGAAATGAAGATGTCAGCTGTGATAAAATTCATTTTGCTGAGTGCCTACCAGTGCTGTTTTGAACCCTGACTATTGGAGCTTCTCTCAGTTTGGGGGGATGGAAGAGTCCAGGCTCAGTCTCTCACAGTGCCTAAGCATGCTGTTGGGTTTAGTTTCTGATAAGCTCTGTCTCTGAGCTGAGACATCCTCCTTTCTTATTTTGTCCCAAAAAACCAGTGTTTTCCAGGCCTCAGAACGAGGCCTGCTGCTGATTGTATTTCAGTGGATTCTGCATGCCATATCAAGGGGGTTACATTGCCTTGTGTAGTTCCAGCAGAAGTTAAAACTTGTAATTTGTGACTCTACCTAGGTGTCATTTTTGTCTGATTTCATTGTAGCTGGGAAAGTTTGTCAGGAACTAAGGCAGAGTCCTCTTGCGTAGTTTAGAATCCTTTCTATTCCCTCTCACATTAACTCTGCTTTTTTACAGGTGAATTTTCTATACTGCTGCTTACCTTTGATATCAAACTGAAAAGCCTGGTGTTTGTTTTAAAATAATCTCTTGTCACTTTTTGTCACGTGTGAGGAATGAGACAACTCTTGGTTCTTAATTAAAATAATTAAGAACAATTTATTAAAAGAACAATCAGAAAAAAAAATTCCAAGTACAAAATAATTATAAAGCCCAAAAAACCCAAAAACCGGGTCTGCAGTGATTAGAGACCTTGTTGGCTGAACCGACTCAGAAGTCCCAAGGCAGAGACCTTACAACGCTGTGGAGACTTCAGCTACCCCAAAGTCTGAATGGTTAAATTGCCTCTTTGAAAGAGGTAGAGGTCTGTGCTCCTACCACCAGGCTTCACCAGCAGCTAATCTGAGGTGAAAATGGCCCCTCCGAGCTGGTGGCCAGCAGTTTTACAAAGTCTGGGTCCTGCCCATGACCGTCTGCTGTCCAGCCGCCATGGTCCTGGATGATTGGTGGTGTCTTGAGGTGAGGTAATCTCAGTCTGCCAATGGCTCGCTGCTGTCTAAGGGAAAGATGTCATTGGCTCCAAGGGCAGGAAAAGTCCTTATTAAAATTCCAGGTTGCCGTGGTGCTGAGCTGCGGACCAACGGCCAGGTTCTAAAAATAACTCCCTGTCAGTTAGAAGGTCTCCTTCTTGGCAAAGCTCAAAACTCACTTAAAACTTAGAAAGGTTAAGAACACTTGGTAAAAGGTCTAAAATTGGGTTATAAATATTTCAGAGAACTCTTAAAAACAGGGTAATTAACTTGGACACATACAGGAATTAAGACATTGTGGGTTTTTACAATTTTTAGGGACTAAAGAGGGGAACAAAGTTACGGAACTTAATATTAACAAAGGATTTTTAATGAGGAATTATGTAAAACACTCTTTAACCAACTAATCAGGGGAATAACTTTGGAACTTAATAACTCTCAACTGGGTTGATGGGTAATTTGAATAAACAGTAATTAAACAATTAACAATTAAAAGTTGAAAACACTTAATATGCAAAGGCCAACACTCCATTTCATATATGACATTATGTGTCCTTTGTGTCCTACCAAGTAATTTGGTTTGCCACCTCCTCCAGGAGTCCATGCTTGAATAACCAGCCCATGAACTCCTTCCAAAGATAGTTCGTATGAGTGTGTTCCTCTTTGAACAGAAGAGAGAGATGTGCATAATTTGAGTTGTGATTCATTAGACGGAATGTACTTTGGGAAGAAATGAGTTTCTGTCTTCCTTCTTCTGTCGATTGGCTGTAAAGAGGATGTTGAGGTGTCCACACCATAAAGATTTGCATCTGGTCACATAAATACCATGTTTTGAAGAGTTTCTCATGATATTTGTGTGTAGTAAAAATTCATAAGCTGCACATGTGGTTTCCTAATATTTTCACAATAAATATGAATATGAAGAACAGCTTGTACTGGCTTTATTTAAACTTCTACAAAAGGAAGCAAACCCTGGTGACAGTGGGATCTGAGTCCCAGTTGTTGTGGTGGTACTGTGCTGCCAGATGTGGCAAAGCCACTGATAGCCAAAATGGAGAGAACTGGTTCTAGCTCATCCCCTAACTCTTGACTGCACAGTGAGAACTTCTGTGGTTGATCTCTGTTTCAAAACTGCTTTTGGGGGAAGAAGTGATGTAGTTTTTATCCTCAGAAGTGAATAGATAAAATTCTGAAGCTTGTGAATAGACCTTAATGGAAAGTGTATGCTTGGCTCAAATTATGTTGATTAAAAAAATTAATTGGGAATGAGATTGTGTGAACAGTAGAAATTTTTTGTGCAGTGGATTAAAATATTGCTTGTGTGTTCAGATGCTGAATTACATGGATTTACAAGTTAATTAAGCAGGAGGAAAAGGTTAAACATTCAGGCAACTCCTCTTTACACAAAGCAGGTCTCAGCACCTCTTGCAGCTCATGACTTTTTTTGTTTTGGGACAGGGAAAAGATCTTCAGGCAAACATGATGCCACGTGTAAGTTGTTTGTGCCGTGTGGAAGTGATGGATGTTCTTCCAGCCATTTGCTTTAAAAGGGCTAACAAACAAAAATTCACCACATCAACTGGATAGCTCAAATTTTGAGGTTTTTGTCCCTTGTCATATTTCTGGAAAAGAGATCATTTAAAGACTTTCTAAACATTATGTTGCTGGTAGTAATAGTTATAAAGTAACATGTTTTACCTTTCACACAGCACTTGGGATGGGCCAGATTCATCTGAGGTCATGTTCTGGACATGTCTCAATAATCAAGTTCACAGCACGTTTGCAGCACTAATGAGAATAGGTTTATATTTAGTGTTCTTTTGGTTTTCTATCCTTCCTTTTCTTAAAGCTTTGAAAAATAGATACTTATTATTAAGTGGTGTTGGGAAGATGAGATATCACTAAAGAAAGGGCTTAAAATGCTATGTATTAAAATTCTACTTCAATTTCTAAGTACAAAAATTAATATAGTGTATTCTGCAACAGCTTTTTGTGTTGCTGTGACACTTAGAGAGCAATTGGCCTGTGCCTCTAAATGTGTGAATGCCTGAAATCCTCCCATATTCTGCCTGGAGACAAAAAGTGCTCTAAGAACTAGTGAAAGTCTGTCCCACTGAAGTTTTACTTCCTGTAGTTTTTATTACTCTATTCAGAACTGCCATCTCTGTGGCTTAACTGTTCCTTCAGTAGATGGCATAGTATGTTTATGGTATTTAGCCAGCCAGTTAGTGCAGATTGAAAACATTTTGCTTGTGTTTTTGTTTAAAAAAGTGTTCTTTAACAATAAAACCAACAACAAAATCTGATACTGTCACAAATTGAATACTGGGATGGGTAAAAAGACCAGCTCCAGGTAGCTGCTTAATATTGTTAGTGTCTAATCTGGCAGAATTTGATTTTAATAATATTTCTGGTATTAGTTAATGGGGCAGAGGTATGCTTCAAGTGACAGGCTTTGCTTCAGGGTTTGCCATCTGTAATATAGGTGTTCATTTAAAGAAGAGTGTGGTGTCTCGTCACTGAAGAGATATTATTTAAGAATACAAATGTTGGTAGTGTTTGTCTGTGATCCGAAACTGAGATATTCATAAAATCACCTTTGAGTGACCCAAGGCTAAAACATATTGACATGATATAAAATCAGCTTTTTGTTTAGCTCTGCTTACTTTAGGATAGATGTTTTAAAATAGTCATTTTGCTTTTATTTAAACTCTTCTAACTTTATTAGCAGTTTTATTGAATAAAAATAAGTTGATCTTTGAAAATAGAAATGAAGACAAAATATATGGTCAATGTAGGCTGCCGTGGAGCTTAAAAACTTATTAGTGGCTCCTCAGAGTAGTTTCTCTGAGACTAGAGTCACTGAGATTGCGTATGCCAAATGTAGTAACTGCCTTTGTGCAGCTATTTTTAGCAGATAGAAATTATGCTGGAAGTGAAGCTGTTTTTCATAAGCTCTGAGGAGGGAATAGTGCAGTGCACAAGGGCCTCGTGGGCTTAAGCTGCTCATTGCTAAGGTGTATCTCAGGTACATTGACTTGTCTTCTGTAAACCGGTCCATCTTGATCAGTGTCCTGCCTGACAGGAGCTCAGCCAGACTTTGCTATTGATTTATTGATTTTTTGCTATAATTGATTTAAGTAGCAGTTCCAAACTTTAGGCTTCCAGTTGTTTAGTGGGGTTAAAAGGAGGTAAAGCAGGAAGAAGACATGCTCTCATCACTGGCTATCTGACTTCAGAGAGTTGCAGAGCATCTGATAAACGCAGAGACGAGCCATGCAAAGCTGTACTGCCTTTTGAACTTCCCTGAAGTTCCTCTATTTCCATCTTCATCTCCATGAAAGAAGTGAACCCAGTGGAGCTAGGCACTAGATGGGACTACATGGAAATGAGTTGCTTTTGCTACCCTATTCTTTTTGGCATGCTGGTAGCTGCATAGAGATAAGGGCAGGCAGAAAAGACCTAGTTAGTTAAATTTCAAAATATGCACTGATAATTAAGTCTGCTGTTTCTAGCTTTTCCCTTTGCTATCCTTTACTCAGAGAAGGGTCCCAAAGTCATAGCTGTGACCAAAACCTCTCTAAATACAGTTAGGGATGTTCATGCGGTGGAACAGTCACATACCATCCTTTTATAGAATGTGAATGGGTCAGGAAAGGTGATCACTAATAAATAACCCAATGCTCTTGCAGTGCCTTGCTCTAGCTTTTTCTATGAGATCCTAGCAATCAAATTGCAGACTTTTGGACTTCAGTGTTGATACTGCTGCTGCCATCATCCTCTCCCAGTAGATGTGGAAATGCATCATCTTAACTGTGGAATAAGTTGTAGGATTCCTCTTACCTGCTCTTGAATCACAAAGTTCCTCTGCTAAAACATCCCTTTGCTAGTGATAAGCATTGGGAGGGGTTTTTTTTGTGATGGCCAAGTTTGATGTTTCTAAACAGGAAGATTTGCACCTGGAAGACTTAGCACTTTGTACCCAATAAGCAGCCAGGACCAGGCAGGCATCCCCCCTTGGCTTTGGACAGGCAAATCCAGGTGGTCTAAGGCCAGGATGAATTAATAAGAGCTGGAATCAGACCTCTAGAGTGCCTCTGTATGCTTAATTAAGCCATACTGAAATGGATGAACAGTTTAACAAGTGTCATCCTTCTTGGCCTGAAAACTTTGTGGGTTGGAATTGTGCTGTGGTGGCTTCCTGAGAAGCAGCGATGGAGATGAAAACTGGGGTCTGATTTTTCTCTATTTTGACAGGTTCCTTAGGGATTTTTATTAGTGGCATCAGACTTCCAGACAAATACGTTCCCAGGCATTTTACTCTGTGGTGCTGAGCTGTATGGGAACTGAGGCTATTCAGTCATTAGAACACTCAACTTACAAGCCTGCCTTTTGCCAAAATCTGTAGCAGAGAGTGGCGTGGGTCATGGCAAGTTGAAACAGTCCATGAAGCATAAGAACAGTAGGTGTTTTTTTGTATGTTAACTGCTGGGTTAGTAGTCTGCTGCTGCTCTGATCTTCAGTTTTCCTAATATATCATATGGAATAAACCACCCTTGCAGTGGCACATTTTTAGCATAGGTATATTGCTAGTTTTTGGTCAAATTTGGTTTCAAAGCACTTCTGAGAGGAGTTACACAAAGCTGTGCAGGACTTCAAAAGTAGCTTTATTCTGCCTCTTTATTTGTGACAATATGTAAAAGATGGTGTCAATGAAGCAATACTGAGAAGTCAGAACCCAGTCCTGCTCCTTTTTCTGGCTCTATGAAATTAATGAAAAACAGCACATTGTAGAATCATAGAATAGTTTGGGTTCAGAGGGACCCTTTAAAGATCATCCAGTTCCACCTGCCTGCCATGGCAGACCAGGTTGCTCCAAGCCCCATCCACCCTGGCTTTGAACGCTTCCAGGGAGGGGGCATCTACTACGATCTTAAGCAACCTGTCCCAGTGTTTCACCATTCTCATTGTAGAAAATGTCTTCCTTATCTTTAGTCTAAATAGCCAAGTGTCACTGAAGGAGAGTTGAAGTAATTTACTGATGGATATCTGAAAGTTTCTAAGAAGGAAGATTTTGTGAACATCAGGACTGTTTATTTTTGCTACATCTTTGTCATGGATTTGGCCATGAAAATGGTGCTGTGAGTTGCTTTCTCTTCAGCCTGGGCAAAGATTTTGGTGAATGCAATCATGTCTCTAAAATCCTCAGAACTATCCAACCACAATAGGGAAAGTCAAGGCAGCATTTTGACTGACAACAAATAAAAGGGATTAAAGATCTTGCCCTGGGGAAAACGCTCCAATAAATTTGCTAATTAAAGCAGGGCAGGGTGGGGAATGTATGGAAATCTGAGAAGCTGCAGAACACTCCTGAGAGCATTATGACCATCCTTGTCAAGTGGGAGTTTTGACTACTATAGCTGCAGAATTCCACTTCTCTTGGAAGAAAACTCAGATTTGAATTTGGGGGTGGCTTCCAGGAGAAAGTGCAGCAGTATGAAGCTTTGAAACACAAATCACCTGAATATTGGCTAGTGTTCCACCTCCTTCTTCCTCCACTGCGTAAGCCTGTACTCTGCGGTCACAAGCACTTTATCAGTTGTGTGACCTTGAGTGGAAGAACACAATCAAGTGGAGAGCAAGTGGTCTCTTTCTGGCAGGGGGCGTTAAACGCATTCAGTCTGAATTTGTGCATCTCTCTTTTCAGTTGTTTAGTGAATCCCAGTCTTAGGCTTGCTCACTGTCTCAGAGTGAGAATTGGAACTTCTATGAAGATTTGTTAGGAAAAGGCTATTGAATTCTGCTGGTGATACTGTCCACCTGGCAGAGTTGTCTTCACATGTTTATGCACTTTGGAAATTTGATTTGCATCTAATTTACCTTTTTTACTAACTACAGTGTCTTGAATATGATTCTGTGTGCCCTGGCAGCAAGGTTTCTGTAATCACAAACTGAGAAAGAACAAAAAGAAGCTTCCTCTGTAATTGGCCACATTGATTTTTGAATTAAAAAAATCAACCCATTAATCCATCCATTTAACTGGAGTTAAATCTGTGAACTGGAATAAGAGAACTAGAGACATCTCGCATTTTGTCACTTCATTTCTCAAAAAAATTGACTGAGTTTTACTTTAAGGCTCTCCTCTTCCATTCATGCCCTGTGAGTATTGAAGGTGATCTATATCCTAGCTAGCTTCCTTAAATATTCCTTGAACTGGAGGCTGGAACTTGCCCTGCTGCCCATTTAATAAAAGTGTTTTTTCCTTTTCTTCTCTGTCTCCAAATAGCTCGAAGCATTCACTGTTGCAGTCCTCAAATCCACATGGACTTGATTATTTTAAAACTTGAGTCTTAAATATGTAATGCTTACATGTAAGTGATTTACATGTAGGATTCAGAATTGTTTGAAAGAATGATGGAAAATTATCTGTGCTGTAACAGCACTGTCTTGTGTGAGTTTCTTACAGCATTGGGTCTTGTAGAGGCTTAATGTCATAAATGTCTAAGTCAGACTTGCATTTTATTTCTTCTTACTCCCTACTGTCTTTTCTTGCCCTACATCTGCTTTTGACAAATTGTAGGTATAGGTTTCCGAAGAAATTGGAAAGGGAGTATATGATTATAAATTGGAATTTTTTTCTTGTGGGAAAGCAGATGTAGCAAATCATGGTTTAAGGGGTTATGGAAAAAATGTTATAGCTGGCTGGCACTCTCCAGAATCTGAATTTGTGGACTGATATAAAGTAGTGTGCCTTCCAGTTTCTGAATTTAATAGGAAAGTCTTTAATTTTTTTTTTTTTTTTCTTTAATAATAGGTTTGGGTACTTTACTTCCAGGACCCTACATGTCACTTATTGCCAGAAGTGTTCCATTCTATTTTCTAAATCCCATGTAGTAATTCTCAGTTTAAATGTAGTCTTGCTGTAAACAAAGGTTGTTCTGGCAAATAAGACAAGAGGCATTCTCTTGTGAGAAGGAGCTGCAGTATGTGACTGCTATAATTAATTGATGTATTTATGGCTAAAAGTTCTGTACATGAAAAATCCAGATGTGTCTGATAGAAGAAAATAGATATTTGGAGTGGATGATAGAACTGCAAAATCATATATCAACTGTCTGATAAAGCTGAGACTCTTTCATTAATGTAAATATAAGCATATGTTATCTTAATGTTGGGGGTTAAGATTTTTCCTTTTGTTTCTTTCTCTCATGGAATTTTGTCCCATGTGTTGCTAAGAGACAATAATGACTGCTACTTAATAGAGACAAAAGATGTAGCCAAGGAGGAGGGGAAGGGCAGCTGGTTGTACTATTGTAGCTGAGGGGGCATCTTGGGAAGGGCAGAGATACTGTGAGATTTTGGCTGGGGGGTGAGGGGCCGGGCTCGGCTTCTCTCTCTCGCTTTCGGGGTTGGAGGAGGGACAGCCAGGCGATCTGCGGTCACAGCCCGGAGGGTTTGCTGCCACTACGGAGCATTTGTCCTTCCACTGAGTCTCCTACTGTGCGTGAGCCTTTGCTCATTAGAGCAGCTGTTGAACTGGGAACTTATTAACACCCAATCTGACTGGAAAGGACCTTAACCATCTATTCAGGGGAAAACCTGGGAGCCCGACCCTCTTCCTATTCCCGGACAGCATTTCTCCTCAGCTGCCTGCAGCAGCCATGCTCCACTGCTTTTTGCTGCTGCCATGGGCTTTTTCACTACACTCTAACCCAGCACCCCATGTCCCCCTGACCCCCGTGGCTCCTGCTGAGACTGGAGTTTTCTGTTACATTTTGTGTGCCACCCCACGGGGTGTGCCTGCTGCTGCCATCCCAGCCACCACTCCGAGGTTTCTGCTGCAGTCCATTTTTGCCATCCAGCTTGCCTGCCATTACCATGCAACTGAGCTCGCACCACCGCGCCCCCTGCAGGCGCGGGGAACCATTGCATCCGCCCTGCCTGGCCAGGAGCCACCAGCGCCCCTGCCGGCTGCGAGCGGAACTGCACCGAGGGGGAAAGGGCCCGACAGCCGAGAGAGGCTGGCACTGGGTACCTGGTTCTGTTGGTTGTTGCTGGCTTAGTTATTGTTCTTTGTTTGCCTTATTTTTTTTATATATATATATAAATATATATATATATTTATATATATATATGTAAAAGTAAAGAACTATTATTCCTTTTCTCATATCTTTGCCTGAAAGCCCCTTAATTTTAAGGTTATAATAATTTGGAGGGAAGGGGGTCACATTTTTCTATTCCAAGGGAGGTTCCTGCCTTCCTTGACAAACACCTGTCTTTCAAACCAAGACACTTAATAGGCACAACTCTCACTACACTCCAGCTTTCAGTTTTTTAGAGATTGCAGCCAGGAATGAATTTGCTATACAAACTAGTAAATCACTGGACTAATGCACGAGCAAGAGAGACCAGAATACTGCAGCATGTCTTAAAGGAAAGTGCTCCAGCTGAACCTTAAGACTCACTGCAGGCTTGAAGAGAGTGAATGTGTTGTTACAGCACATTCCCAAGTTGTAAAGTCACGTTGGACCGCTGCACTGTTCAGTCCTGGGAAATAAGGAAGACTGATTGGTGTTGCATACAAGACAAGAACATTATGGCAAAGAAATCCTGTAATGATGAAGAAGTCCAAAACTTGGTAACCTTTTCCCCCCAACTCCCCTCCAAGCCAGTACCAAAGTTGGATTGATTGGTGGAACATTGTATGCTAGAATGGTTTCAAATCTTACAGCCAAGGTAGAAAGTAGGTTGTAGACCTTTTTTTTTGGGGGGTGGTGGTTGTTGGGGAAAGCAATTTGAAATCAGACTTGAAAAACCTTGAGGAAATAACCTAAATAGCCTGTATTTCAGGAACCTGGGATCTAGAAAGTGAAGAGGAGAGATGTTGAAATTTTATGTGCTGGGCCTTTGTAGATCAAGTAGGGATGCAGCTTTGTTGGTCTTAGCTTATAATACATGGATTATGCTTTTAAAGTATCCAGCTGTCTTCTGAGCTGTCAAAGGAAGGGAGAGTGTTTTGTGTCTTCTTTATCTCCCCCATCTCAGAAAGCAGGTGCTATGGGAATGGAAGTAGAACAGCAGCATTGTGGATCTCCACCTCCAGTCAGTCTTAGGATGCTCAGGAATTTTAATATCTGCTTTGTTTTCCAGTTCTTTCCCAGGCAGCAGCATGGAACTAGTCTGATGTTGGACAACTGCACAGCAGCTCTCAGGGCCCCATGCAACAGCAGTAAATCTGTCACACTTCACGTTCCAATTGCTCTGCTTCTGGCTGACCGTGGCTGTGAGCTGCTGCACACAATGGATGACAACATTGTTGGCTAAACTATCCCTTTAAAAAGTCTGGAGTTTCTGTTGTAACTGGCTTGGCTTTCCCAGTTGCTGGAGGAAATTTGGTAGCGGGCCAGTGGCCTCTTCATGCCCTCAACTACCTTTTAAAGTGCTACGGAAGTGCTAATTTTAGTAAAATATATTAAAAAATAAAGTCTTGAGCAATGTAGGAAGAATCCCACGTTTGCTGATGGCACATAGGTGATACCATCAGTTGGCTCATTGTTAGCAGTTACTAAACCAAGCAGGACTGTGCTCAAAGCACAGCTTGTGCTGATATTAAGCTGTAGCATTGGACCTGCATTTAGCCTAGAAATGGAAACAAGATGTGATCAGTTAGGGTTGAAGTTTCTCTCTGTTCATTTTGTATAAGTTTTAATCCAGATTTATTGCCTCAGCTTGCTGATCTCCATTGGTGCAATCATAATTGCTTCCACCAAAGTCTGCTTGTGCAGAAGTGATGGACAAAATTTCCGTGTTGGCGTTCTTATAGCTTAGTTTGTGTTCCCCTTGTTGGATGACCAAAGATTTCCACGTGCGGACTTTTTTTTGGCTGAGAAAAAGATTTCTGTTAATAGTCGCTGCTTTTGTGACATGAAGTCCCTAAAATTTAAATCTTGGAAGATTTAACTTTGGATGTGATCATGTTACCATTTTAAAGTTCTTAGAACAACAGTGGATGTACCGGGATTGAGTCAACCAGTATCAGACATTTTTCTGTCTTGAAGTGTAAATGGCCCTATTTGGCATCAAGGCAGCAAAGTTTAACTGTGCAAGAAATGAGGGGATGATGCTTGGCTTAAAAAGAGATCAATTTCTTATTAAAACCAGATTTTATTGCTGAGTTATTTTGTATAGCAGTTTTTATATGTTAGGAATATGTATTTAGATACTTGTTCAATTCGGTGAATCAGTATTCCATTGTATGTATTGTTTAGAGAAGTCAGTCTCAGTAGATGTTTGTTCCTTATCCTTTGGGCATGGGTAGGAGAACTTAGTTACTACACAGTTTGTAGATTGTTAATGAGTATTGATCAAATCACTGTGAGGAATTCACATGGCAAATGACCTTTCTAACAATTTCTCTGTTATGTAAATACTCTTTCAGTGACTAGACCACCTTCCAGGAGGTTTTGCTGCTTAAATGGAGTGTTGTGAAAACTTGTAAGACTTTCTTTTAATCACCTAATGGACTAAATAGAGAACATTTTTCCAGTGTTAAATTACATAAAGAGGAAGGGGAAGTGTCACTCAGTTATTACTCTTTACCTAAGAGTTTTAGCTTGGCTTTCTTATGTGTAGAAAGAAAACATGCCAGACTTTCAGAAAGAGACAAGTTGGAAAGTGAAAGTAGAAAACTTAGATCCTGTTGGATGACGTGACAGCAGAACTCTGAGTGATGTTCAGGATGGTCAGGAAACCTTGGCTTTGACCTGCACAGCAATGTGTTCCATAGCCAACAGCCTCAGGATGCATTCATGAAGGTGGGAGGTGTAAGAAGTAGTTTCCAGTAGGATCAGGGTTTCCAGGAGATCTCAGTTCTTCATTAAGTGTGTTAGACCAAGCCCATGGGTGATGCAGTACTCTTGGTCTCAGCAGTCTTAGCCCCCTCCCACCCCCTCAGCAGCCAGCAGAACTGTGTTGCTTGATATGGGGTAGGGTACAGCTGCCCCTGACCAGCTCTGTGTCTGCTGGTGCTATGAGCAATTTCAGAAACTCTAGAGAAACCAAAGAAATCACTTTGATTTTTGTTTTAAATTATGCTATTACTGGTGTTCAGGAGAAGCAACAGTATGAAGGAACTAAAGGCATCTGGTGACTTCAATGTATTCATTTAGAGTTATAACATGTAAAAGTCCTAAATCACAAGATCTTGTTTATTAATATTACTAGCACTGTTTGTTTCCATGTATAACTCCTCTCTTTTTCTAATAAATACATTAATTTCTACTCCATGTTAATTTTAAGAAAGATGTTCATGTCTCTCTTAGACCTGGTTCTGCCATCTTTTTTCTCTGCCTGTTTTTTTTTTCCAATAAATATGGCAAATAATTGGTTTTCTCTCTTCACCCTGAAGCCAGTGCTAACAATCAGTAACATATCATTATCTTTTCATGCTTCAAACGTGATTCAGTTAAGAAACCTCTATTTTTGCTACAGAAGGGCCCATAGCATAGTGGGAGATAGTGAAGAATGTTTCATGTTCTTGGCTGGGGTAGCTGTGTGTTAGCTAAAGGATACTTGCACTTTTTCTAAAGCTGGCCTGTGTTAACAATGCTTGTGTGTATCTATTTTCATGTTAATGGTGATTTAACCAAATGAGATACCTGTAATTGCATGCTCTCTCACCTGCAGCCTGATCAGCATCGGTTGAATTGAAAAATTGAAGAGGAGATTTTGATATTTGATTGAATTTAAAGACTTGGTGGTTTTCTTCATAAACTATGCAAGTTATCACAGAATGATTTGGGGTTTTGGGACCTTAAAGCTCATCCAGTTCCAACCCCCTGCAATGGGCAGGGGCACCTTGCACTAGAACAGGTTGCTCCAAGTCCTGTCCAATGGGGCCTTGAACACTTCCAGGGATGAGGCAGCCACAGCTTCTCTGGGCAACCTGTGCTAGGGCCTCACCACCCTCACAGGGAGGATTTTCTTCTCAATATCCAGTCTAAACCTGCCTTCTTTATGCTTCCTCATTTGATGTTTTGAAATGGAAGCTGATAGTCCGAGTTTGCATTCCTGCTGCTGGTTTTGAGCTGTTTGCACATGTGGGGAACCTTTATCACAGCTGTAACTTCTCCTTGCAGGCTCCACAGAGCTCAGTGTGCAATTAAACAGACTCAGGTAACTGTTCAGAAAATAGGAAGGGAGATTGAAGAAAAGCTGAGATGTACATCTACAAGGAATGAACTGGTATGTTTGATTTATTAAAACCTTATTGTATGGGCTTTCTGAAGCATCTGACTGATGTCTTGACCGTAAGCTTGGGGGTTTTTTTAACACTTGAAATCTTCCTTTACACCTGTCATTTCAAATGAAAACTCATCTGAGAGCTGTGTAATGTCATGAATTTGAGTTGTGTGTGTTACTCGGATTGCTAAATTGGTTTTCCTGTTTTTACCTTTATTTTGTACAATCATGCTGTCAAAGCGTAAACTTTGCCCAGTGCATGAAAGAGGTCTTTCAGCGAAAACAAACTTCTAATGATTTATATGAAACTTGTCAGGAACCTGTGGTGGATTTAGAGTAAGGTGAGTCTACTGACTGTATCTTCTTGCACCCTGACTCCCTTTGGATGAACAGAATTCATGCAAATGCTGTTACTCAAGTGACATATTCGTTTTAAGCAGAAATTGTACTAGATCTTACAATGGCTTTTGACAATTTGTTTTGCCTGCTCTCCTCCTTTTTCCAGAGAAGTCTGTTGGCATTAGTTTCTGCTTTCTGTTCAGGAAAGCTGATCTTGGTTCAAAGCAATGAGTTGACAGAGCAGGAGTGGTTTGTGGTGATTTCATTATGTTGGTACTCACTGGTATGTGTCTGGTGCCTTGTACAGGGAAGGGCACATTTGCAGTGTGAAGTTAATTTATTGCTGTAAAGCAGATTCTGGGTCGAGAGTACTCAGCTAAGTTCCAAAAGTGCTGAACTAGTTCAAGGATTTGACAAAATGGAAAAAATGGGAACTTGTTTTCCCACTGTAATAACAGTGGTTACACTGTAGATGAAGAGGTGAAGAAGTCACCTTCCGTAAGGGGCAATATAGAATCTCCTGTGAGTCATTCCAGCCCAGAACTTCTTTGCCTTCTGCTGGTATTTTGACTGTTTAACCATCGTCTTGTCAGTTACGGATATCCTTGTCCCTCCTTGCAAAGGCTTTTCATTTTTAAATATCTGAGAGCAAAACTGTATCATACAATCGTAGTATGTTTTTGGTTGGAAGGGACCTTAAAGATCATCCAGTTCCAACCACCTGCCATAGGCAGGGATACCTTCCGTTAGACTAGGCTGCTCCAAGCTCTGTCCAACCTGGCCTTGAGCACTTCCAGGCATGGGGCAGCCACAGGTTCTGTGGGCAACCTGTGCCAGGGCCTCAGCACCCTCACAGCCAAGAATTTCGTTCCCAGTATCCCATCTAACCCCGCCTTCTGGCAGTTTGAAGCCATTCCCCCTTGTCCTGTCATTTCGGGCCCTTGTCCAAACTCCCTCTCCGGCTTGCTTGGACCACTGGCAGGGGCTCTGAGGTCTCCCTGGAGCCTTTTCTGTTCTCCAGGCTGAACACTCTCTCAGCTATTTCTTTGTATCCTCTTATTCTCATCATCTTGAAGCTGGGAATTGAATCTAACAGTGCAGCTTGAACATCTCCAGCCTTTTTTCCAGCTCCTGCCTCCACTTTGTATAGACTTCTTACTGCTCACCTTCCCTCTTGCTGGTGAGCCCTTTGCTAGGGAATGAATGCTCATCCTGCTGCTAGTGCTCTGCTGTCAATTTTTATGTCCTGCTGAAGCACCTCTCTTAATTTTTGCTCTGGGCTCAAGAGAGGAGATGCATCCCACAGGAGGAACAAGCACTGTGGCACACAGCTGAGTTGCTTTCCTTCCAAAGCAGCAAAATGATTAAAGTCTTTGGGAATCTGTTTCCTGTGGTAATCTATGAACTCAGTTTTTAGTCAGGCAGGTGCTAGTCTTGTCCTGTTTTTTCCTTCCCTCCTATCACCTTTTTATGAAACTGCTTCTGTGCAGAGAAACTTTTTTTTTTTTTAAATCTGTATTTCTTCCCACAGAAAAAGGAGAGTGAATGTTTACAGTTGAAGATCTTGGTGCTACGTAATGAACTGGAGAGACAGAAGAAGGCCCTTGGTCAAGAAGTAGCCTTGTTGCATAAGCAAAAAAGTACTTTGCTTGACAGAGGTAAGTGTAGAAACCTTAGCCTAGTTTTTGACCAAAATCAAAGTGCTGGTTTCTCTTCTATTTTTATTGTCTGGCTCTAATGGGCTTGTGTTTTTTCTTTATCTGAAATTTGCAGCCAGGTGTAATTTCTTCCCTCTCTCTGTTATACTGTGTTTTAGACAGTGATTTCTGGTATCTTGTCTCTAAATAACTTCTTACTATGACACCTCTCCAAAGCAATCTTAAATCTGTGTTTAATTGACATTTTATGAGAAAATCAGAACTACAGTATAGTACAGTAAACATTGCCATGATAAAGGGACTTCATAATGTCATGAGAGAAGTTTCTGTACCTCTGATTTTGATTCCATTTTAAGTGTTAGAAGACAAAAATCCCTCATAATATTTTGGTATGTAAGTGACAGATGACATGCTCAGTTATCTTTGTATCATCCTTTACCAGGCAAGTCTCCTATAGTGAAATGCTGTATCACTGCCTCTTTGGAGGTCACCAACTACATACATGTCTGATCTTACTGCAGGATTTTTTGTTTTCAGTACTTAGCTGAGTCTAAGAATGATGGTTTTTACCATGTACTTTATTCTGGCTATGCAAGTATTAAGACCGAATAACTGGATTACTGCACTGTGTGATCATGAGAGGAATAGGTATTAGAGGAGGATGAAATCTGATGGGTTGTATTTGGCTGGTGAATGGTGTGTAGTGCATGAAGACAGGTGCTCCTCCTGTGCTGGCATTCTCTAGTTTGGGACCATAATATGGAAAATGGGCCGGTAAGAATAAATGGAGGATTATTGCCAGCATTCTGTCAGTATCTACTTTTTAAACTTTGGATAACTAAGAAAATACTTTATATTATTCTTTCTCCTGATTCCTCGTGTTGCTTAGAAAATGCATTTGGGACCGAATACCAGAAACTTGAAGAGCATAATGAATCTCTCCATGAATTAAGAAAGGAATGCACTGCTAAGAGGTAAAAAGACCTATGTTTGTTCTGTAACTGGAAAAAAAAGACAGGGTTGAGAGTAGGCCATTGAAAATGGGACTTCTGGCACCAAATTTTTCCTCATGTTGCCCTGAAACTTTTGTTAAGACATCCCTGCTACAATTTGTAGATATCTAAAGTGATAATTACCAGTGGCAAGCCTAGAAGAGAAGAAACAGATGCTTGGTTGCATGTGTAGACTCTGATAGGACTTTTAGGTCTGTTTTAGTGTAACACAGTTTTGTAACCCCTGATTCTTGCAGTCAAAATATGTCTATAATGTATGGTACACCTGAAAACAAAAATGAGTTTTGTGTGCAGTATTATTTTTTTGGGTGGATTTACCTAACTTTTTGGAGGATAGGAACTGATCATTGGAAAGCTGCAGAAGGGATATGACAACTTAATACCTTTCTATGGAGCTTTTGAAGAAAATAATGATTTTGGAATCTCTTTCCCCAAAGAGAACAGTTTTTGAAGACAAATGCCCAGCAGACTATTCGATGCAAGCAGTTGCTGTCGGAGCTATCCTACATCTACCCTATTGATTTGGTATGTTTTCAACATCCTAACAATCTGCTCGATGTGAAATGGACTTCCTATTTATTATACTGCAAGCAAATGTCATGCTTTTTTTGTGATAGAATCTTCTCTTTGCTCATCCTGTTTATTTCAGCTTTTTCTTACATTTGGCCCTTAGATTACAAACTTTACAGGGAGGCAACTTATGCCAGCACCTCTTACACAATCTCCTGTATAAAAATAGAATAACTATAATTTAATGGATGTTTTCCATTTTGTGTACAATTACATAAAGTAACCCTGATAGTAGGCTGAGTGCACAGAAACGTGTTAAAATGTTGAGCTTCAAAATCTTTTCTATAACAAATTAATATGAAGCTCCTCACCCTTTAAAAATTTGCATTTATTTTATGAACTATGTGAGATGTGGATTAAAATACTGTGTCAGTCACTCTAAGTTTAGTTGAATATTTAGGGTTTTTTTAATTTTTATTTTATTGTTTGTTAGCTTTGTTGTTGTGTTTCATGCAGGTTTTTGTGTTCTGGATGTTATTGTTCCAGTCTCACTTTCCACTGTTGATTTTAAATTTACAGAATAACCAAAAGGATTACTTTGTTTGTGGAGTCAAGCTTCCTAATTCTGAAGACTTTCAAGGTAGCCGCATATGCTTAATGTAGTTGTTACATTTAATGCTGCTGCTAAACTTCGTAAAATTAAGAAAACTGGTAGCAATAGCTTGGAGTCCAAATTTTTGACCAGAAAGATCTAGACTAGAAGAAAACTTAGCAATCATTTATTGCTACTTCCTAGCTAAAGCAAAGGAGGTTTCTGTTGACTCCTAGTAAAGCACGCCTGTGTTCTAAGACTCCATATTGAAACACTGGAGCAGGTTACGTAGAGAGGCAGGGGAGTCTCCATCCTTGGGGATGCTCAGAACCCAGCTGGATACAGTCCTGGGTAACCTGTTGTGGGCAAACTGCTCTAACCCGGAGGTGAGGACTGTGCCATTCCCAGAGGTGCCTTCCAAACTCAGTGATTCTGGAAAATATTAGTGTCTGACCTAAAATTCCATTGGAGTTGCCTTTAGTCCATAAATCTTGGTGGGGCAACAGGCATGAAGCCCCATTTGGTTTGCTGTAGTTGCTGGTGAACTTGCCAAATAAATACCTTGCAAAAAAAGACTTTGAACCTATCTGATGGTATGGAGTACATTGCAAGTGACCTTCTACTTTAACTGTCAACCCTCATCCTACTGCAGAAGTAAATATATCCTGTGCCTGCCTGTATAAAAGTTGCACAGGTAACTGCATGCATTCATCTACAAATGTTTGACGTGAACTGGAAATTCATTAAAATCCCCTTGAGGATTTCTTGCCCCCAGTACTTGTTCACTCTGGTTTCTTGAGCGAAAACCTCCATTAATTGTCTAACTCTTTAAAACCACCCCATAGTAATTAACTTGTACTAATAATATGTATATCGGATGCTAGAATATTGGAGGAGTAATCTTTAAAACAAATTAATTTGTCAGTAGGACAAAAATCAGTCTATTGCTTTGTTTCCCGGATTGCACTAAATGTGGTAATGAACTCAGTTTGCTAACTCTCGAGGAATCAGTGGTGTGCCATCTTCTGGCCCATTTTCAGTTTCCTGGTATTAATTCATTGCAAAAGAATTACTAATTCTTTCTCCAAGTCTCTAGAAATACTGTATTTTGAGGAAGAAGTACTAAGCATTCAATTTAGTGAAATAGGCAGTTAAATTTGAAACCCAGCTGTGTGGCATGGGTCTTATCTCAGACTCAGTAGATACTATTTTTTAAAAAATCAGGTGTCTGAAGGATAAAAAAAAAATTCCCTAAAAAGCCAGTTTTGCTGCGAAATTTGAAGCTTTTTTACAAAATCCATTTTGAAATAGGTGTAACTTAAATATGTATAGCATGACAGGCTCTGTCATGAGCTCAGTAGGGTTGTTGAATATCATTATAAGCTTTCTTGAAGGTCCTCTGTTTCGCTGGTTTCATGGATACATCAGAAGGGATGAGTATTATGCTGTTTGTATCCCTTAAAAAGAATTAAAAATAAAGAAAAGAGAAAGGAAAAGCCTTTATATAGCCAAAAGATGTAGTTTGAATCGCAAGACCTATGTGTATTCCTGGCAGGTGAAGCTTTAAGGTTGAAACCTTAAATATCAAATTGAAAATGTTACTTTAAAACAATGGGTTAATCTTAAGTTTTTCCAGTTATTGGCAGAGAACGGAGTTCATAGCTTGGGGTTGGTGTCTCTCTAACTGATCTCACTTGTGAATAAAGTTAAGGAAAATGCAGATTTGCCCTGATCCCACGCAGACGTGTCAAAATTTGCCCTGATCCCACGCAGACGTGTCAAATCCATCTAGAGAAATGCAGAAAGCTTAATACTTGAACTTTTGTCTTGGGAATTTTGTTTTGCTTTTCCCATCTCTTCTTTACCCTCCCCCATCCAGGCAGTGTAGCTTTGAAAGTAAAATTTGCAGAACAAGCCATCACTCATTTTCTGTGCCTGGTCACAAGAGGCAAACACAACACAGTGAAGTGCAAACACTTGCAAAGCCCTCCAAAATGACTCCAGGCCTCCTGTTCTTGAGTTCTGACTTCTGAGAGCTGCATTAATTGTTATTCTCTGAGCAATAAAGATGAATATTAGGTTTCAGTGAATACAATTAATAATGGAATCTTTTCATCGTTGACAGCAAAAGATGATGGAAGCATTGCTGTTGCCCTGGGCTATACCGCTCACCTGGTTTCCATGATATCCTTCTTCTTACAAGTGCCACTCAGGTATCCTATAATTCACAAGGGCTCCCGGTCTACAATCAAAGATAATATCAATGACAAACTGACAGAGAAAGAGCGAGAGTGAGTATGTTGTAAACACACTGATGTACTTTGTTCAAAACAACAAATCAACACCAAAAAAACCCACCTTAAACAGTTTTGGGTAGTCTGAGGTGATATGGAATTTGAAGTTACTGTTCTCAGTAGCCGTGGAACAGTCGTTAAGTTTCTCTTGTTGGAATTCTGGAATGCAATAGAGTAACTCAGCTTTGTTATTCTGGGTCTGTTGGCACATATATGGGTTTAATTTGGTATCCAGTAATGCTAGAAAAACTTAAATAGTGTTTTTTAGTGTTTCCTGAGTTTTGGCTTCTGTTTGGAAAACTTGCCTTCCGTGTTTTGCTACTGGCTATGGGAATGAACTGCAGATACCAAGTGTAGCTTCACTGGAGAGCTGCTGCTAGTGCTGGAGTAGTGGTTGATAAATGGGAGAAAACAAATAGCTTTCTTTTAACACAGAATTTTTTAATCAATTGAAAAAGCACAGTAACCTGCTGCCTACTATAAATCAACTGAATATTCAGTATAGAGCTTTTCATTTGTTCTGTAATCATTGTCTTTGAACATGTAGCTACACTGTTATTGTTTTACTTCTAGGAAACTATCTTGCTGTCTTTAAATTCACTCCCTGAATGTCTTCTGCGTTTTGGAACTTTGCCTATTTTCCCACTGTCTTTGCCCCTGTGTGCTCTAATATGAAATTAGTGGCAATTATTGGTTAAGGTTCACTTTGTTGCCTGAAGCCACTGAACTCCCAGGAACTGAACACTGACCATCGGTGGAAGGCAAACTGCTCCATTCAGTGGCACTGGCACAGTTTGCCCAGAGAGTTTATGGACTACCCATCCCTGGAAGTGTTCAAGGTCAGGTTGGATGGGGCTTGGAGCAACCTGGTCTAGTTGATGGTGTCCCTGCCCTGGCAGGGGCTTGTGTTGAAATGAGCTTGAAGACCCTTAACAACTCAAACCATTCTGGGATACTGCGACCCTGTATGTTTATAGGTGGCTGCAGTCAGGCTTGCAGCACCAATAACTTCGTTTTCCACAAAAGTTTGAAAAAGGAGCAAAGGAAATGACTGAGGAGAAATGAACTTTTGGAAAGTAGTTGACTCTCTTGACAGGAAGCTGTGAAAAGGCAAATTCTTCTCTTTGGAAATATGCAGTCAAAGGTATTACAACATTTTAACTAATTCCTCATAATCCAAATCAAGATGAAAGGGTTTTATTGTGCCTAGTTGACAGGATTGGGATGCTTGAAAGTGTCTGATTTCTCTTTGAAGGTTAATGACTTTTGGCAGGACAGGCAAGGTAATTTGCCTTAAAATTTAAACTTGCTGAGGTCTTCCTGTTTTGACACCATAAAATACAACTATGAATCTTAACCAGTAATTGCCACTAATTCTGTAATTATGTCTTGTAAAGTAGTTTTGATACCATTTTAATAACTTATCCAAACACACTTCCTAGGTTTCTTAATAGAACATTGACCTGTTTTGCTTCAGTGTAGTTCTTGAAGCAGATGGTCATACTCCTGCCTGTACATCACTTTGAAAAGGGTTGCAAACTAGAACATCTGTATATTGAAAACAAATTTCAGAGTAGTAGAGGTCCTTGTGTGTGGCTGTATAAAGATCAATTCAATTTCCTGTTCTCTCAGACAGATTGGAAAGTTTAGTCCTTCATGCTACAGCCTTCCAAGCTCTTGTGACTTAATACTTGATTTCACAACAGATTCCTGAAAAGGAGAAAGTTTAGCTAAATATTATAATCCCTGTTGGGCTATTTACCTGTGTTGTGCAAGATTTTTTCAGGATTAGCTCCTGCTGGAGATCTTACCTTCCCAGCTATTGGAGAAACAATCCTATCAACCCCAAGGTCTTACGTCAGCTGCCTTAAATTGCAGTTTTCTTTCTGATAGATCATTTTTCTCCCTTGCTCCTTATTATGTTGAGCACAGCAGTTAAACATGCATTATTAAATTTCTTTATTTCAGTCACCTGTCCTTTAGCAGCTTTTCAAACTCCAACATAAATTGTTGAGTAATTGCAGTGAGGTAATCTCTATATTTGATCTTTACTATAACACATAGCGTCCTCATTATTGATTAGGTTAAATATTTTACTTGGCTTTTTTTTATTGCAGGGTGTTGGAGGTTAGGATTTTTCTTGTTTTTTTTTTTTCTTTCTCTCAGGAAATTTTTCTCCCATTTATTGCCTAAGAGATGGGAACGGTGGATACTTAAGAGAGACAAAAGATGTGGCCAGAATGGGGGAGGGGTTGCAATTTGCTACTATCTCTTAGCTGGGGGTTTTTCTCTTGGGAAATGCACAGATACCGTGAGAATTGGCTGGGGGTCAGGGGCTGG
Source organism: Coloeus monedula (assembly GCF_965178545.1). NCBI lineage: Eukaryota > Metazoa > Chordata > Aves > Passeriformes > Corvidae > Coloeus > Coloeus monedula. The sequence continues at coordinate 16,312,857 of NC_138783.1, forward strand.
GCTCAGCTCTCTCACTCTCTCTCTCAGGATTGGAGTGGTGACACCTGTGGTTTTGGTGTTGGACTGCTGCTGCCTGGGGGATTCGTTGCCTCTGCGGAGTTTTTTGTCCTTCACTGCTTCTCCTTTCTGGGGGTGAGCCTCTGCTTGAAAGAGCAGCTGTTGAAGTGGAACCTTTTCAACACCCGGCCTCACTGGGAAGTGCAGCCTGACCCCTCTCTGGAAGGAGTGTCTCCTGGCTGCTTGTGGAAGCCTGGCTTCCGCTGCCCTGCCCTGATGTTTTCTGCCAGTGCTTCCGGCTTTTTTGCTACACTTTTACTCTACAATTGGTATCCACCCAGACCCCTGCGGCTGCTGTCACTGCTTCGGAGTTTTTGCTACACTTTGTTTTGCCGCCCCGGGTGTGCTTGTCTCTGCTGTTCCAGCCTGCTGCTCTGAGGTTCCTGCTATGTGAAAAGCTACAATCCATTTTGCCATCCAGAGTGGCCCTGTGACTGGCTCTTTCCCAGGAGTTTGCAAAGGGAGCCCCTTTTCTCTCTGTCCCGCCAGCTGAGGCGCCCTTAACCATGTGGAGAGGTGGCCGAGCTCACACCACAGCGCCCCCTGCAGGCGCGGGGGAACCATCGCACCCGCCCTGCCCGGCTGGGAGCCAACAGCGCCCCTGCCGGCTGTGAGCGGAACTGCACCCAAGGGGAAAGGGCCCGACAGCCGAGAGAGGCTGGCACTGGGTTCCTGGTTCTGTTTGTTGTTGCTGCTGGTGTTGTTTGTTTGTCTTGTTATACATATATATTCTAGTAAAGAATTGTTATTCCTTTTCCTTAATTTTGAAGTTACAATAATTTGGAGGGAAGGGGTTCATATTTTCCATCCCAGGAAGGTTCTCACCTTCCTTGGCAGACGCCTGTCCTTAAAACCAAGACACAGGGTTTCTCCAAGATCCTTATTAGGAGTTTCTAGAAATTGTTCGTTGGGGTTTCACTTGAGCAAATTCATAAGTACAGGTGTTTGTTTTTAAAGTTATACTGTATAAAGGTGTTAACTACACTTTCAAGTTTCTCTACCAACTTTTCTAAGCCCTCCTGTTGAGCTGGTTAAATATTTTGAGAGCTTTCACAAGGTAAGTAACTTCTGGGAAATGCTTCATTTGATTCAGATTGGTTTACTTGCATGATCCAGGTCACTGGTCACTTCTATGAGGACCTTGAGAATTTTCAATTTTTTCTGCTACAATAACTGTTATATTGGGACTTTGAAGTAGGAGGCTGTGGTGAGAATTTAGCATTTGTCTGACCACAGTACTGAATGTAGAATGAAGTATAGAGTGACTGCCAGTAGCATATAGTATATGGTCAGCCTTGTAGTTGTAGGGATAGTAGTGTTTATAATTTGTTCGATAACTGTTCCCCTTTTGTATTCCAAAACCTAATTTTGGTACTACCAAAATGCTCTTAAGTTTTCTCCCATGACGTCTATTTTCATGACTTTTTGAATTACCACACTAAGGCAAGAATCTAATTTTTACTAAATTTCTCATTAATTCACTTCTTCCCTGGTCCCTTTTAGCATCTCCAGAGTGCATGCAATAGGTAGGAAATAAGAATTCTCTGAAGTTCTGGAGTCTGAAAGATTTCAAAGCAATGAGTGCACTTTGAGTTGGTTTGCAGAAGATGCCGTGTTTGGCAGGAGTGTTGACCTGCTGGAGGGGGCAGGAAGTCTCTGTTGAGGGATCTGGACAGGCTGCATTGGTGGGACAAGGCCAGTTGTATGAGGTTCAAGAAGGCCAAGGGTTGTATCCTGCCCTTGGGTCACCACAACCCCATGGAACGCTGCAGTCTTGGGGCAGAGTGTCTGGAAAGCTGGGGAGGGCCCTGGGGGTGCTGATCGACAGTGGCTGAACATGAGCCCAGGTGTCTCCAGGTGGTCAAGAGGCCAATGGCACATGGCCTGTACCAGCAGTGGTGTGGCATCAGGCCCAGGGCAGTGGCTGTCCCCCTGTGCCAGGCACTGGTGAGGCACCTCCGATCCTGAGTCTCTCCCAACAAGAATGACATTGAGGAGCTGGAACATGCCCAGAGAAGGGGACAGAGATGGGGAAGGGTCTGGAGCACCAGGAGAGGCTGAAGCATCTGGCTAAGCTCAGGCTGGAGAAAAGGAGGTGCAGAGGGGACCTTTTCACTCTCTACAACTCCACAGGAGGATGCAGCCAGGTGGGGGTTTCTGTTCCCAGGTAACAAATGACAGAATGAGAGGAAACAGCCTCAAATTGTGCCAGAGAAGTTTTAGGTTGGATATTAGGAAACATTTCTTCTTTGAAAATGTTGTCCAGCCCTGGTACAGTCTGGTACAGGGGTAGAGTCAACACCCCTGGAAGGATTTAAAAGCCATGTGGATGTGGCACTTGAACATAGGTTAGTAGTGGCCTTGGCAGTGCTGGACGAGGGGTTGGGTTTGCGATGTTCTTATAGATCTAAGAACCTTAATGATTCTATGATTCTATTGATATGTAACTCCCAAATTTAAGCTACTTAGACAGCAACATGTTTCTCTCTTCAGTGATGAACAAGCATGTTTGCAGAATAAATCACCTAAATTCTTTGGCACTGTTCTGGTGGAACTGAAACCTAACACTTCATCACATGCTCAGCAACATAGTGAGAATGCTGAGATGAAACTATTTCTGATATGTTCTGGTACTGTGTCTCTCAAGCCCTGTATTTAATGCTTCTGTTAGTCTGCTCCCAGATTTTTAATAAAGAATGGCTCCCAGTTTAGGGCAAAATAGGGATTGTTATGTCTGGAGTGAGACATACTTTGTGACATTCTCTGTGTTGATGTTGCTGCTCATGTTATGGTATTTTTTAATATAAACAGCTTGGAAATATATATGTATCCCTCTAAGAAAAAAAAAAGTTTTTTTAAGTTTAATCACCTCTCAGGTATGCTTTGTATATCTGGACAAGTGAAATGCACATTCAGACCAATTATTTATGTTGAACTTTTGCACTGTCACTCCTACTATGTCTCTTAAAAGATTTTCAAGGACTCTTAACTTCCCTGCTAGGTAACTTGGAACTGGAAGCCGTTTCAAGAAATAGTTTTACTAACATTATTTCTCTGTAATAATAGTACAGAGAAATCAAATAGTACACACAATCTGACTGATGCTACAACTTCTTCCCACCAAAATGTGTTAAGGGAGGACTAGTAGGAGCAGTAGTATGAAAGTGGCCACCTCAGTGTCATACTTCAGGTTGGGAAAAAAAATGAAAGGGAAGAAAATGGTATCAATGCCTAAAAAGGTTTTATATTTTAAAGGTAGCAAGGACGTTGTCATTTGCAAGCATATCTACTGGAGCACTTAAAGACATTGCAGAGTTGTCTGATCTCCAGGAAGGGCTATTTTTTTTGTCATATGTTTAAATATTGAACTTGTTGCTATTCAATGTTATAAAGGTCAAAAGTAAATATAAAATTTAAAGGTAATGAAACAGGACCTGGACAGTCATGGAAGAAACCTGATCTAGTCTGGCACATTTTTTGCAGGAATATTTGACATTAGTTGATCTGAGGTAAGAGTAAACAACTGCAAAAGTTTCCTTGGCATTTTGTAGTTTATAGAAAGATTTTTTTTTTTTCTTTCACTCTGCCTGACAAATACAGACAGCAAAGGCCAAATGGTTCAAACAGCTACCATGCAAGTCTTGGGCATATGCATTGAGGCATCTGACATCTTTGCAGTTGTTTTATTACTTTGATGTACCTCAGGAACCAAAAGTTGTATGAAATGATATAAGGGGTGTGAAATTGAGGATGCTACCTTGGGTTACTTGTCCTGTCTAAATACCTTCTGTTGTCATTAAAATAAGAAACATCTGTCTGTTGCAATACTGGGTCCTCATAGAAAACAGGGTCAAAATACAGCTGAATAATAATAGTAACTAAAGGGGATAGGTTTGTTCCTGAAGTAATTTCCTGGAAAGTATTTCTATGATGTGGAGTTATACCTCAAATTTGTCTTTTTCTGCAGCTCAGCTTGATCATTATTGAGCACCTCAAGCAGCTCAGCTTGATCATTATTGAGCACCTCAAGCATGCCAGAAAATTGCAGTGATTAGTCAGTTTTTGTCTTGATGTTTGATTTCTCTAGGTGCTGATACTTTAAAGGCCAGTTTGATTTCATTGCTGTAGCCCTTGTGGGAAGGGCAAATGTATAAATAAAAAAAACCAGGTCACCCTCCATTGGGATGGTGCAGACTTGTTGCAACTGAAGAGTGTATCAAGCATGAACCACAGGTGCCCTTCTTGGGTCTTCAGAGTGGTTCTGGATTCCTTAAGGTTGCAAAGCGTTGAGTAAGTTCATCCTAACACAGCTAAAGTTGATGTACAAGGTCTGCAGCACCTTTCCGTGTGGGGAATGTTGATGTATCTCCACAGTTTATTGACTGAACCTTGAACTCAAACCTTAACAGACTGGATTACTCCAGTTTAGGGTGCTTTTCATTAGTTTAGGGAAACAAATTCCAGAGAAGGAGAAATTCAGGTTAAGTAAGTCAAGCAGGACATATTTTGAATCTGCACATACTCAAGCAGTTATTTTGGTACAATGGTGTGTTTTAGACCTACTCATTTGCACTGCTCAGGAAAACTGGTTTGTTGTGTGTGGTTCACACAGTGTTAAACTATGAAAACTGAGTTACTGACAGTGGAAGTTCTGATGTAAGAAATTTCAGGCCTCTGAATAAAGCAAAGATACAGAACTCCTTGCCAGTTCTGCTCCAAAACTGCCTCCAAATTATCTTAATGGATTATCTTTAATGTCTTTTAAGTGTGTCAAGGTGGATTTGTGAATAAGTGGAGATAAGTGTTGCTGAACTGCCCTATGGATAATTTTGGTGCATTTGCAATCCACTTGTTAAATGAGCATAATTATAATAATAACCACGACAGTGATCCTCCTTATTGTGTCCTTACTCCAGTTTGGAAGAATGGGAAAATCAGGATTTCAGCTGCAGTAGACTTAGTACAACACCACTAAAGTGGTTATTGTTCTGTGCCTGGTAATAGATAAGTTACTTGCAAACAAAGCAGTCTGAAAAATCAGAACACAAGCATGTGAAGAATTAACTTTTCACCGATGTTAAGATTTTCCAGCTCAATTGAGAAGTCTTTAATCATATTTGGTATTTCGGCTGAGATAATGAAATGACAGCTTTGGGAAGAAATCTTGGCAAACTTAGATGGAGGGAGATGGTTGCTTGAGAACTCTAATAGCTATCAAAGAAAAGTTGATTCTTTGGGGTAGATTGAGTGTGTGTTAAGGGTTTAGCGTATTGCTCAAAGAATGCTTTTTGCCATGAACTTATCTTGAACTGTATTTTTACATTCTACAATTCTTGAGGATATTTAGCCAGAATCCTGGCTTATTTGATTCTTGATTAGCAAAATAATGCTTTTGCCTTCATTGAGTCAGCAGATATTGCTGTGTATAGATTAAGAATTAGATCAGGTGTTGTTTAATAAATTTAGATACTGTTAACACTGTTTCTGGGAACTAGAAGTTTTTACATGCTCCTGACCAGTCTGAGAAAGCAGATTTTGTTTACTGTAGTAGATGAAGACCACTGACCCCAGACATCTGAGACCAGCTGAGAAATGTTTCTGTGAAGACATACTAGTCTTAATTTACTCCCATTGGAACACTATGCTCCTGTTGAGATTTTTTTTTTTTCAAAACATTACTTCATTTTTTTAAATAAGCAGGGACTTGAAGAGTCTTCTAGTTAAAAGTGATCCTTCAGTGGCAGTGAGATTTAAAGTTCTGATAGCAAGGTTGTCTGCTCTGTCCTTAGAGATAGTCCATGTGTTCTGACATCCATTGTGGCTTGTATGGTGCAAGCCTCAAATCCAAGCTGAAATATGTCATGGGAATGCCCAATTTACAAAAAGCCATCAGTGTCACTGGTTCCATGGATTCTTTTCTGTGGTTTTGAGGTGTTAGAAATGATTTGCTGAAGCAATAGAATGATACCCTCTTGTACAAAGTGGTGACTGTCTTTTCAGGAACTGCCTGACTTTCATAATCTGGGTCTTTGTTTTTATTTTCTCTCCAAAGTATGTACATATTGGAGCTATCATGCATTCCCCAGGAGCAATGTCACAGCAGTTACACTTGTCACAGAAAGATGCTTCTGCTTTTGATTATCATCATCTAAACTGTTCAGAAAAGCATTTTGAAAATACATTTCATAAACTAATGTTTTCTTTTCCTAGTAAACTAATTATCTATGTATTGTACAAAGCTTGAATGGGGATATGCTTTTTCCTCATGGCAGTCTGTATTTTTGTCATCAAATTTCTTTTAAAAGTGTAGCTTTTTCTGTTAAGTAGGAACTCAAAACCATATAGTATTTGAATTTTCTTGTGATTTGTAACTCGTAACGTTAACAGATGTCTTAATCTGTAATTACAAGCAAAATGCATGCTTGTAATCCTTTTCTCTGCCTTTTAATTTAATTTTGGGTCTTCTGTGGAAGATCTGTGCAGTCTCTGCTCTGAAGCTGATAGAGCTGTGGTGCAGCTTATCTGAGAAGGAAGCAGGTTTTAAAGCTATGCAGCCAAAGCTTCTTGCGCCTTGATCTTCAGGTGGAGTGCTAAGATGTTGGGAATGCTGGATATTTTGGTGCTTGTGGCTCTTGAGCAGCCTATTTGTCCTGGTATTTGATTTGAGGTGTCCTGGGGAATTGTGATTTCAAGTGAGCTGTCTGGACAGCAGTGGTCCTTCTCACTTAAAAGGCTTTCAGGGTTTAAGTTCTCCTGGTTCAGAGAAGCCCCAGGACTTAAAAATAACACAAGCTTACTCCTCTGGATACGACATTCCATTAGAATGAGCAAACAGTATGTGGTGAGATTGGAGGAAAAATACTAGTTCTTTCCTCCCCTGCCTGCCCCCCTTGCAGACCCCAGAAGGGGGTGAGGCTGAAATAACTCAAACTTCAGTAAATATTTAAACCTTTTTTTTGTACACTCCTCACACTTCAGACATATCAAGCAAGAACTTGTGACTTTTTAATGCCATTATCTTATCTGGCTTGTGCTGCTTAGTCCTATCCTGGTGTCTTGGTTTGAAAGACCGGTGCCTGCGAAGGAAGGCAGGAGCCTCCCTTGGAATGGAAAATGTAACCCCCTTCCCTCCAAATTATTATAATTTTGAAATTAAGGGGCTTTCAGGCAAAGATATGGGAAATAGGAATAACAGTTCTTTGCTAGTATATATAACAAGGCAAACAAACAACAATAACTATGCCAGTAATAACAAACAGAACCAGGAACCCAGTGCCAGCCTCTCTCGGCTGTCGGGCCCTTTCCCCTCGGTGCAGTTCCGCTCGCAGCCGGCAGGGGGCGCTGGTGCGATGGTTCCCCGCGCCTGCAGGGGGCGCTGTGGCGCAAGCTCGGGGAGCACACAGTAATGGCGGCTTGGCTGAGCCAGGAAGGGATGGAAGAAAGGCTTCACAAACCCTTTGGGGCAGCCGATCCTGGAACCCCAGCAGGACCCTCGGAAGCAGCAAGCTGGAATGGCAGGAATGAGCACAAAATCCCGGGTGGTAGATGAGATGTATCAAACTCCACAGCTGTAGTGGGAGCCACCGGACCTCTCGGGAGGCAGGGAGTGCAGAGCTACAGTGTAGCAAAGATTCTGTGCAGTGGCAAAAGAATGGTGGGGGTGGGGCAGTGGCGGCCCAGCTTCCAACAGGGCAGGGAAAGGCAGGCTCAGGATCCTGGGGTTTTTCCTCTGAGGCACTGAAGCAGATGGTGAAAAGTCCCTCTTTTAGTGAGGTAGGGTGTTAACAAGCTCCCAGTGCAATAGCCTCTCCCACAAGCAGAGTTCCAGTCACGGTAGAAGAAAGGCAGCAGAAGGCAGAACCCCGTGGTGGTGATGAATTCTCCCCACAGTGACTGCAGCCTCTCTCCCCTCCAAATGCCAAGAGAACAAGAGAGCTAGGGGTTGCACTCAACCTCATTTTCCCAGTCCAAATCTTGCAACATCTCTGCCTTCCACAAGGAACCCCAGGTAAAAGAGAGTAGCCAGCTGCACCCCAACATTGAGCTGTGGCCATGTCTTTTGTCTCTCTTAAGTATCCAGTCATTGTCTCCTAGCAACATGTATGGGGGAAAATTCCTTAAGAGAAAAAAAATCAAAAGGAGAACTCCTACAACTCCCAACACCTTGTGTAGAGTCTTGTATAGTATCCATGGTCTTAAGCTTGAAACTCATTTTTTCCTTAACTAACCCATTTTTAATAGTGTTGTGTGAGGCACATTTGTTCCCCTAGATCTCATAGATGACTCTGGTATGACACCAGTGACTTACAGTCACAAATATTACATCAGTTCTTTATCTGTAAAATAGTGAATAACTGGGTTTCAGCTGCATTCTGCCAAGTCTGCTCTGCAGCCACCTCCCTGCAGTCATTCTGCTTACTGTCCTTGAAAATGAGAAGTGAAAGAAAAAGTGAGGTTGAGTTTGTTATCTGACAAATTTGATGCAGTTGGGAAGGAAGTATCAAAGATAGTGTAAATATGGTGATGTGAAAATGCAGTGGTGTCAGCTTCATTTAATCTTTGAACTAAGATTCTGATTGGCAGTTAAATACTGGGTAATGTCTTGATGTACAAATGGACAGCAGTGATGTGATGATTGGTGTGCTCATGATTTGGGATTGGAACCAGCACTGTTTAACTTCTTAGTCAATGACATGGACAGTGAGATGGAGTTTGCCAATGACACCAAGCTGTGTGGGTCTAGAAGGAAGGGATGGCATGCAGAGGAGCCTGGACAGGCTGAAGAGGTGGGCCTGTGCCAGCTTTGTGAAGTTCAGTCAGGCCAAGTGCAAGGTGCTGCACTGGGATTGTAGCAATCCCAAGCACAAGTTCAGGCTGGGTAGATAATGGATTGAGAGCAGCCCTGAGGAGAAGGAAAGTGGGTAGATGAGAAGCTGAACATACCCTGTCCATATGCGCTGGCACCCAGAAGCCCCCATGTGCTGGGCCGATCCCATGGCATGGGCAGCAGTGGAGTGGGAAATTCTGCTCCTGTGTCTCACTCTGGTGAGACCCCACCTGCAGAGTTGCCTCCAGCTCTGGGGTCCAACATCAGAAGGATGTGGAGCTGCTGGAGTGAATCCAGAGGAGGCCACAGAGGTGCTCCAAGGGCTGGAGCCCCTCTGCTCTGGAGGCAGCCTCAAGAACAGAAGTCTCCAAGGAGACCTGACAGCCCCTTCCAGTGGACAAAGGGGCTCCAGGAGAGCTACAGAGGGATTTTGGACAAGGGCCTGGAGTGACAGGACAAGAGAGAATGGCTTCCCACTGCCAGAGGGCAGGGTTAGATGGGATATTGGGAAGAAATTCTTCCCTGTTGTAGTGGTTTGGTCCAAAATACTCATTACTGTTTACCTGACACTGTACCGTGCCGTAAATCAAGTCCCTCCTGATGGGAGAGAATTTGCTAAAAGTCCTTGCAAGGAGTTTTGAAGATAAGCCGAGACTTTTCCTTTAGTTTCAATGCTTCCAGATAGTTGTTTATTAAGTCTTATCAGAGGAACAGAGCCACTAGCGTGACCCAGGTACAGCATAGAAGACAGAAAAGCAGGAGTGAGTGCTAAGTATCAAGATTTACACAGCCTTTTAAAGATATTTTAACCAATAGTTACTAAAAACCTACATTATTTTCACTTTCCTACCAATTATTCAGTAACACGGCTAGGAACTGCAGAATTTTCTATCCATTCATTCCAAACTACTTTTACTGCAGAATATGGAGTAGTAGAAGAAGGTTTAGAAAACAACAACAATCCTCCATTTTGATATTTTTTACTCTTATCTGTGTACTAAGCCCAAAACCTCTAAATTTTTCACCCTGTGACAATCTTACATAGTAATCTATCACCTAATTCACACCACTGTATTTTCTAGTTCTTGTCTGACTGTTGGTCATTTTTTCCAAGGTTTGAAGCTAAAACAGTGTTGTTCAGCGGGGTAAGAACCCTTAAAGACAGACAGAGAAATATTCTTGGCATTCTGGGTTCCTACATTTACCTTCTGTGAGATAAGAATTAGGAGAAATGCAAATCAGGCACCAAACTTGAAAGAATATAAAGAAGTTTATTAACAGACCTGAAAGAAGAAAACAAATTATACTACACCTTCAGAACACTTCTCCTTCCCCCACCTTTCTTCCTTCTCCCAGTGGCAATGTAAAAAGACAACCCTTGAGATGTTCAGTCTGTTTACCACTTCCATAATAACCTTTTTCAGTCCATTTAGGAAGAGGAGTCTCTCTTGACCATGCTATGAAAACATTATCACAACGAGACAGCCGCCCAGGTTGGTTCTCTGCTTGCATGTGAGTCCCTTCCCCGACTTGCAGCTTTTCCCACAACTGCTTTTGAGGGTCCACTCTTGAAATTACTGGGGTAAAATTTTAAGGTTGAGCCGTTCAGAAACAGAAGTTCTCTTCACCCATCTCTGGGAGCATTTCATCTCTAAGAACAGAGGCCCTTCTCCTTCCCCAGGAGCAAAGGGTCTTCCTCATCTTCATCTTTAGGACTATCTCTGGGAGCATCTCTAGGAACTGAGGTTTTCTCCTTTTCCATTTGGAGCAAAAGTCCTCATCTGGTCCATCTCTCCCTGTTCAAACTTCTCATGAAATTACAGCTGCGTCAGCATCTGCCTATCTCAGCGCAGGTGCTTTTGCATGAATTGAACACTCTACCCCCCATATCTTCATGAAATTACAATGGGTACTCTGAGATATCATAGCTTCACAACAGAATTTCAGCTTTAAGCATCTCCTCTTTCTCTTCCCTCAGGTTTTCAGCTCTTCACAGCACTAAAAGGCTTAATGTCACCTAGGCCTTGCAGCTGGAATGAAGCTTATCGCTGTTGGTCACATGGTCTTTGCTGGACAGCTGTGCAGCTTTAGCTGAATCTTGGCCGCAGTGGAGGGGGGGGAAGCCGAGCCGCTCCGGCTGCCCACAGCAGGGCTGTGGGGGGGTTTCTGCAAGTGGAGCAGGGCCCATCGGCTCCAGGATGGCCGTGGCCTGGCCTGAGCAGGGCCTGGGCCGGGCCCTCTGGCCCCCGCACGGGGCCCGCAGCCACCTGTCCCAGCACTGGAAATGAGTCAGAGCTGGGGGGGGGGAGGGGAGGGGGTTCCTATTCTTAAGTGTGGATCACAGAGGTGGTCACAACTTTTAAGTGGCTCAAAGAATTGTCCATATTCGAGCTGGCCAGCTGATAGGTTCTGTCAGGTCACAGGAAGCTGTAAGCACTCCTTTGCTAGAACATCACTTCTGGGAGTGTGCTTGCTAACCCATGACACCTGTGAGGGTGGTGAGGCCCTGGCAGAGGTTGCCCAGAGAACCTGTGGCTGCCCCATCCCTGGAAATCTGCAGGGGCAGGTTGGATGGGGCTTGAAGCAACCAGGTCTAGTGAGAAGTGTCCCTGCCCATGGCAGGGGGCTGGAACTAGGTGGGTTTTAAGGTCCCTTCCAACACAAACCATTTTGTGATAATTAAAGCGTATGTGTCCTAATTTAGCTTATAAAGCTGCAGATATTACTGCAGGTTCTTAAAGTTCTGAACCATTTGGAAAGTTAAGGCTATGTAACATGATTCCAAACTAGGTTTGGAATTTTACTTAGATTTGCCAAATGAGATGTAATATGATACTTAAATTGTTCCACATTTCAGCCTGTGCAAGACAGTTGGATGTGATGTGTAAAAACCATTATTTTACTGACTTCTTCCCTTAAGAGCTTTCTGAAGTAGAGATTAAACTTTGAGACTTTAATATAATTTGGGATATGGCAGAGGTCTGAACAGAAGAGAGAATAAAAGATTTAAAACATATGGTGGATTGTCGAAGTAGAAGGAGGTGAAAGCAGTTAAAAATGAAGCAATTTCATAAGCTTTAAAAATAGTTTGTATTAAAGACAGGTGGTTATAGACAATAAAAGTGGGCCACCAGTATGTTGGTACATATGTGATATTTCTGGATGCAGAGTTCATAAATCACAGAACACAACAGTAAATGTATTTGGACTTGAATTCGTAAAAGATACTTGAGGTCTGAAGTAAACGTATGGAATAAGGATTCTTTCAACTTTTCCTAACATTTACCATCTGCCTGAACCAGGAATCCTGTAGTGATTTACTTGCGTGTTCATCAAGCACTGAAATGGCTATGTAAACCAGCTACAGATGAGCTAAGGATATGAAATTAAACGAGATCTTGACGGCTGATGAGTACTTGTTGAGGGCCAGCTGGGAAAGGTAGGACAGTGAAGAGTTTTTAGTGGTTAGAGTAGAATACTTAGCACAATTTATATGAGTTGTAAGAATGGTCTAATGCTTAAAACACCACAAGTAGTCTAATCATAGTTTTAGCTTTGTGTGCGGGTTCTCGATCCCCACATGTCCTCCCTGGATGGGGGAGAAAGTCCTTGCCAGGAGTAAGAGACAAACGGGACTTTTGGATCTTCTTGGTCTTCAGATTGTTTATTACATCTTATCAGCAATTTACATGCTGCTGACATAGCATGAAGCAGAGAAAGTACCAAAAGACACGATACTGGAAATTCAAGGCCCTTTTAAAGGTAAATCACCCAATTGTCACCAAGAATGTACATTATTTTTACTTTTCTACCAATGCCTAATGAACTATCTATTCACATAGCCCTGTACTGCGGCATTTCCTAACCAATCATTCTGTGCTACCAACAGTGCAGAAAATGGAGTAGGTGAAGAAGAAGGAAGAGACCTGAAAAATGACAGGAGTCCTCCATCTTGTCTTCATCTACTAACCATACTAATAAACCTGAAACTCTAAATTTTTCACCCTGTAACAAACTATGTGTTATACTACCACCTAACTCACACCGTTGTAGATTCTAATTAATTCCAAAGCCTTGGCAGCCCTCTCCATGGACGAAGGTTAAAAACTGTTTCCCTGGGGGGATGGGCCCCTCAGGACAGGCCTGCACTGGAAACATTCCCTGCACTCTGGGTTCCAACAGCTTTGAAACAGGCCTTTGGTTTTCCAGAATCAGTATCTGTGGGCAACTTTAAAAGATCTCTGTCGCTGTTGAGGCGGTCACGACACATACAGACACACCAACTGCTCTGGGTAAAAGCTTACCTTTAATACTACGTAGCCTCTTTTATACAGTTTCTTAGCTGTTTACATAGCTTTAAAGCACAACAAACTTGATTCAACCAATCACCACACACCACTGTGTGAACACAGGATAGTCTTGCAGCATGTTTTTCTACCTCTAATTCAGCTATGCCTCTTTCCCACAGTCCTTCTCTAACCAAAGTAACTGGCCTGAGCTGTGATTTTACAAAGGCAACAAGGCCTTCATTTTATAAGGTTTTACCTATATGCCACAGATCTCTCTTTCTGTAGTCAGTTTTCTGGTTTTTAAATGCATCAGTACTAGTGAGCAGTTTTGGTTGAAGACGCTGTATTAGGAAATTGTTGCCTGTGCTCTTACAAAACCAGGGGTTTAGTCCATTCAAAAGTCAGTAAGAGATGGGTTGCAAACCCTTCTTTTGTTAAGAAATCATTAATACTCCTTATAAGGGAAAAAAACCCTATCAGAATGGATTATAGATATGAACTGCAGGCATCACACCTCAAAATGTAAACTTGAAAATGAAAAATCCTTGCAAGAGGCTTTTCTTCATCATCTGCCCCTGAAATTTCTTGGTTTTACTTTCAGCAGCACATGAGCACAGTCTCCTTTTTTACATCTTGAATCATGAAAAAGACTTAACAGTGGAAGATGACTTAAACAACCTTCCTAACCCAAGGAAGGATGATAAAGTTTAGAGGAAGGTTTTACCATAGCTGAGTGTACAGGGCAGTTTGAACTTGCCTTAGAGGTGATATATTAGACTTGCTTGTGCCTGTAGTTTTATGATTACAGGATGATCTCCTTGTATCTGGATGAACAGTAATATGGAGTGGTTGCTTGTGGTCTCATGGAGTGGGCTGCAGCCTCTGGATCAGATTCCTGCAGGGATGCCATGGAATCACAGAGCCGACTTTCCGGCAGAAATGCGTTCCGGCCCCTAGACAAGCACAGCTGGCAAAAGCATTCATCTGAAATCCTGTCTGTTGCTCCTGTGCTGCCACCAGATAACAAATGTGTTGAGACATATTCAGGAGTCCTTCTTGAGCTAAAAATTGGAATTTGCCTTGGTTTGACACTGAGATTTCTGTTCAACTGTTTGCATCTGAATGAGTCAACTGGAGTAGAAATGCTGACAACTGGCCACCATTGGCTTTTCATATTGACTGGAAACACATATAATAGGTTTCTCTTTTTTAATAGAAAGACTTTTAAACCAGAGTGATGATTTAGTGTCCTGTCTAGTCTTTGTAACCTTGATGTGATTTACTGTAATGAGATTATACTTTAAGTTTCTTAGAGTTATGTGTGTTTCTTATGTCTACAGTGTGTTCTACTTGATCAAACACCATGTTAAAATAAAGTTTAATTAGACTAAAGACTAACTCCAAAGTAACAGCTTCCTGAGAGTCCTGTTGATGGTGTAGTGGGTACCTTTAAGCTTGGTACCTACCAGAATGATATATTTTATGCAAATATTCAAACTAAATATTTAAAAACTTAGCATCTGTGAAGTGTTGTGAGGTCCTTGAATTCAAAACTTAATTCCATTGTTGATGGTAGCGTGCTGGTTCTGTAGTTTCAGTGTGGACTGTAAGTAGAATTTCAGCCCTGTTTTTTATTTAAAAGTCTGACTTGCTGTTACTTTTCCCCATCAGGGTAACTGTGAACCAAGCACGTAACCTCTGCCTCACTTTTTCACAACTCTATTGAGCCTTGACCTGCTCACACTTGTTTCCTTACTCGTTGTGTATCAGCAGATCCTCTATAGATTTGAGTATTTGAATATTAGGTGCCTTTGATAGAAAAGCGAGTTTTAAGCTGATGAGTTCTGTATCCAGTAGCTGATGTACGCTTAGGAAGTGTAGCAGGAATTAATAGGGAATGGATTGAAATAAAGCGGTGGATAATGACTTGCTGAAATTAAGATTGCAGGTAGAAAGGAGGGGCTTATTCTTGGGAACGCTCCAAGCAGGAGAGATGGGAGAGAGGTCAAGTGGGTGAGGATGAGAGAGTTAAGGTTAGGGCAGATGAACTGTCATCTCTTTTCTGAGCTCTGCTAAAATGAATTTATTCAGAGATTATTAAAAGTGTCTTTTAGCCGCTTCTATTATTTTGTTGTTGTTTTTTTTTTTTTCTTGTCACATGTGAGAAATGACAATCAAAACCTCTTCTTGTGGGGCTGGGAATGCTTGGGTCTTGAACATAATAGTGTTGGTTCACTAGGGGAGAAACTGTTCAGTCATTGTGGCATCACTGTGGAAAACCACAAGTTTTGTCCAAAGTGACATGCCATGGAAGGGAATATGAGCTATGTGCCTAAAAATGTCCTGCATGTGTTTTGTGGTTTATTATAGATATGCCGTGTGATGCAGCTGGGTAACACTGGTCATCTTACTTGTATCCCAGTGAGAGCTATAAAACAGAACATTACTCAAAAAAAATTACTAAAAACTTAGTGTTTGTCGCAGTCCTATAGGATTAAATAAGCAAAACATGAGACTCGCAAAACAAATGTAAGCTTTTAAGATCAAGAATCTTCTTTGTGTTATCTTAGACCTTCAAGGCACATATTGACCATCTGGTTCAAATCAGTCTGGTGTGCAGTTTGGATCACTTTTATCCAGAGTTCTCCACCTTCTAAATTCAGAGTGGGGCTTGTTTAATTTCAGCATCTCTGGCACAATTCTCATAGATCCTAAAGCCACCTTTCTGCATGCCTGCTGGCTGATTATTCCCTTAATCACTCCTAGTCCTTGTGCTTTTCCCCAGCACAGGCTCTTATCATTGCTGACATATCTTGAAAGCAGTGGAAACACCAGTGAAGAAGCAGCTCCAAATGGGTTAAACCTGTTACAAGTTACTACAGATGGTGGGTTTTTTCTTGCATCAGGTTAATGTTCTCTAAACCAAGATCTTCTTTACGAGTCACTATTAAAACTGCTATTGCTGTATTGCCTAGCTCTTTATATTCAGAAATACATCATCTACTGTAAACTCAGGGTGTGTTAGTGTAGCGGGTTGAGTTCGAAACTAGGCAGAAACACCAATTAAATGTAGTGGTTTTGGTTCAAAATATTCATTACTTACTTATTTTCCTTCTGTGAGATAAGAATTAGGAGAAAAGCAAAGCAGGCACAAACCTTAAACAGTTGCAGTACAATGAAAGAGTTTTATTACTAATAGAATTAAAAGTAAAGAGACAATAACAAAACGAAAACAAATCCCCCCCCCCCCCCCCCCCCCCCCCCCCCCCCTCCAGCCAGTACTTCTCTCCTTTTACCTAGCTCACACAAGGGATAACAGAACATGGGATGTTAGTCAGCGTTCCAGTTCTTGAAAAGTCTCTCTCTTATGCTTAAGGGAAAAAAGGGTTTTTCCTTCAGTTGCACGTGGTTCCCAAACTGCCACTAACAGCAGATCCGCCCGGAAACAAACAATCTGCTGTGTGTAGAACATCTCTCCCATGAAAAATCTCACAGTTCTTTCACACTGCAAAACATGGGCCATCACATGGGGTTATTCATCTTTTTAAGGATAAGTTCTTTTGGCCTGCACACAAAGGCTCTTCTTCGCCACAAGTCTCTAACAGCCTCTTGCTACTATAAAGCCTGGCATCGGCATTCTTCACAATCTTCACAGGCACACGAAGATACTCCATCCCCCCATGTTCTTCAAATGGATTAAAGAGACAAACAGTTTGTGGTATTACAGTTTCTTACCACGGCATGCAAGAAGGTTTCTTTTAAGCTGCCCGCCAGAATCGTGGCACCGCCCTCTTTTCTCCCGTCGCCATTTCCAGCTCCGTCCCACGTGACTCACTTCTCTTTCTCTCTGACTCTGACACCGCCATGCTGAAGGGTGTTCTTGTTCGGCCTTTACGGTGGGGAAAGCCTCGCTCCCTTTGTGCTGCTGGCTGCGTGGTGTCTTCTTCAGTTCAGCACGAAGTGTGCTGGCTGCAGACAGGAGGCTCTGCCGGCTCCCGTTGACTCCGCCGGCTCCGCATGGAGAGGAGAGGGACCCGCCGGTCCCCAGAAGCCGCGCTGGATGGGTTTAGCTGTGAGCAGTCCATGGCTGGTTTTAGCTGCCTGTGGCTCTGAGGCAGTCCCCCCCAGCCACCCAGGGTCCGTGCCACAGCATTGGGAAAGGGGGAAAGGGGCAGTGGCCCGGGCCCGGCGGGGCCGGGAGGCCCCGAGCTGCCCCCACCTTCCAGCAGGCGAGCTCCGACCAAAAGGGAAGTCCCGCCTTCCTGTGCGGTTTAAATATGTAAATTGTGAGAAGCGTAATTGGTCTTAAAGACTGTCCATCAACTCAGGGTCAACCCAATACAGTTAGCACTGTATTTTAAGAAGCCCACATGCTATTGAAATGTCATATTCCGTAGTTGTATGTAAATGTCAACATATTTTTACAAAGGCGCGCGTGGACCCTTACTGAGCAGAAGCTGTTTTGTTCATAATTCCTGCCTGTTCACATGGCAGATGTATGGTTTCCTAGAGTGTGTAAGTACTACTCTGAGGAAGACCAGAGATCAGCTTCTGAGTTCTGTTCTGTACTGAGAACAAATTTCCAGCACTTGATAACTTCTCTCAGATGTTCTTTTCTGTTGATTATAGAAAGGGTACCTGTAGCTTGTGTTTTTTCTTCTTTCCATTAAACATATCACACTCCTTCGAATTTTTCATCTCAGAATAAGTATCTATGTTTTGCTTTAAAGGAGCTTAGTGATTTTTTTCCCCCAAATATATCAGCAAGAATGGAAAGAAGGAAGGTACACTTTGGAGTAGAATAGGTAGGTGAATGCCATTTTGAATTTTATTATGTGTTTTGTGATTATAAAAATACTAAAATAATGTTTTTCAGAAGTATTTAGTATAACTAAATCCTTACACAGCAGACTCAGCTTTTTGCAGCATGCTGAAGGGAGAGATCAAGCTTACAGTTAATGCTTTCCTATGGAGCAGACAAGAGGAATTTCATGTAGGGAGGCAGCAGTTCAAGTTGGGTTCAGTTATACTCACTGAAGCACTATAGTGTTCAGGTTCCTCTCCCTCGAGCTTATTGCTTGTGACCAGGTTTAATGGGTAAGCAAGATAACACACAAAGAGAGGGGCATAAAACTTAATAATATTTTTCTCTTGAGTCATAAATGTATATATGCTGAGACATCCACTGACAATTTTCAAGACTTTCATGTGATGATGTTGTGAAAGCTGACCTGAGGATGTATGTGATTTAAAAGCGTTTCAAGATTAATTAGTCGAAGTTAAAGGATAGAAATGTGAATATTGGCAAAGAAGCAGGATCAATGTGATAAGCAGAAAAGCCTGATTTTCCCTTTTAAAAGGGAAATGTGTGGGAGATGTCAGTGAGCATCATAAACCAGTTTTTACCCCTTTCTATACTAAATGGATTGAAGAGCTGTGTGTATAGTAAAAAAATACATGGTTCCCATTACTAATGACTTAATGAAATGCTACCTTCTAGGGAAACATGGTTTGTGTTCCTAATGGTGCTTTTATTGTAAAAAAAGTTGGTTAGTTTTAGACTGTTAATTGTAAAGTTATCCTTTAAATCTAACCCTTACTCTGTTTGGGTAGTGTAATTGGAGTTACTGAAATGAATTCCTCTTGCTTTGTATTTTACACTTGGAGTAATGTGTTGTGGAATTTTTGTAGCACATGTTCATTTGGAAAAGTTTCATTTTCTTGCATGGGGAACTAGTTTGATTTATAGTTCTATTAAGCAAGGTGAGCTAGATACATACTATTCACAGAGATTTTTATGTTCCTCGACTTAAAGACACGTAGCAAGTTTGAAAGTAGCATAAAACCTGAAGCTGACGTCTCAATATTTGATCTGCTGTGATTGTGACCTGTTAACCTTTAGCTTTAATGGCACTATATAATTCTTATAAGTTGCAAATGTACTCTACTGTGGGGCTGATGGATGATAAAATCCACTTTGCCTAATCACCTCTCCAGAATGTGTGTTGTTTCTAGTAGATACTGATCTCCTGTATTTGTTATCTTATGTTCGAGAGAGACTTCGGTTTCTGGTGTAGCGTGGGGCTTATGCGGATAATTCATTCAGCATCTTGATTAGGAGCTGCAGGATGTGGTTCATGAAAAGACAAAAGCTTGATTCGCGCTGTAGTTCCCATAAAAATAAATTTTAGTTTGTACTAAGATTGCTGAATTGACCATGATGACCTCATAATCTCTGGTGCTGAAGAGTCAAAAGACAATCCTTAGAAGTACAGGGTACAGCTGTTAAAGCTGTTTGAGAAGTGCATCACTTAAGCAGAGATTCTTTAAGTAAACATATAAAGTTATATTCTTTAATGCAGAAACTGTCAAAGAGTTTCAGTATTTAAGGGACTAATGCTTTAGTTCTCTTGTCTCACATAGCAGTGCTATGTTCTTATAAACTGTTTGCTACATGCGGGTGTTTAAAATGGTGAGCAATATTTATTACATAGGAAAAATAAGGATCAGTAATATAATATTTGCAAGGGCCATGGTGATCTGTGATGCTGTGACTCAAGCCTTTGGTGCATGTGTGAAGTTTGTTGAATCACTTCTATTCTGAGTGTTGTTCTGGTAAGTGAGCCTGCAGATTTCTTCTCTGTGTAAAGGGTTTTGTGCTCTGTCAATCACAGGATAATGATCAAAAGAGAACATCTTTTTTAAAAGATTATTTTTGTTTGGAAATGAGCTAACCAAATGTGACTGGCTGAATGCAGAGGGATAGCGTGAGATCTGGAATTGTGCTATGTGCTTCTGAAATTACACTTTGATTGGTGAAAGGGGTGTTGCAGCACTGGGGGAATTGTGAAGTGTCTTTAAAAAACCTGAAATACTTTAAAAAATGGAATTCCATAGCTGGGTTTTGACATCAGTTTTAAATGCTGATTGACTGGAGTTGCAGAGGGTTCCTAAATACATCCTATGTAGTCAGCAAGGGAAACTTTTTAAATCTTTACCTTCTCAGAAAAGGAATCTGGGGCTTTTTGAAGTTTACATAAGCATCTGAATAATTTCACCTTAAATGCTTTTCCCCCTCTTTTTTTTCCCTGTCAGATTTCCTTTATATCCAAAAGGAGGGGAGAAGCTTCAGTTTGAATATGGAGTTTATCTTCTCAACAAAAATATAGCACAGGTTGGTACACTTGAGATTATTTATTATTATTATTATTATTATTATTATTATTATTATTATTTTTATCGGTTCTCTGCTTGGTGTCAATATGACATGAGTGTGCATATGCTGTCTTGTGATGCTGCTCTCTGTGGTGAAAACCTGTGAACTAAGAGAAATGTCCTTGAAAACAGTATTTTCACTTACCTTACAGCTTTGTGCTTGAGATTTTCTTGTGGTGCTTAGAGAAGGACTTGCCAGATAATAATGAATCTTTTCTTTTCAAATGGTACATTCTTTGAGTCTATAGACTTCACACTGTTTTGAAAATTGTAAATATTTTCTGGTTTTTTATTCTATTGTACTTGAAGATCCATTAATGTAATTCTTGCTCCTGTGTCTTTAATTTTGCTCTATTATTACTTCAGCTAATATTCTACCCTTATAAGAAAACACAACACATGGAAAATATGAAGTATTGCAAATGTGTGACTTTAATTTAAAAAGTCCTGTCATACACCTTACTTCTTGTTTTAATGTATTTTAAAAAACATCCTTTACTCTGGAAAATGCAAGAGACTTTGCAAACTTGTATTTGAGATGGCAGTAATATCTGCAGCTAACACGTTTGGTATGGAATTCAGAGAATCTTCAGAAAGCTGGTCTGAAAGAGGCCTGTAGAGGCTGTTTTGACTGGTACGTAGTCCTAGAGCAGGGTCAACTGCTCTTATGCTGTCCCTGGTGATGTTCTGTGAAGAAAAGCCTGTGATATAAATACTCTTTAGTTCCAGTGCTTGACTGTCTTGGCCACTGAAGACATCTAATTTCTGACATCGAGTCCAAACCTGTTTTCCCTCTTTATATATTATAATAATTGATCCATTTAAGTCTCTTCCTCTTTGAAAACTTCTATGCATTGAAAAAGCACTTTTCAACACTCTTCTTGTCTCAAATTCTCATTTGAATCCACATTTTCCTTGAGATGCAGTGCCCAAAGCTGGGTACAGTGAGCAACTGTTGCTTTCAAAACATTGAGTAGGATGGGAGAAATGCTTCCCAGGTCTTGTCCTTTTACTTCCAGTTCATTGGGTTCTAATGGGTTTGTACTCTTAAAAGCCTAGCAGAATGAATCTTACGATTCTGTGCAACCAACAGCTCCAGGTATCTTCTGCACATGAACAAAATAGTCCATTCTGAATTTGTGCAGGTGACTTGTTTAATTTACATTTTACATGCTTTACCTTGAATGTATTCTTAAAGATGAACTTCTTTGTTCTTAATCATGATTCTGCTATGGTGGCGTAACACCAGAGATTGAGAACTCAGTCTCAGCTTTATTCTGGCTGCATCTGAGCCTGGGTCCAGATTACCTAATTAAAATATTGGATAGAACTGGGATTCTGTTATTTCAAGTGGAGCCCCACTTCACCAGCACTTCAGTTGTAGCCATGAACCATTCATTATTACACCCAAGAGTACTTTCTCTGTATTCACTCATAGTTCATCAATATCCCATTTCCCCAGAATGCTTGTGAGCATATTATACCAGAAAATGCCAGGAGATTTAAATTTCAACAGAAATATGACATTTCTGTTTCTAACCTGTTTGAAATTACATTAGTCTTAGGGTTTTATTCTTGAAAAATATGATCTTTTTATGCTTAGTTTCTACTAGTTTTGCTTGTTTTTCCAGTTTTCTCTTCCATCACTTTTTTTGCCATTCCTTACCTAAACTGAAGTAAAGCTTCTGAGTCTTTCTGTGTTACTTGTTTTTTAAGCTTGGATTGCATTTACCATTTTCCAGACTTGCCCATGCTTAGTGTTTTTTGGACAATAACCTCTCAAATTACTTAAAGGCTAAAATATCTTAAGACAAAGTTAATCAAGTGCTGCTAATCTTGGAAATTCGCTTAGCCAGGCTGTTAATATATCTTAGACTGTGCCTCTTTGTTGGTGGTATTAGTAATGGCAGACAGCTGTTCACACTTGACCTACAGAGGGAAAATTAGTGAGAAAAAGGATTAGTCGTTCCTTCAAATGCTTTGATAGATCTCTCTCTTCATTACTATCAAATTAATGCTTTCCTTAATCTCTGCTTCCTATTTCCTTCTGCTTACACTGGTTCATTCTGTAACTTGTGAGTCTTGATGCTGCTTGCTTTGCCTTTCAGCCCTTCCAGGTTTTTACCTTGTTCTGGAGTTTGCCATTCAGTTATGTGATGCAAGCAAGAAGCTCTGTGGTTTATTTCATCGAAACAATGAATTCTTCATTGAGCCCATGGTGGTTGTCTTTCCTGTTCATGTAGTTTGGGTTACTTGACACTTGTGCCTGTAGTATTTTTTTTTATCGGAACTTTCACCACTTCACTTGGTTTCCTGTTTATCTCTTTGACTTGTCACCTCTGAATTATTACCACTCTTGGACCTACTGTAACTTATCATTCTGATTTTTTTGTCCTGTTTCTGAAGGACTCTGGGTAGTTGAACAAACAGTCACTCACCCATGTTGCCTTCCAGTTCCTTGCAGTTGGTTTCTGAAATCACTGGCATGTGTTTAAACTCACAAAAGTAAATGAACACTTTAAGTATGTATTGAGTTTCCAAGTCCATGTGGGGTCATTGGTGCTGGTGCAAGCTAGTCAGTGGCCAGACTTTGAAGTGGTTGGTACAACACTAGTGGTTCACATGTTAATACTTGAGATTGTATGCTGTTGGATATAAAAGCATAATAAAAGTAAACCGGAATTACTGGGAGTGCTTCTACTACTTATTTAATCATGGAAGCGTTACTGATGTCCGCATAAACTGTTGTAGTCACCTTTGTTTTCATGTCCTTGGTCAAATATTGCTGCTTTTTATAGTTCTTCCAAGGGGAAATTCCTTTATGAAAGCAGAACAGGTAGATAGTGTGCAGAAATGCATCACAAAACCTCTGTGCTCTGGGGCTGATTTGACCTAAAAACCCAAGATTGTTTGAATCCTTTGTGTGTTCCTTGGGATGCTGGAACTGTTGAATTTACGTAGCTTTTAGCAGACCTTATGGCTGCTTTTAGAGAAGCTTCCAGATATGCTTAGTTCTTGTGAATGTGTGAAAAATTAAGTTTGGATGGAGAATGAGCAGCTGCCTCTCTCTTACCTCCAGACTATCACCCAAAGGTATTGGCCTTAATTCAGAGAAACAGTCCTCTTTGTCAGGAGTAAATGTAACTCAGTGCTTAATTCTGTCTGTGTGCTGCGGGAAGGTTGGAGGTGCCTGGGAAGAATAGTGGCACGTTTACTGGAGCATGAAGACAAGAGCTTGAATCATTCATGCAAGTTTTGATCACTGTGACAAACAAAGAGCCCATAAAAATGATCAACTTAAAGAAATACTTTGGAACCATTTGTTTAAGCTTCCCTGGTTTCACAGATTTTTATATATATATTTTTTTCTTTCACAACTACCTGGAATTCTGGCAGCAAGGAGAAATGTGAGTGTGGAAGAAGTGAGATGGGGTTGATATTAAGTAAAATTACTGACATAAAAACTCTTCTAGATAAAGTGGTACTGTTTTGTAAAACAGCAGGATAATAACAATGGAAACCACATCTTGCACTCAGGAGAATTCAGCTGGAATTAGAAACAGCTCAGTGCTGGCTTGGTAGAGTATTTTTTGGAGAAACTTGCTTTGCTGTTACATTCCAAAGTTGAAACAATGTGTGTTAATTCTGAGAGTTCATAATAACTTCCATCTGTATGTAAGCACAAATTGTTTCAATACCCATATTTTCTGTTTGTAAGATTGAATCCCTCACAAAGTTCACAGAGGAGCTTTTTGAGTTGGATAATGTTAACTAAGGCCATACATTTCCAGTTAAGATTTCAGTTATTTTACTCTCACTGGCATAGAAACATGGGATTTTTTTCAAAGAGAAATTAGTGACTTATGTCTAATAATGCCTGTCAGAAAAATTCACTGTCATTGTCAAAGGTGGAGTACAATACAGTTGCTAAAAATGGGAGTGAATTGTGCAGCTCTCCAAAGCATTAGACAGTGGGAGAGCATTTGGCAAGTACTAGCCCCATAAGCTCTGCAGCTCCTAAATTAGGGATGTGTATGGAGTATCTGAGGAAGCTGAGGCTTTACCAGGAGAAAGAATTGAACTCTCATTCTGGTATTCAAAGTGGAGTAATGGAGATTACACCATGAAAACCTCTTGTTATGGTAGATGAATATTAGGAAAACCCTGAAGCGCGTGGTGAGGTTTTTTGTGGGTGATAAGTGAACACAGACCAGGGTCAAAATGGCATCTCTCAGAGTTCTCTTTGTTTGAAACATACAATGTGGGTGGCACCCAATTCTGCTGGAGCACAAACATGGACCTTGTGGAGCTGAGCTCTCACAAGTGCTTGAGCAGTGGTCTTGCTGCTCCAGGTTTTTTCATCTCAGTTAATTTTTTTTGTAACTTTGAAGTGGGAGATATTGAGAGTGCAGTGGCTTTAGTTTTGAGTTGCAGGCCTGTAGAAAGAAAGCATCTTTACTGCTGCTTTACTGGCTGCTTTGCTGTCTTTTTCCTTTGTTCCCAGAGCCTTAATTGCTTTGGCCTGACTTCAGTGTTGGTTCTTCATTACATATGATGAGATGGTCTTAATTTAGTGACCTTCCTCCTTGAGGTGAGTGAGTCCCTAGTGATCACACAC
The DNA here is from genome assembly GCF_965178545.1 of Coloeus monedula. Taxonomy (NCBI): domain Eukaryota; kingdom Metazoa; phylum Chordata; class Aves; order Passeriformes; family Corvidae; genus Coloeus; species Coloeus monedula. The sequence goes on from NC_138783.1 coordinate 16,337,863, forward strand.
AGTGTTACTGTGGCAGAATAACTGGCCCAAAATTGTATACCCTGAAAGATCAGGGTGGTGAGGCCCTGGCACAGGTTGCTCAGACAAGCTGTGGCTGCCCTATCTGTGGAGGTGTCCAAGGCCAGGTTGGATGGGGCTTGGAGCAACCTGGTCTAGTGACAGGGGGTTGGAATGAGATGAGCTTGAAGGTCCCTTCCAACCCAAACTGTGGTTCTATATTACATGATTTCTGTCCTGTATTGGTCATTATGTCTAATGCATGTATATATGATGTGTAGCCATTGAAGAGAACATGTTCATCTTGTTCATCAAAGTTCCAATTTCTGTAGGTATTCAAGGGTTTGTGTCTTGCATGATACTTGACAAGTATTATTACTTGTCCAGTTGCAAGATTGCTTGTAGAGGACACAATTTCAATATAGCTGTAAAGCTGGTTTCTTTAGGTACCAGTAAGCAGGGAATTTACTGCAGCTGTTTTTTTGCACAGGGCAGTCAAGTTATTTACACTCTTAAGTATCAAATGATTTGCTATTTCTGTCAGCCACTGAAGGACATCAAATTAATTTGTCTCTTGTTCTTCTGGATTTCTTATTCTAAGTCTTAGCTTTACCACAGAAACAGAGGGCCGCTGTATGACTATTGTGAGACCCTTTTTATTCCTTTGCTGTGACCTTGGTCACTGTCTTGTCTCGGTTTTGAAAGACAGGTGTCTGCTAAGGAAGGCAGAAGCCCCCCTTGAAGTGGCAGATATAACCCTTTTTCCCTCCAAGTTATTATATTTTGAAATCAAGGGCCTTCAGGCAGAGATGTGGGAAATAGGAATAACAGTTCTTTACTATATATATATATATATATATGTATATGTATATAACCAGTCAAACAAAACAACAACTATGGCAGTAACAGCACACACAAACCCAGTCCCAGCCTTCTCGGCTGTCAGGCTATTTCCCCTCGGGTGCAGTTCCGCTCGCAGCCGGCAGGGGCGCTGGCGGCTCCCGGTGAGCAGGGCAGGTGCGATGGTTCCCCCGCGGCTGCAGGGGGCGCTCCGGAGCGAGCTCGGGAAACACGCGGGCAATGGCGGCCTGGGATCCCGGGAAGGGAAGGAACAAAGGCTTCACAAACCCCTGGGCAGCCGATCCCGGACTCTCAGGAGCAGCAGGCTGGGAACGGCAGGCGGGAGCAGCAGGCTGGAAACGGCAGGCAGGAGCGGCAGGGACGAACGCAAATCCCGGGTGGCAGGCGAGATGTATCCAGATGGGAGAACCCCACGGATGCCCAGGCAGGCAGGGCGAGCAGGGCTACAGCGTAGCAAAAGCTCGAAGCAGCAGCAGCGGGGCAGGACAGCCACAGCTCGGCCTCCAGCAGGGCAGGGAAAACGGCTTTTGGGGTCCCGGCGTTGTTTCCAGCAGGAAGAGAAGAACGGCCAAAAAAAGAAGAAGCAGCAGCTCCTTTCTCTGCAGCTTCTCTCTCCGGACGCTCAGAGCGAACTGCCCCCACACCCAGGTGTAGACAAAAAAGTAGCCAGGCCCGCCCCACTCCCTTTTTGTCTTTCTTAAGTACAGCTATTTGTCCCCTAGCAACATGCATATGGGAGAAAATTCCTTTAACAGAAAAAAAACCTAAGACTAAACTAAAACCCCAACATTATCCACCCCGAATTTTTTCCCATACTAACATGTTACATGAAACTTAACTTTTTTTCTTAACCATATAAATCTATGCATTACCCAAATTATACACAAATATACATGCTGATAATGATACAAGTACAGAGTCATGGGTAGTTCACCCTAAAACAAGGTCCCCTTGAGGTAAGCATCGGGTCTCTCCATCCTTTTGCATCACCCACCAGGTGCAACCTGGTCCCTGAGCAAAAACGACCCCACGGATGGGTTTGTCTTTGCTCAAGGCAGACTTTACCCAAACAGTTTTTCCAAGCATACCTCTCATGTGCACCACTGGAACCTTATCTCCGTCTGTTGTTTGTAGGGGTTCGGATTGGGCAGGGCCTGCTCGGCTGGTGGAGCCTCGGGTGTTAACTAACCAGGTGGCTCTTGCTAAATGCATCTCCCAGTTTTTGAAAGTCCCCCCACCCAGTGCCTTCAAGGTGGTTTTAAGCAATCCATTACACCGCTCAACCTTCCCAGCTGCTGGTGCATGGTAAGGGATGTGGTACACCCACTCTATGCCATGTTCTCTAGCCCAGGTGTTTATAAGGCTGTTCTTGAAATGAGTCCCATTGTCAGACTCGATTCTCTCAGGGGTGCCATGCCTCCAAAGGACTTGCTTTTCCAGGCCCAGGATGGTGTTCCGGGCAGTAGCGTGAGGCACAGGGTAGGTCTCCAGCCATCCAGTGGTGGCTTCTACCATTGTGAGCACATAGCGCTTGCCTTGGCGGGTTTGAGGCAGTGTGATGTAATCAATCTGCCAGGCCTCCCCATACTTGTATTTGGACCATCGCCCACCGTACCACAGAGGCTTCACCCGCTTGGCCTGCTTGATCGCAGCGCATGTCTCACAATCATGGATAACCTGGGAGATACTGTCCATGGTTAGATCCACCCCTCGGTCTCGTGCCCACTTATAGGTGGCATCTCTGCCCTGATGACCTGAGGCATCATGGGCCCATCGAGCTAGGAACAGTTCTCCTTTATGTTGCCAATCTAAGTCTATCTGGGACACCTCTATTTTCGCAGCCTGATCTACCTGTTTGTTGTTACGATGTTCTTCATTAGCCCGGCTCTTGGGGATGTGAGCATCTACATGACGGACCTTCACGGATAGCTTCTCTACCCGAGTGGCAATGTCTTTCCACTCTTCAGCAGCCCAGATTGGTTTTCCTCTGCGCTGCCAGTTTGCCTTATTCCACCTTTCTAGCCAACCCCACAGAGCATTGGCTACCATCCATGAATCAGTGTAGAGGTAGAGCTTTGGCCACTTCTCTCTTTCAGCTATGTCCAGAGCTAATTGAACAGCTTTGAGCTCAGCAAATTGGCTCGATCCACCTTCTCCTTCAGTAGCCTGTGCAACTTGTCGTGTGGGGCTCCATACAGCGGCTTTCCATTTCCGGCTAGCGCCTACAATTCGGCAGGAACCATCAGTGAAGAGGGCGTATTGTCTTTCACTCTCTGGTAGCTCGTTATATGGTGGGGCTTCTTCAGCACGTGTCACCTGCTCCTCTTCTTCTTCAGAAGATAACCCAAAAGTCTCACCTTCCGGCCAGTTCGTAATTATTTCCAAGATCCCAGGGCGACTTGGGTTTCCAATTCGAGCGCGCTGCGTGATGAGGGCAATCCATTTGCTCCAAGTAGCGTCGGTGGCGTGATGCGTGGAGGGAACCTTTCCTTTGAACATCCACCCCAGCACCGGTAGTCGGGGTGCCAGGAGGAGTTGTGCCTCTGTGCCAATTACTTCTGAGGCAGCCTGGACTCCTTCATAAGCTGCCAGGATTTCCTTCTCTGTGGGAGTGTAGTTGGCTTCAGACCCTCTGTAGCTTCGGCTCCAGAATCCCAGTGGTCGGCCCCGAGTCTCACCAGGCACCTTCTGCCAGAGGCTCCAGGACAGACCATTGTTCCCGGCTGCAGAGTAGAGCACGTTCTTCACCTCTGGTCCTGTCCTGACTGGGCCAAGGGCTACGGCATGAGCAATTTCCTGTTTGATCTGGGCGAAGGCTTGCTGCTGTTCAGGGCCCCAGTGGAAATCGTTCTTCTTGCGGGTAACCAGGTAGAGAGGACTCACGATCTGGCTGTACTCGGGAATGTGCATCCTCCAGAAACCTATAGCGCCTAGGAAAGCTTGTGTTTCCTTCTTGTTGGTCGGTGGAGACATTGCTGTGATCTTATTGATGACCTCAGTAGGAATCTGACGCCGTCCATCTTGCCACTTTACTCCCAGGAACTGGATCTCTCGGGCAGGTCCCTTGACCTTGCTCTTCTTGATGGCAAAACCAGCTTGCAGGAGAATTTGAATTATTCTCTCTCCTTTCTCAAACACTTCGGTCGCGGTGTTCCCCCACACAATGATGTCATCAATGTACTGCAGATGTTCTGGAGCCCCACCCTTTTCTAGTGCAGTCTGGATCAGTCCATGACAGATGGTGGGACTGTGCTTCCACCCCTGGGGCAGTCGGTTCCAGGTGTACTGCACGCCCCTCCATGTGAAGGCAAACTGAGGCCTGCACTCTGCTGCCAGAGGAATAGAGAAGAATGCATTGGCAATGTCAATAGTGGCGTACCACTTTGCTGCTTTGGACTCCAGCTCGTACTGGAGCTCCAACATGTCCGGCACGGCAGCGCTCAGCGGTGGAGTCACTTCATTCAGGGCACGATAGTCCACAGTCAGTCTCCATTCCCCATCAGACTTGCGCACAGGCCAGATGGGGCTGTTGAAGGGTGAGTGGGTCTTGCTGACCACCCCTTGGCTCTCCAGCTCGCGGATCATCTTGTGGATGGGGATCACAGCATCTCGATTTGTCCGATACTGCCGGCGGTGCACTGTCGAGGTGGCAATTGGCACTCGTTGCTCTTCCACTTTCAGGAGCCCAACTGCAGAAGGATTCTCAGATAGTCCAGACAGGGTGTTCAATTGCCTAATGCCCTCTGCCTCCACAGCAGCAATACCAAATGCCCACCTGAGTCCTTTTGGGTCTTTGTAATAGCCATTCCGGAGGAAGTCTATGCCCAGAATACACGGGGCCTCTGGGCCGGTCACAATCGGATGCTTTTGCCACTCCTTCCCAGTCAGGCTCACCTCAGCTTCCAAAAGGGTCAACTGCTGTGATCCCCCGGTCACCCCAGCGATGGATACAGGTTCTGCCCCCACATGTCCCGATGGCATTAAAGTACACTGTGCCCCAGTATCAACCAATGCATCATATTTTTGTGGCTCTGATGTGCCAGGCCATCGGATCCACACCGTCCAGAAAACTCGGTTCTCCCGTGCCTCTTCCTGGCTAGAGGCAGGGCCCCTCTAGCCCTGGTTATCATTCTTTCCCTGGGTGTACATGCTCGAGGTACCTTCAAGGGGATCCGACATATCATCCTCCCTTCTGTAATACCTGGCAGCTCGATCACGGGAGGCTGAGGCTACCTTCACCTTAGCGGAACCCCCTCGGTTAGTGCCTCCCTCCTTGAGTTCACGCACCCGTGCTGCCAGGACAGAGGTGGGTTTCCCATCCCACCTCCTCATGTCTTCCCCATGCTCACACAGGAAAAACCACAGCTCAGCTCGTGGGGTGTACCCTCTCTCTCTAGCAGGGGGACGACGGGCTCTGACTTGGGGGCCTGTGACTCGCACTGGTGCCACACTGACCCTCCTCATCTCCTCCCTCATCTCCTCCCTCATCTCCTCCCTCATTTCCTTCCTCATCTCCTTCATCTCCTCTTTGAGGTCCTGGACCACAGCAGAGACATGAGCTTTCAGCGGGCCATTGATCATGCTGTCATAATGCCTGAGCTTGCTGGCAACAGAGCCCACGGTTTCTCGGGTATTGTCAGCATCAATCGTTGCAATGAAGGTGGTGTATTGCGATGGCCCCAGCCTTGCCAGGTTCCACATCATCTGTCCTGTGCACCTGACCTTATCGGGGTCATTATCATGCTGTCCATCCCTCCCAAAGAGTACCTCTAATATTGCCACCTCTCTTAGCTGTTGAATCCCTTGCTCGAGTGTCTTCCACTGCATTCTATGATGGTACTCCTGCATTCTTTCTTTGTGAATGAACCTTTCTCTCACACTCATTAAGAGCCGCTCCCAGAGAGAAAGGGGCCCTGGCTCCCTCACAAATACCTGGTCCACACCTGGGTCCTGGGTCAATGATCCCAGATACCTTGCCTCACCACTATCCAGTTGCACACTTGTGCCCATAAGGTCCCAAACCCGAAGCAGCCAGGTGGTATAAGGCTCACGCCCCCTTCGCGCAATGTCGTTTCGCATAGTGCGGAGACTGTCGTACGACAGGGACTCAGTGATGATTTCTGGCTCTGGCTCTCCTGCTGGTTGTGAGGGCCCTGGTTGTCCATCATCATTAACTGGTCGTACTGATTTGGTCTTACACTTCCTCCTTTGCACAGGGGCGACTGCTGCTGGCTGTGGTTGTCCTTGTGGTTCAGCTGAAGCCTGGACGGTTGTAACATCCGTGGGTTCTACTGCTGTACCATCGGACTCACCCTCTTTGGGGCAGGGAGAGGGCTTTTCACTAGCTGAGGAGGTGTATTCCCTTAGCAATTGGCATATCTCCTGGCGCACCTGGCCCATCTCCTGGCACATCTCCTTGCGCACCTGGCCCATCTCCTGGCACATCTCCTTGCGCACCTGGCCCATCTCCTGGCACATCTCCTGGCGCACCTGGCCCATCTCCTGGCATATCCCCTGGCGCACCTGACCCATCTCTTGGCACATCTCTTGCATCCCTTTTGCCAGTACCCCCACCCAGTTTGGGTAGTCCATTTCTGAGGTGGACTGTTGGGCGGTATCAGTCTGTGGGGCGGGGTCTCTAGTGTCTGGGGCTACGTCAGTCTCTGGGGTAGGATCTCTAGTGTCTGGGGCCGTGCCAGGTTCTGGGGCAGGATAGGGCTCTGGGGTAGGAACTCTACTCTCTGGGGCCAGGTCAGGTTCTGGGGCAGGATCTCTAGTCTCTGGGGCTGGTGTCCGGGTAGATATCCAAGCCAATCTCAACTTATCCTTGAGTGCTAAATAGAGTAGGCCTATCAGCAGCAGATGGTTAATATTCAGAGGGAATTTAAACCCTTCGAAAATTGATGGGGTGGGCCCGAAGAACTGGTTGAGGGGTTGGGGGAAAACTTCCCCTGGTGTCATTTCCTCACAGAAGGTACCATTGTTAACATAACCCCAAAAACATGTGCTCAGTGTGTGATAGCCGTTTATCCATGTGCCCACATTCCGGAGGAAGCTAAAAACCCATGAATTCCTCACCTTCTCAACCCATAACGCAAGCTGGATAACAGCAATGGTAGCCTTAGTCAGAGGACCCAGATTCAAGTAAGGAGCTGCAAAGGGGAAGAATATAGCTACGGCCACATGCCACCCGAACCAGGGTAAACTAGACCACATAGTGCAGCCTAACAAGGTTCCTATATCTGGCACACAAAATAAAGTTCCAAGAACTGTTATTCCTTTTTTTTCACCTCTCTCTCTTAATGCCCTCAGGCCCCACGTTGGGCGCCAAGATCTGTCTCGGTTTTGAAAGACAGGTGTCTGCTAAGGAAGGCAGAAGCCCCCCTTGAAGTGGCAGATATAACCCTTTTTCCCTCCAAGTTATTATATTTTGAAATCAAGGGCCTTCAGGCAGAGATGTGGGAAATAGGAATAACAGTTCTTTACTATATATATATATATATATATGTATATGTATATAACCAGTCAAACAAAACAACAACTATGGCAGTAACAGCACACACAAACCCAGTCCCAGCCTTCTCGGCTGTCAGGCTATTTCCCCTCGGGTGCAGTTCCGCTCGCAGCCGGCAGGGGCGCTGGCGGCTCCCGGTGAGCAGGGCAGGTGCGATGGTTCCCCCGCGGCTGCAGGGGGCGCTCCGGAGCGAGCTCGGGAAACACGCGGGCAATGGCGGCCTGGGATCCCGGGAAGGGAAGGAACAAAGGCTTCACAAACCCCTGGGCAGCCGATCCCGGACTCTCAGGAGCAGCAGGCTGGGAACGGCAGGCGGGAGCAGCAGGCTGGAAACGGCAGGCAGGAGCGGCAGGGACGAACGCAAATCCCGGGTGGCAGGCGAGATGTATCCAGATGGGAGAACCCCACGGATGCCCAGGCAGGCAGGGCGAGCAGGGCTACAGCGTAGCAAAAGCTCGAAGCAGCAGCAGCGGGGCAGGACAGCCACAGCTCGGCCTCCAGCAGGGCAGGGAAAACGGCTTTTGGGGTCCCGGCGTTGTTTCCAGCAGGAAGAGAAGAACGGCCAAAAAAAGAAGAAGCAGCAGCTCCTTTCTCTGCAGCTTCTCTCTCCGGACGCTCAGAGCGAACTGCCCCCACACCCAGGTGTAGACAAAAAAGTAGCCAGGCCCGCCCCACTCCCTTTTTGTCTTTCTTAAGTACAGCTATTTGTCCCCTAGCAACATGCATATGGGAGAAAATTCCTTTAACAGAAAAAAAACCTAAGACTAAACTAAAACCCCAACATGTCTCCATCTGGCTTTGTTGGACATGGCCTCAGGAATGTTGGTGTTCTGTCCTTGTCTAAATTACTAGCTCTTGAAAAGTAGACCTGCAAATAATTTGGACCATTTTACAACTCTTTGTTTTCCTACTGCCAACCCAATGAGTGAATGTCTCTAGTCTTACCTCAGTTCATAGAATCATACAACAGTTTGGGTTGGAAGGGAACTTGAAGACCATCTTGTTCATGGGCAGGGACACCTTCCCTAGACCAACACCTTCCCTACACCAATCCTAGACCAGCTTGCTCCAAACCCCATCCAACCTGGCCTTGAACATTTCCAGGGATGGGGCAGCCACAGCTTCTCTGGGCAACCTGTGCCAGGGCCTCACCACTTTCTGAGTAAAGAATTTCTTTCTAGTATCTAATCTAAATCTGCCCTCTTTTAGTTTACATCTATTCCCCTTTTCCTATCCCTGTGTGCTTGTGTAAAAAGTTTGTTGCTGGTGTTTGTTAGTGGGATCTCTGTATATGGTGGCAGGCAGAGCATCACCTTCCAGGCATTACTTCCAGGTTTAGTGAAACCTGTGGAATTTGTTGCACTGCATGAGTTAAGGTTACTTTTTCTTCTGTTCAGCCTGAATGCCATGCTCGGGATCGTTTTGCAGGGAAGGCTTCTTTTCTAATCCTCATTTGTTTTGTCAGACCATATTGAGTTGTGTTAGACTGATATTCCTATTCACATTGGCATGGTTTGCTCAGCCCTGACCAAAGAATAGTTCTGCTTTCAACTGACAGTTATTAGCAACACATGCACTTTGCTATTTGACAAAAAACCAAAGTATTACTCTCTTGTCAGCTCCCCCAAGGCTCTTTTTGTCATCAATAGAGTACAGATCCAGGCAAGTAACTGGTGTCTAGCCCTCCTCTTGTGTGTCCATGGCCACTGTGTCCACGTGGTGGCAGGTGGCATTTACGTGCTTTGCGTAACCTGCTTGAGAAGCTGAGCAGCCAGTGCTGCTTTCGTGGGAATGCTGCATTGTGGGTGAGTTGCTTGTCTAATGCACAAGGTAAGTAACATTCAGAGCAGCATAGAAGAAAAGCAAAATACTTGATATATTTTAGGTGTAGTCAAAGTGCTGTCTTCCTCCATAGCTGCATGGAATTAAAGGTGAATGTTTATGTACTAGCGCCATATGTAAGAGACTGAACTGAAACTCAGCTGTTAAATGTGAAATGAGGCAAGAGGTTCAGTTTCTGGCTCTGTTAAACTATCAAACATGAGAGAAAATCAGCTCTATAATAGAAACTAATAAACTTTTCCATGGGAAGTTGAACAGCAGAAATGTTAGGTCTAGAAATTTGTTTTGGCAATAAACACTATGGAGCAGAAGTGTCTTCAAGAGTTCTGTGGGTAGTGGTGTATATGCAGTGGTTATGGCCCTTTGAGTGTAGGATACTGTGACTTGCACACTACATCTTTTATGAGGCCCCTAAACTAAGATCATAAAACATACAGTTCAGAAAGAATGCACCGTCTGAATCTGAGGCCAATTTAGCTACATAGGGAGAAGTGTTCTTAAAGGAGCACAGGTTGAAGCCAGAGTCTAGTCCTTGTCTTGTGAAGTGCCAAGCTTTCACTTAATGTTAAAAGGAAGGGACTGCACCTGAAAAACCACAAAGTACCTTCTCCAGCTGTGTAGAGCCAAAAGCTCTTAGGAGAGGTTTCGTTCCTGAAAGTTTCCTAGGGTGACAGTGAGCTGATAGCCAGATCATTTAGAACTGGGGAATTTATTTATGTTTTTTGCAAACTTGTTGGAAAGACTTTTTTATTTTCCTTTCCTATCGCCCATGCCAAGATAAAATATGTTGAAATGAGACTGGATTAGTTGTAACTAAAGTCCCACTTTCATTCAGCTGAAAGCCTGCCTATACTTGTTTGTAGGCAAAGGCCAATATTGACTTGCTCTGTGAAGGAGCAGATCTTGGGTCTTCAACCCATACAGATCCTGGCACCTGCACCTGAAGCCCAGGCAGTGCTGGAGGTTCCTGCAGCTATGGTGGGTGACTGAAGGGATGGTGCACTTCTCATATAGGACAGGCTGGGAGAGCTTGGATTTTTCAGCCTGGAGAAGATATGGCTTTAAGAAGACCGCAGAACCCCTTCCAGGGCCTAAAGGAGCTCCAAGACAGCTGGAGAGGGACTTTGGAGAAGAGCCTGGAGTGACAAGAAAGGGGGAATGGCTTCCCACTGTCAGAGGGCAGGGTTAGATGGGATATTGGGCAGAAATTCTTGGCTGTGAGAGTGTTGAGGCCCTGGCAGAGGTTTCCTAGAGAACCTGTGACTGACCCATCCCTGGAAGTGTTCAAGGCCAGGCTGGATGGGTCTTGGAGCAGTCTGGTCTAGTGGAAGGTATCTAGGCCCATGGCAGGGGGGTTAGAACTGGATGAGCTTAAAAGTCTTTTCTAACCCAAACTGTTCTGGGATTCTATGAATAGGAGAGGTAGCATCATCAGCTGTGCTTAGTCAGTCCTCCAAAATAATTTTGGGGGACCATCCTTGCAGGCATGTTCTGTGTGTTACATAACTTTTGTACTGTGTAGCTGTCATCATCTCTGTGCATTAGCTCTTCAGTCCACAAAGTTTCCTAAAAAAAAAGGAGTATGTCTTTAAAATAGAACCAAAATTGAATAATCAAAAGGTAAATGGATTCCTGATATAGTTGATCTGACATAAACACGTCTGCCAACTTAAGTTCCTTTGTAGTATATATAACTTCTGTGTTATAAAACTGAAGTGGGAAGTTTCTTATCAAGCCCTGGCACAATGTATCAGTGTAGGAAAAAGCTGTAGTGTATAATTTTTAACAAGTAGAGTGTGTGCACTGGAGGCAAAGCTGGACATTCAAACGTAAAATGTTCACGCCTTTGGAATTCCAGGACCTGCTTTGTAAGCCTGTCTCTTCCTTCAGAGCCTTCTCTCTTTCTGCCATGTCACCCATTTCTTAATGGATAAAAGAAATTATGGTAAAATGCATCTCATTTCTTGAAACTTCACTTGCTTTAATGCATAAAAATTCTTCTCATCTGTTATTTGCAAGCAAGTGACAAGCTGTGACTTGTGGGGTTTAGATTTTTTTTCCCTGAGCTTCTGTTTATTTTCACTTCTTCCCCTGCATTCTTTGTTTTTCTGTTGTACAGTTTAATATGTATGTTTTGACCTCCTCGGGTCAGGATTTGTCTCATACTTCTGTGCATAAGATTTGGCACATCAGGGCACAAAACCTGTTTTGAAAGCTTTTGGTATGTCAGCTACTTAATCATCCATAAATGCCTTTTGGGCTTTTTAAATACTGTGGTTGAAGTTTAGAGCAAGTTGTACTCCAACAAATGGAATAAAAGTGTCTAATATGTATTGGCTCATTCACTTATTGATCAGTCCAGAATGTCTGGAAATCCAGAGCTTTGAAGCATTTTGTTTTTCAAGAGACTGGAAATACTGAAGGGGTTATTGCATCTCTCTTTGCTGGACTTTCGTGTAATTCATGTAACTATTTGTGAAGTTAATATTGTGTAATTAGAAAAAAAACAAGTTCTGGTTCAATTTAGCATGTATAAATTAATGTTTTCAGGAAGACCAGTCCTGAACCTGTCCTTGGTTTAATGCTCCCTGACCTCAGGTTTTAAGTTCAAAATATCATACATCATATGAGAAACCATTTTACATATTGGTGTGTTTTAGTGCCAAGTGGAGTTCACTGAATGCCAGTGTTACCCTAATAGGAAGCAAGTTTTTCATAGGTTAAACTGTTGATTCTGTACTCCTCAAATGAGAGGGCTTCCCATTTGATTCACAATCTAATCTTTTTTTTTTTTACAAGTCAGTCTCCTTTGTCCACTGACAGTAACATAATAGATACCTGGAAAGCAGTTCAGCTGAAGTGCAAGATGTGGCTGGGAGCAGAGAATCCCCAAATTCTTCTTCCATTTAAGCTCTGTGTCATGGGCTGAATCATTTGCTCTTTGAGTAAAAAGCTTTCTTGAAGCAAGAGCCTTATCACCTGAGAGAGCCGGGTTCACAAACCTGGATGAATGAACGGCCAGAAGCTCAATTTCACCCATTTTAAAACAAGGGCTTTCCCAAAACAACATGAAAGAGCAAATAGCTGAAAGATTTTGTGTTTACAACATCTAATGGAGCTCATTGTTTGCCCACTGAAATGATTCTGCAGGTTCCTTTCCTGCAACATCTTAAGGTACGAGGTACAGCTGGACTGATGTCATATGGGAAAATTGCCTGGTTTTGGAGTGGACTTATTAAAATGTGAAAGTAACGAACAAATGGAGGAGGAGTGTGTAGCACTATAACCCTAACCATATATTTTCTCTGATTTCCGTGCCGGACAAGGTGGGAGAGTTCTCTGTACATACCTGTGTATTCCTTGAGAATATTGCCCTTCTGGTATTCATAGGTTGATATTTGGTTTATATAGGTAAAAAGGAAATTTCAGGTATGCAGAATTGGGGCATAATTCTTGGGGACCTAAACACATACAGAGGATGTCACATTTAAGATGGAGGCACAAAATGTTACTTATCTTTCTCCTTCTGACTTTTGCACATCTGACCTCTTGTTCTGTGCCTGATGTAATGATTTTTAATACAAAAGCTCAGGATGAATGAGGTCATAGGAAATAAGTTTGCCTATGTCCTATAATCCAATAAACATCAATTTGTGATACTGAACCCTTTTAAGAAGCTCTGACCTGAACCTGGAAAGGTTATGCTCTATAGTTTCATCTTATCAAGCTATAAATGCAAGAAGACTGCAGTAAACGTGGTTCTAGTTATTTGAGTGCTTCACTGGGAAGTGAGGGAGATTTTTTGGAGGCTAGTAACTGCTCTGTCTTCTAAATTGCCTTTTTTTATGTTATTTTATGAAACAGTTGTGGCATATGAGGCACACCTTTATGGGCATGGGGGCTCATATATGTTAAGCCCATAACTGCTAAGTTTTACAGGAGTACTTTACTTACACGAGTAGCTGTTTCTCCCAGCCTGTCTATGACAATGGTTTCCCATATCCTTACTGGGACACCAGACTGAAACCATGAAGGTTAATGTTTGAGACCTCTCTGGAGAGGTGCTGTGTTTACTCTCAAGGAGGGTTCATAGATATCAGTGAGAGAGTTCTTGAGGAAACGCAGCTTTTGACTCATCTAAATGTTTAGTTCTACAGTGCGTTCCACTTGTACTCAAACACATACTCCTACTTCCTTATTTTCTTGAGATCTATCTCCAATAAACACTATATTGCTGTGAAACCAAAATCCAGTATTAAATATTGCTGCACTTTTAAAAATTAGACTGAAATTGCTTCCTAAATATTTGGTGGAATAGTACAAGTTGCTGTGCATTTAGAATTGAGGCTGCTGCTGTCTTTGAATAAAGATCAGACTTTGTGTTTTGGTGAATGCAAGAGGAAGAAGCAGCTTAATATAATTCTAGGACAAATCAAAGAAGGTAAAAGGGAATTAGGTCTGTTATCAAATGAGAATACAGTTTCCCTAATCACTGCTGAATCACTCCTGTATGTAAATTTCATGTATGAATTTCCCCTGCCTTTCAGATGGAAGTGAATTTAAATTCTCCAGGCTGAGAGGAGAGGAAAGGAGACAGGCTGTTCTTGGGGCAGGAAGAACCAGTGGTGAGAAAAAGTTTCCATCTCAATTTGATGCAGTTTGTGAGAACTGAATCAGCCAGAACTCTGTGAGGACCTTTTGCTCTGATGGTAGAGATCAATGTTTCTGAACTGTACTAGTGACTGTCTTGGTTCAGGACTGCGTAGCATCTCCAATGTTAGTTATCACTGTTACAAGTCAAAGTGAGAGAGTGAGGGGCCCTCAACATCAGAAGGATGTGAACTTGTTGCAGCGAGTCCAGTGGAGGCCATGGAGATGCTCTGAGGGCTGGGACCTCTCTGCTCTGGAGACAGCCTAGGAGAGCTGGGGGTGTTCGGCCTGGAGAAGGAAAGGCTCAAGGGGACCTTAAAGCCCCTTCCAGTGCCTAAAGGGGCTCCAAGAGAGCAGGAAAGGGACTGGAATGACAGGACAAGGGGGAATGTCTTCCCACTGCCATAGGGTGGGGTTAGATGGGATATTAGGCAGAAATTCTTGGCTGTGAGGGTGTTGAGGCCTTGGCACATGTTGCCCAGAGAAGCTGTGGTTGCCTCATCCCTGGAAGTGTTCAAAGCCAAGTAGGACAGGTCTTGGAACAGTCTGGTTTAGTGGAAAGTGTCCTGCCCATTGCAGGGGGTTGGAACAAGATGATCTTTAAGGTCCTTTCCAACCCAAAGCATTGTAGGATTTTGTGATAACAGGAAATTATCTTATTGATGTCTGCCTCTCCCTTGTAAATGTGGGACAAATCACATTAGTTCAGACTAAGCATGCTTTAAAAATAACTAATTGTAACTACCCTTTGAAGGTAGAGCATAAAATGTGGTTGTTATCTCCTGTTACTGCTTTGATTGCTGTTTGTGTGCCTTATTTACTATTTCTAAATCAAAATTGTGGTGGGTGTCCTTTAAGATGGCTTTAGTGAAGGCTTTAGGCACACTGGGTCAGCTTGAGGAACTTGAAAGCATATGCTCAATGGATTAATGAAGGACATGGGTCTTCAAGGATGTGGATGCAACTTGCCTTCTTGTTAGTTTAATACTCTTGAATAAGTTGCAAATTAAACATCTGCTTTTCAGGTGTAACTCTGGGAGAGGGAGGCAGGTATATGAAGATAAGTCATAATTTCTATTGAAATAGCTGTTGTATTTGAGCGCTTCCTCTTGCTTGGATGAGGGCACTACTCTCACTACTGTGGCAGTCCTCTATTTGGTCCTTCTGAAAGCAAGATTGAGGACTTTAAGACTTTAAGACTTGTTGTAATCACAGTGGTTATTTTTCTTTTTTTTAGTTCCTACTTCCCCAAGAAGCTTAGAAAGTTTTAAAACCCATTTGGTTATGTTTACTTCCAAACTGTAATTGATGCTTACTGACAGTCTTTTTAAGTATGAAAAATGAAAATGATTTTTAGATGCTTAGTTTGGAGGTACATTATCTAAAGAGCTATTTACATGTTACACTAATGTTGTAGCTTAAGGGTTTTTCAGTAAACCCACATAGGTGTTCAGAGCTAGAGCAACTAGCCAGATTCAGTAAAACAAAGGCAAGCAACACATGAAGAGTTCAATAATCTAGAATTTTATAATTGCCCCCAAAAGGTATAAACACATGCAACTGTTTATATAGCAGCAGGCATTATTTCACTGATCCCCCATGGTTGTTTATATAGCAACAGGCATTGTAACAACACTTCCTGTTTTCATTATTGCAGTGCTTAGTCATCTGAATCCCTGCCAGTGCTCTTTCATACTCTGAAAAGTCATCCAGGATCTTGTAAAACAATTAACTGTCATTTTATTAAAAATTTTTAAAACTTTATATTTCTGTCCCAGTGTTTGACATTCTCTGAAAACCTTATGCAAATACTTGGCTTGTGACCAGCTCTGCAAATTTGAAACAATGCTTTTGCTTCTATTTTTCTCTGTAGGTTTTTACATTTGTGGAGCAGATGTTCTTTTGAAATTCTTGATGATATCAAGAGAAACTCCTCATATAGCTGAAAATAATTCAAAATTGCTTTTGACTGCCTTAATATTTCAAGATCTTTGCATAGTGTAGTAGTGGGTTGGGTCCACCTATTCTGTATGTACAGGTGCTGCTACAACATCAAGAACCAGTTGCCTGCAGTGGGGACTAAAGGAAGTCCAAAATACAGCAGATTTTGGCATAGACTTGAATATTATGCACAATATGTACTAAAGTGGCTGCTATTTTTGAACTTTAGTAACTTATTCTGGCTGTTAGACTGCTTTCACGTGGCTTAGAACAAGATGAATATGGCTGGGGAAACAATATGAGAAATGATGAACAGATGAGTTTAGAATTGGAGTCCTTCTGCACTCCCCCCCAAAAAAGATATTTGAGTCCAGGTACTCTGTAGTTTCTGGCTGGAAGTAAATGTATATGCTTGTATACTATTAGTCATTAAATACTGCTGCAGGAATTAGGATAGGAAATGGACAGTTGTTCTTTGCATATAAATGCAGGACATTATTCTTTTTCTTTAGAGCGGCCACAGAGTGGCAAACCCCCTAATTTTGATCTCGGTTGCAATCTGAAATAGAAAGATAACTAAATGGTTTCTTTTTAAGCCAACTTAAATGAAAAACTTTAGTAGTCCTGTTACTTCCTATGGACTTCATAGGAAAGTAACTGAACCTTTGCAGGTTTGTATTTTAGTTAACAAACGAGGTATCTCTACTGGTAGATTTGATGAATGAACATTTTGCTGTGGAATTGTTACCTTTAGGAAGGCAGTAAGCTTTTCTGTTGTCTAACATGATTTTAGGTTTTTAAGTCTAAGTCCTGTTGATGAAATAAATCCTTGGAAGCTGCTTGGTTGGCAGTAGAGCAGAGATGCTCAGATTGGAGCTGGTTCACTCCTGGGTACGGACACCTTCCAGTGTAAGTTCAGACTGTTGCAGAGAAGGAAATACAGGTAGAAACTGGAGCAGCTGAATATTATTTTTTCTCATTCTAAAGAGTGTAAACCAATTATGCCCATTTTGTTACAATTTAACTTCAATTTGTTGTGTTTCACCTACAGCTAATACTGTGGTTTTGTTAGTATTAGTCTTTTATGGAAATTCAGTCTTTAAACACTTTCTTAGGAAGCTAATACAAGTTTTTTAAGAGTAAATCTACCTTTCATTCTGAGAACTGCTGTTTTAAATGCAGTTTATTTTAACATTTATGTTTTTTTGTGATGTTGGAATATATATTCATAATAGAAAAAACCCACTGGTATGATTAGCTGGTCTTCTGTAGAGAAGTTGGCCTTAAAATAAATGTATTATTCTATTTCTTCAGATTTTTCCCTACAGGTAATTCCTTAAATTCTTCTGCCTTGAACTGTTCATGAAATACGATGCATCTTGTCTCCTATATCTTGTTTCTGTGGAGTAAGTGTTGCTAGTAACTAAAATGAGAGCAGCACTTGGGAAAACAAAGCTGTATATAGGAGCTATTTATTGGTATGGAAATCAGAATTAATATTTTAGTACTGGAACATCATTAATGATTTACTCAAAGTCCTGTGGAGAATACATGGTCTATGTAAACACAAATCTTGGACAGATCTTCGCTCCAATTAAAACAGGCATGTTTTCTTTGGATGGCTGGGTCTGTAATATCCTGAAGAAACAAGCTAATCTTTAAAACCTTAAATAAAATGCTGATTTTTCAAATTATTGCATTAGAAACTTAGTGTGAAGACAGGTGACTTTTAATAGCAGCAATTGAAATTTGAACTGTTTCTTAGGAGAGTCAAGACAGCACACAGTTACCTCTGTCTGCTCTTGTTTTCCTGCCCTCTTAATTCTTATAAGCAAAGCAGCTTCTCCCTACATTCTTCTCTTTTTAGAACTGATTTTGGTGTTAAAGGGTATTTGTGTGAATCCTACTGTAACAGGTCACAGGGGATCATAGAATGGTTTGGACTAGAACAGACCTTAAAGATCATCCAGTTCCACCCCCGCTGCCCTGGGGTTTCCTCTAGACCTGGTTGTTCCAAGCTCCATCCAACCTGGCCTTGAACCTGCCTTCTGTGGGCAGCCTGTGCCAGGGCCTCACCACAGTCACAGCCAAGAATTTCTTCCCGATATTCCATCTAACCCTGTCCTCTGTTAGTTTGAAGCCATTCCCCCTTGTCCTGTCACTCCAGGCCCTTGTCCAAAGTTCCTATCCAGCTCTTGGAGCCCCTTTAGGCGCTGGAAGAGGCTCTGGGGTCTCCCTAAAGCCTTCTCTTCTCCAGGCTGAACATCCTCAGCTCTCCCAGCCTGTCTACAGAGCAGAGGAGCTCCAGCAGCCCTTGGTGCATCTCCATGGTGTCCTCTGGACTCTGTCCTTATGACTGTTGTTCAGTGCCTTCCTGTTTATTGGATGAGGTGAAGTAACTGGCCCTGCATGTGTGGTGTTGGATGCTAAAAAAATTAAACTTAAGGGAAGGTGTATGAGAAGTGCTTTATGGTTTGGGGAAAAAACTCAGTTCTTAGTAGTTTTTGTTTTTTTTTTTTTTAAATTGTTGGAGGGTAAGGAGAAGAGGAAGAGGAGTTCTGATCCTTTAGGTAAAAAAAGTTGGTTTTTAGCTCCTTCCACCTCCATGTTCCCATTTGCTTGGTGTTGTACCTGTAGTGGCCTCCATCACGCAGCAAAGCAGAGATTTCTTTATCAGGATATGGGAGACTACTGCAGAATTACACAAAGCAGGAGTTAACCTTTGCTGCATTAATGGAGAGGTAATTTTGGATCCAGACTAAAACCCAACTTATCAGCTGATTTTTGTATGCTTTTTTCTGCCCATAGAAGGCACATAAGTTTTTCAACAGTTTCTGGGTTTGTAAATACATCATCATCAGCTTGTATTGATGCAGACACAAGGCAGTATTGCTTTGCTTTTAATCTGTTGCAAAGTCAAAATAGTATGCAGGTTTTTCTAGAAGTTTCGTGAAACTTGCATGCTAACTTTACTTAATATGCATCTCTACTACTGGAAATACAAAAATGTCTTTTAGTAGAAGCAGTAGTTTTGCTCATGTTTGGATACTGTGCTCACCCATGCCTTCCTCTGATCTGAGCTGTTGGAAATAGAGAGATCCCTTAATCCACTTTATTTTTGTGCTCTGAAACCTTAAAATCTATGGATGAGTATAAAAAGGGGTATTCCATGAACTTTTGATTGTTGGAGGAGGAACAAATGTAAAGTTTTGAGTTTGATGGGTTTTTTCCTTCTTCATTTCTTTTGCTCCAGGCTAGTTCTCCAGTTAACCAAATCCACTATAATCCCATCAGGAGAATGTGGTGATGGTTTTGTAATTTATTTTGTGTGGTTGTCTTAATCCAGGTTCTGTCATTGTAGCAGAAAATACGAACCCAAGCCCACCATATGATTTGGCTTTGTCCATATGGAAATAATAAACTGTAATAAATGGCTGCCTGTTGTACAATGCGGTACTGAGGGTGTTTTTCTTCCAAATTTTTCTTTCTGAAACTCAGACAAGCATAAAAATCATTCCCAATTTCAAGTCTTCTCTGTGAAAAACTGATTGTTTGGGAGAAGTCAGAAATTTTTGAAACTTAAGACACTTTCCTGTATCTTACTGTCAGGAATTATGGAAACAGGTGTGTAATTCTAAAGAAAAGAAATTTAACTTTGAGTGGGACTGTTCTGTGTTTCAGCAGGTAAATCTATCAGCATTGAATTTGTGCAGTATGTGCCTGTATTGGAGTCCAGCAGAGACTTCCAGAGGATGTTTACATATGCTGAGAACTGCTTATTAAGTTGGTAGTGCATCATTTTAGTAGTCTTAGAGATACTGGAATGTAGAGTGTTGGGGTTTTTTTATATTTTAACCTCACAAGAGATAAATTTCTCTGCAAAGTTTCCCTGAAATTTTGAGATTCAAACTTGAAAGACAGACTTTTTCCCTTCTGTGTACTGTTTTCTTCAGAGGTATTTTTAACTTGGTGACTTGTTAAACATGGAGTTTATAATTCCTAGCAGTGACAGTTATGTCATGTGGCTGGCATTTGATAGTTTGAGGGTAAGAACAACTCATAGGAGTCAATATTTGGGTTAAAGTACGCCAGTGTTTATAGCCTCTTGCTTCGCTATGTGGCATCTGATTTGAGTGCTGGATTTAATTATGATGCTAATAACAGGAGTTTAAATGTTGATATAAACTGTATAAAGAGCACAGATATTGATCAGTTGTGTAACAATATGTATTTTTATTTGTTGATACTACTATAAGAATTCTATTACTGATTCCAGCATACTGTGATACACTCAGACTGACAAGTACACACAGATAAATATTTGGAATTCATTAATATAGAACATTGTGTTGGAATTTGGTCTCTTCCCGTAATGGCTGTGTTTTTAAGCTGTGAGCCTGCTCTCCTGTTGCAGATAGAAAATAGGAAAATTATAAGGAGATTTAAGAGTCAGGTTGACTGATTATTTTGTCCCTGTTCTTGTGATGCCTTTTCCTGGTCTTAAAATCAAGTCATACTTGGTTAGAAGGGGAAAAGCGATTTTACCTTGGTATTTATTTTAAGGATCCTTAGGTGTACACGTCCAGGTCATATGCATCGAGATGCACCCCACCGAGTCTATCTCCCCAACATCGGGTATAACATTATAGGTTTTACTAATTAGCATATCTATCAAAGATTCCCCAATGAGAGGCTCAAGTGAGCCCCCCTCCCCAAGGAACCTTCACCTGGATGGTTCTATCTTGGTTTACAGAATGTGTTCTGGAGAGGACCTTGGGGTCTGAGGCACACTGATCCCTAACTACGAAGCTTCTAAAATGTTCAGTCTCTTAGCTTGACAAACAAGTTTAAGAATGTAGGCAAAAAGCACTAGGAATACAGAAGCTGTAAAAAGGTATAACAGGGGTATAAAAGAAAAGGCAAAAATCTTCATGGCATCACTTGGGCGGGTTTCCTAATACAAGTAGTAAATTGAACATTTTCTTAAGGAGAATAAATATCTTGAAAACTGCTGGATAATCATCCTAAACTTCCTAAAAACCTAGTAAATTAACTGACCGTGATGTTATGTTCTTTGGGATTTGGAAAGCTGTGCTAATTTTAGGGCTTTTTTCTGTTCTTGTAGCTTAGATATCAGCACGGGCTGAGTACTCCAGATCTAAGGCAAACTCTTCCTAATCTGAAAAACTTCATGGAGCTTGGGCTAATGGTTAGATGGTAAGTATTTATTTTTTGTAATTTAAAAGAAAGAGATGGATGCTACAAAAAAATTGAAGGTAATGATTTGTCACAAACAAGCATCTCCTCTTCACAAGCTGAGCATGCTTGATGAGATTGTGACCTTCCCAAAATACAGACCATGTAACTGTCCACAACATTCTACTGTTTTCTTACGCGCTTAAGTTCTTCCATATGATGGGCCCACAACCCTTCTCAGAGGTTGATGTAGCAGGGGAATCCTGTTTGAAAAAAAAAATGTTCTTCACTAGAGGGAGGTGAATTAATTGTTGTCTTAAGACTGTATTTAATGTTTGGTAGCAGGTGCACCTTCTGTATCAAACTGCTTTAGCAGAACAGGTCATAGCCCAGGCAGTCCCCGACTGTGTAATTCAAGTGAGCTGCATGGGAATCTGAATGATAATCAATACAACCTCTCTGTAGTATAATTGCTGCTAATGAAGATAGCTGTTGCATGTTGAGCATTGTTGCTAAATGAGAAGCTACATTAACAGATAACTGAAGGTTATAGTATCTTCCAGGGAAATCCCATGTACTTCTGCTCTGATTCACTCTGGAGGATTCAGACTCATCTTCCACTGTCTGCAGAATCAAATGGAACAGGTTTCTATGTTTTAAGGCTAAAGTTAGTTTAGGTTTATCTTGCAGCAGTTGTATGAGCAGGAGGCTTTTCCTTAAACTGAGGCAGAGAGAACCTTTCCTTAAACTGAGGTGAACTTTACTAAATGTGGAAGCACAGTTTACTACCCAGTGTATTTCAATAGGTAATGGTTTGTATTCACATGGTTTTAATTTATGCTTTTTGAATTGTGTGCACTCATGCAGTCTCTTGTTTTAAACAATTATTTCATCCCGCATTCTCATCTTATCATAGAATCATAGAATGGTTTGTTTTTCTGCCCTCTTAACTCTCATGAGCAAACCAGTTTCTTCTCCCTCCTGTTTTCTCTTTTTAAAATTGATTTTGATATTAAAAGGTGCTTGTGTGAATTCTACTATAACAGGTCACAGGGAATCATAGAATGGTTTGGGCTGGAAAACACCTTAAAGATCATCCAGTTCCCACTCCCTGCCATGTGCAGGGACACCTCCCACTAGATCAGGTTGCTCCAAGCTCATCCAACCTGCCCTTGAACACATCCGGGGATTGGGCAGCCACAGCTTCTCTGGGCAACCTGTGCCAGGGCTTCACCACCCCCACAGGGAAGAATTTCTTCCCAATATTCCATCTAACCCTGCCCTCTGGCCATGGGAAGCCATTCCCTCTTGTCCTGTCATTCCAGGCCCTTGTCCAAAGTCCCTCTTCAGCTCACTTGGAGCCTCTTTAGGTACTGGCAAGGGCTTCAAGGTGTCCCTGGAGCCTTCTGTTCTCCAGCCTGTTCTACAAGCTGAATACCCCCACCTCCAGGTTGCTGGTTGGAATCTTGGCTAAGGAAAACAAATATAGGAGTACAAGAAGCCTCCTCTTTGAGCAGTACTGTAAAAAGTGTTGCTTGACGGAAATTCAGCTCAGCCAACACAGGAAGTAAATAGGTCCTGAGAAAAGGAAGCTCAGTCCCTTGTGCAGTGTTACTCTGTAAGTAATTTCAGGTACAGCTGAAAAGATTCTCCCTGCTTTTCTTTTTTCCTCTAGCAAGATGCATAAAGAAAAGCTTTCTTCATTGGGAAATTATCACTGTGAGTTTTTGTGTGATATCCATCACAGTAGTGTAAAACTCCTCAGATGATCTGTGGTCCCCTCAGCAAATCTGAAAGTGAAAGGCCAGACTCTGACTTCTGTAGCACTTCTCTCTGCTCATTGGCAGAGAGTGGAAGGGGTGCAGGTCATGGTCCTACAGTCTTGAATAAGCAGAAGTGGATTGACACTGAAACATGTGAAATGGGAATAATTTTCACCTGTTCTTCCCTTCTGGCATGTGCTGGCTCTGAAGAACTGATCTGGAAACTTTAGTTATGCCTTGGAGGTTTTGCCACCATACAATCCTGTTGTTGTTTTCTATAGGTGATGCACAATCATTAACAAAACAAAGCACTTTTTTTTAGCTGGATAATATTTCCATGCAGGAATATTAAGCATGGTTCTTCGGGAATATCACATTCCCTTCTTCCCCCCATGGATGTCTATGCCTCATTTCCTTCTCATCTCCAGAACTGGTATGCATAGTTGTTAATTTTTAACTTCTTTTTTTTTTTTAACTGATGATTCCAAACAATGCTTCTTAGTGCTTCCTAATAATATAAATGGAAATGAGGCTTTACAGGGAGTCTAGCTTGAGGGGAAAACTGGGCTAGACTTACATAATTGGGCAGAATACAGATGTGCACAGTCCTGTGGATAATACCTGATTATGTACGTTGAAACAAGCAGAAAAACCACTAGCTGTTAAAATGAAGACTTGAGGGAAATTTTTCTTTTCAGGTTACTGTGAGTCATCTGATACCCTCTGACACAAACTGTAGGCAATAAAATATTTCCAGGTTATTGTTTGTTTGCAGGATAACAGCAGGGAGACAAGAGGTTTTCTTACCCACATACTCACTTACACTGCCTGGTTTGTTTGGTCCTGTTGCTGGTCTTCATTTTCCTTTCTGAGCACTGTAGCTGGGTTTTCTGAATTTCACCACCATAATCTTTACCATTTTAGATTAAAAACAACCCCAAAAAATCCTCCCTGGCTTTTGTAGAAGAGCTCACCTATTTCATATATCTATCAGAGCAAATTTGGCTTTAAAATCCCTGCTTCAGTCTTCTATGAGTTCCTTCTATATGTTTTGCCTGGAGCTCTGGGCTAGCCTTTGACCCTTTGGAAGGTCTGCAGAGTCCAATGTCTGTGCATCAAGGTTTAGTGGCTGGTTCTCTCTGCCTGGTGAGATTTGTGTTGTTTTGGTTTCTCAGACATTACACTGAAATGATTAATAAATGTTTTCACATCCCAACTTGTGTGATTTATTGCAGCAAGCTTGCAGGTCTAAAGCTGTACTTCCATCTTCATATCTCTCCTGGTACCAATATCCTTCTGTGTTTACTTTTCTTCCCCCTTACCCCTACTGCAAAATATTATTGTGCTGTATGCAGACAAAATCAAGACAAATCTGTTGGTTCCCTCACACACTGTTAGAGGCTATAGAGCTGCAAAAACTGACTTTCCTGGTAATAAATCTGGATGTTGACTCTTAAGGTGAAAGATGATGAGCCAAAGTTGTTGTTGGTTTAAACTGTCTCTGTTGTGGTCCCCCGAATCTTTTCTGTTTCCTTTTGGGAATAATTCTGTCTGTTTACAGTTTTTTAGTCCTGGAGTTTCACTGGCTTCCAGAAAAGTAGCTCAGTTTTTTAGGTTGGCTGTTGTGGATGCAAAAGGCCCTATGCAGATTTTCTCTTAAATTCTTCTTCTTGTGAGCAGGCAGTTTATTCCAGCATTTGAGACTGAATCATAGAAAGGTTTGGATTGGAAGGGACCTTAAAGGTCATGTTGTTCCAGTTCCCTGCCATGGGCAGGGACACCTCCCACTAGACCTTGTTTGCTCCAAGCCCTGTCTAACCTGGCCTAGAACACTTCCAGAGATAGGGCAGCCACAGCTTCTGTGGGCAACCTGTGCCAGGGCCTCACCACCCTCACAGAGAAGAATTTCTTCCTAATCTCTAATCTAAATCTCCTCTCTTTTGGTTTAAAACCATTCCCCCTTTTCCTGTCCCTCTCTACCTGTTTAAAAAGTTGCTCTCCCCATATCTCTTAGGTCCTCTTCAAATCCCCATTTTCATATAGCCTGTACATTTTTAATACAGTTTTATTTCTTTTTGCGTGTTCAGATTTACCCTTCATAAGTTTAGGCTCTTTAGATCATGGCTGCATTAAATCAAGAGACTGACTCTTTTTCTCTCCTGTTCTTCAGCTTATTTTGTTTTCGCTCTGTAACTTAGGAGGGATGGTATTTGTGATTAACAGAAAGTAAAGAACATGCTGCAAACCCAAGCAGTCCAGCAAGGAGATGTTTCCCTAGTGAACAGACAGTAGACTTATCTAATACTGGCAAATACAAGATACTCCTTTGGAAGGGCTTGTCTTAGGCAGAGAGATGCCCTTTTGTGCTGCATTTAAAGGCTTTCCTGAAAAATACTTCAGTGCCAAGGCTTAAATTTGTGTTTTGAGGGTATGTCTTGATTTATATACTGCTAGAATCAAGAGGAGCCGAAAACTTCTTAGTTATGAAAACTCTGGTGACTTAATTAATGAAGATTTCATTTTTTAAAAATGTGTTGCAGAATTTCTTAGCTGCCAAAAGATGCAATTTCATCTTAACTTCATATTAGCAGCCTTCCTGCTGCTATTGTACATTATTTAACCAGTAATCTCTAAGAAGGTGAGAAACTGTTAGTGCTTCTTAGCATGGTTGACATGATATTGGCTCTGAGCTGCTCATGGAGCTTCAGGCATTTCAGATGGCTATAAACCAACTAAAACACCTTCATTTAGTGTTCTTACTGCCATGAGGTCATAGTTTGCAACAAAAAAAGATCAAATGGTGCGTAAGTGCTTGCAGTTTTTTTAAGCATTCTCATAGCAAAGTGCTGTAGCTGTGGATTTTGGCTTTTGGCCAGGCAATCAAAGTTTAGTATTTTGTCCAGCTGTGTTCCAGTAATGTTCCTCAGAGGAAACATTTTGTGGGGAGGAAAAGATACATATTTGAGCCTGTGAATTGTATTTTGTCCCTCATATTGCTTTACAGTTTCTCTGAGCCACTTGCAGACAGATTAAACAATCACAGGTGAATCTGACTGAAGAAATTTTATCAAAACTGCAACCAGAATGTGTTCACTAAGAAAATAATTTCAGAAATATTTGTGTCTTATTTCAGTCACTTTATCTTGCCTGTTTACAGTGGGGAGTATGTCTTCTGCCTTAGGGCTAAGAATGCTCAAACTGACTATTTATTAACTAGTGAAAATTAATATTTTTGGGAGAAAATAGCTACTACGTCATTTTGCTGCCAGAAAAACTTAGAGCTGAAGTCAGATAGTTAGAATTGGCTTTTGAGATTTGGATGCAATTGAAATACTGAAATTGGTGATGATGTCATTCTCCTATCTATAATGTCCAATAAACCTGAGGCTTCTCTTTTTTTTTTTTAATTTAAAAATCCTGCTTTCTGACAGGAACTGTTCATAGCCGTATGCGTGACCAGTTCTAGTGTCATCCAACCTGATGACTAAAAGTCATTAGGACCTGATGACAGTTAATCAAATCAGTTTTTATACTCCACAAGTCACAGGCCATTCTTTTTGGACAGGCATCCATGCCTGTTTGCTGTCTCAGGAGACCAACCAAGAAATTGTTGCTGGAAGCTGAATCAGCCCAACCCAAGTAATTCAGCTCAAGGCTGTGCCTTAGAGTAAAGGCCTGTGCTCCTGCAAGCCAAATCCTTCTCACTGGGGACAATACCTGACAGTCTCTAAAGTTTCTGAGTAACTGGATGATCATTTTCTAACATTACTTTCTTTTTATATATTTTTATATATTTTTTATTAATTTCATGAGCTGTGAAGCTCAAAGAACAAGGGGCAATGTCTTTAAACTGACAGCTGGTGGGTTTAGATTAGAAATTAGGAAGCAATACTTCACTGTGAGGGTGGGGACACCCTGGCACAGTCTGCCCAGAGAAGCTGTGGCTGTCCCATCCCTGGAAGTGTTCAAGGGCGGGTTGGATGGGGCTTTGGAGCAACCTGATCTAGTGGAAGGTGTCCCTGCCCATGGCAGGGGGATTGGAACTAGATGGTTTTGAAAGTTGGTTTCAATCCAGACCCTTTTGGAATTCTATTCTGGGATTCTTTCTCTGGACTTTGCCTTGATGTGAATGCTGTGAATTCTTGTAACAGTACAGCCTCAAAACAGAAATGGAATAGACACCCTCCATCGGCTCCTTGTTTTCATAGGGATTAATAGCAACCTTGTATTTCTGAGCTCTGTGCCTCTCTCTTAACATTACGTTTGAACTAAAACCTCAATATGACTTCCATTATCACCTGGAGGGAGGTGATGGCACAGGAAAAGATGTAAGTTTAACCCACTATACCCAGAGCCATTATGGGTTTGTTTTATTTGCCTGCAAGACTATGACCATTGCTCTAATTAAAAGTCTATGGAGTGCTATTTATCTTCTCATGTTTGCCTTGTAGACACTTGTCACTCAGTCTGAGCTTGTTGCCTAGGTTGCCCCCTGTGATTAAGAAGAGGCATCCAGGGAAGATGACTTTCCCACTGGCTCTCAATAAGGGATTACCACCCTTCTCTCATTTTCCTTCTCCAGTGACTGTGGAAGGAGCCTAGGCAATTACTTCTTGAATGGCTGATCTCCAAAGTCCTTCATACATATTACTTCTATCTAGATGTCTTAGTTAATATTTGATAAGCAGATAAACCATACTACTGACTTCATTCCTTTGTTCTCAGATTTGGGCTGTTACCCCTTTATTTATTCCTGATGGAAGCTCGACCCATCCTATTCATATTTATTGGTAACAATGGACAGTTTCTGAACTCTGCTCCCTATTTCTCCAGCCATCTTAAAACCTGGTTTTAAAGTCTTAAGGTCTATTTCACCGCATGTCATTCAAGGAACCTGGCTGCAAGTGTTTTTTATTCTAATACATTAGTTTGAATACTTGCACAATAAATGGGGATAATTTCTGCTTTACTGCCCTATGAGAAGTTATTTTGTAGATGAGAGAGATTAACAACTTACTGCTGCTATGTTTAGATCACTTGGAAAGATCATTCTGCCAGTTCAATTTAGTAAGGAAGGGAAGATTTTTTTGGCTTCTGGACTAAAGAGGTATTGTTCAGGCATACCTAACATGTTAGCTTGCGTAGCCTTGTTGTAACAACCTTTTAAAGAACTCTCCTGGTCCTGCAAACTACTTAATTTCTCACCCATTTTCCTGTAAGGTCTAGTTTTACAATTTAGGAATGTTTCTTCTGAGATGGAATTCAAACTTACGTGCCCACTGCAACAATTTTTAAAGCTCTTTTTCTTGTACTAATTAGACACCTCAGTTTTCATTTTGGTTTACTCGGACACTTAAATTTCTTCTGCTTCATAGAAGAGTTGCTACTGTGCCCAAATTGAGCTGATCAACACTTGCTGAAGAATCACAGAATATCCTGAGTTGAAGGGACGCACAGGGATCATCAAGTCCAACTCCTGGCCCTCACAGGACACCCCAACAATTCCACCCTGTGTCTGAGAGCATTGTCCAAACACTCATTGAGCTCTGGCAGCCTTGGGGCTGTGACCACTGCCCTTGGGAGCCTTGGGGCTGTGACCACTGCCCTTGGGAGCGTGCCCAACCACGCTCTGGGGGAAGAACCTTTTCCTGATAAACAACCTACATCTCCCCTGACACAGCTCCAGCCATTCCCTTGGGTCCTGTTCCTGGTCATAGAGAGCAGAGATCGGAGCTTCTGCTCCGCTGCCCCTTGGTTGGCAGCTGCACACTGTGGGGAGATCCTCAACCTCCTCCAGGCTGAACAAGCCAAGTGACCTCAGCTATTCTGCAGGTAACTTGGGGTTTGGCAATTAGGCAGTCCTATGCCATACTGGAGTCTCTGTCCTTTGAAGAGTTCAATCTAAGATAAATTAATTTGAGCAAGTTTCCAGCACAGCACAGCAGGTAAGAGGTATTACTCACTCAAGATGGCAAAGAGACTGCCTTGGGTTTGATCTCTCCTAGAACTACCAGGAGAATTACCAATTGCAAAACAGTGTGCCCCTGCAACTTCAGGAGCTGGGATTAAACCTAGGCCTGCTTTCTGCTCTTCTTTATCTCTGTGTCCTCCTCATCTGAGTTGGCACTTATTCTTGTGAGGTCTTGCACCTTGTGCTGCAAAGTGATGTATTCAACAGGAGGATCTACTCCATACCCATCTATAGGCTGCTGTTCAGGCCACTGTGTTTGTAAGTTGTCTGGGCGCAATTCTGACTGCTTATGTTCCAGGCAAGAGTTTTTATTGCTCAAATATTGTGTAAAGAGTAGATAGTCTTGTCACTATTTTGACAAACGCACATCTTTAAATCCACAAGGTACAGCTTGAAATTCTTCCTGAATTAGATTTTAGCCTCTTAAATACCTATTTTAACCTGTGGATGATTGAATAAAATCCAGAGAAGTGGCAGAATTTCCTATAAACCTTTTAGTTGTTCTGCCTGGAAGGGGAGATGGGAAGCCCTCACTGCTATACACCATAACTTCTGTAGCTGCCATAGAGACTGTTTCTGCTGTTGCTGTGGAAGTCTCTTGGTGAAGCTAAACACAAACTGTTGGCAGAACAACTAACATGATATATCTCTGCATCTGGAATCCATTGCACATGAAGAAAAAAAAAGTTATCCTTCCAGTAAATCTTGTATTATACCTAGTCTTGGGGGGTTTTGCTGGTTTTTTTTGGTTGGTTGGTAGGTTTGGTTGGTGGGTGTTCTTTAATTATTTTTTAATTTTTTTTTCAATTACTATTTCAAATGTGGGGATTGTTTCTCTGGATTGCAGCCCCCCTTGGTTCCAGTTCAGCAGGAATATGTTTCCATTTCCTGACATCTTTATAGAAACCAAGTGGAATTATTTTTATCATTGCTGTTGTAGGGCGTGTACCACTGACCGTTTTGGGGAATGGCCCATTTCTTTTGGAAAAGGATGACAATCATAGAATCATTAAGGTTGGACAAGACCTCTAAGGTCATTGAGACCAACCATTCCCTGAGGCCAAGGTCACCACTGACCTATGTCCCTAAGTGCCACATCCACACATCTACAATAAGTGGCCATTGAGTTTGAAAAGAAGATCCTGTGGGAATAGTGTCCACCCCATCTTCTTGCATACTCACTATTTTAAATGCTAATGGGCAACTGATTTGTCAGATAGGTCCAGACTTAAAAACAAATTATATACAGCTCATTCTAGAGCTGCAAAATGCTCAAAACTGTCTTGCCTGGAGGCTCCTTTCCTCCAGGCTTGAATCAGGCTTAGGCTGCTCTTAGCAGAAAGACTAGTTCCAGCCTGTGCTTTGTACCCAGTTTCGTAAAGAAGAGGGGAGAAGGAAGTCCAGTTCTGTTACACAGAGCCACTGCTTGTCCTTCTTTCTGTGGCTCAAGGTGGGACATGCATCTTGCCACATCTCTTTGGCAAGATGTGCAAATCATCCTGTTATACATTGTCCTACCCAAATAGGAGAGAGATATTCAGCTCTGCAACATGGGTCTATCTAGAATAGGAAAGGCAGCAAACCCTTAGATCTCTTGCACTGAAATGCACCAGCTGCTTCTTTGCAAAGTGTCCTATAATTTGAGTAGTGATCTGTAGTACTTAGCTATCACTTGTCCTGAGCAATTAGTTCACATAAAAATGGGATTATATGTGCTTTGACCCAGTGAAGTGTCTAGAAAATCTGTCTTTGTGAATATTTGTGCATCTTGGAATTTGGGTAAATTCCTAGAACTTGTCATTTAACTATAAGATAAACAGAGTCTCATGAAATAAGTAATACAGAGTATTTATTTATTTTCTGAATGAAGGCAGAAAGCACTAAACTGAGGGAAGTGAGGGCAAAACAGACCATCCCTAATATATCTGCAGTGCAAATTGCCTGAGTAAAGTTCACAAGTGTCCTGCCACAGATTCTTGTGTTTGTCATATTACTTCATTCTAAATATAAGTGGTTGATGGTGTAGGGATTGGTTGAAAGACAAAGCTGTTAAGGCTTTGTGGAGTTTGCATTCAAAAGGTCTGAAACAGCTGTTGAAATCTAAGAAGAAAGTTGATGGTTTTGCTGCTGCCTTCATGTGTGGCCCTCACTGTGGTAGCTGGTATGGGGTCTGTAGCTCAGACCCAGGAAACCGTAACCGGTCTGGAGAGATGGTCCCGTGAAGAACCGTCTTCTTGGAGCCTGTGTAGTTTTCCCTCAGCCACCGGAGTGCCTTTGCAGAGAGGCTAACAGCTCTTTAGTGATTTTCAGCTAGTGATTTCAGCTCTTGCTCTGTGAGGCAATCTCCAGGCCAGACCAGGAGGAGAGAGACAAGAGGCCTGTATAGCAGTTCCGCATGAGGCAGCTTTATTAGCCCACACCCTGCAAAGGGAGGCTAGGGACGAGCTTTCTAATCTCACAGAGGCAGAGGGCTAGATTTTATAGGGGTACAGGCGTGGGTGTGAGAGGGTAAAAGCCAGTGGGTTACAAAGGATCTGCATAGGATCTCCAAGAGGATCATGGGTCTGTGTCCTCTCTCGCCGTAGCTGAAAGGTGGCTGCCTTTTCCAGGGGGAGTCTGCTGCGAGGTTGTGCAATCTCCCTATCTCAGCAGGCTTCTCTCCAGGGCAGAGGCTGGGCATACCCCACACCTTACCTCTCTGCTTCACTGTCTGCAAATGTGTATTCTGAAAAACAGCTTCTCCTTAAAGTGATTTGAGGGTTTTGTGGAAGATACAGAAGCTCTACAGAGGCATTTAGGGGCAGCCTGGGAGGAGTTAATATGGGAAAGGAAATTCAACAGCAGTAGTACTACTCACTGCCTTCCCATGGGGACGCTTATTCTTCACAGAGGGACTTGTTGCAATCTACTTTATTCTATTTACAAAGGGGAGCAAAACAAGAAAAGTAATGTGGAAAAGGATACGAGCTAGGGACTACTCGTAACTGCTGTTTCAGGATTTTCCCCTGCCAGACAGATCCCAAAATGTGTCAGGCCTTGAGCAGAAGGTGTTTCTTTTAAATGGAGTTCGTGAAGGAGTTTCATACTGACAGTGGTTGAATCTTAGAGTTGTATATTCAGCAGATTGATAATAGCTGTTTTTTAACTTTTTTTCTTTAATTTGGAAGGAGAACGAACCAGCTGCTTATGTTAATGTACAACATACTATTTGCATATAGGGTGATTATGTTTGGATAAGTATTGAGCTGATGAAGGAAAATTCTCATAACACACCCAAGATGGCGTAAAGTTGATTTTCCAAATCATAGAGCTTGAGACAGTGAAAGTGGCTTGTGGAACTGTATTAAACAGTAAAGTCAGACTTGTAAATTAGTCTTGATTAGTTCATGTTCTTCAAGAAACAGAGGTTGACATTTGTCCAAAAAGTTTTGGAGTGACTGGCACAGAAAAGCAGAAGATCTGGCAAGAATAACCCTCTGCAAATAGTGAAGTTGGTGTGGTTTTTCTCCTTTGTGCAGTTGTCAGGGAAGTCCGCTGTTGGATTCTTTACTCATAGAAGATTCAGCCATTATTACTCACTTTTAAAGAGTTTATGATGAGCCAGTACAGGCCATAAATACATAAATATATGGTCAACAATAATATTTCATAAAGTGCAGAGTGGTCCTTTAAAATGGTGCTAACAGTACAAATTAGCATAATGTGATGGTTTCTTGGGTGATTGACTCACCAAACCATAGAGCTGTGTAGGTGTTCCTACACAACCTCACTGGTTTTCAGTACAGGTGTCCTCTGGGGTGTCTTCTGTGGTTCACACGGCACTATTTGGGGTTTTAGCACTTTAGGATATAAGTTGTTGGCCAAATGGAGCCTGGAGTTGTGATAAAATAATTGCTTCAGCCTTTGATTAAACATCTGTATTGCTCATGAGCATGCCTGATGGGTGTGATCTATTCTCTCCTTCTGTTACAGCGATCGACACCATACATCCAGTGCAATTCCTGTTCCAAAGAGACAGAGCTCTAGCTTCGGCAGATTGGATATTGGCTTTTCCAGTGGGCTTCCTTCTCCAGATAAAGGACTCCGAAAACGAGCCAGCACAGGAAACGAGAGACTACAGTACAAAACTCCTCCTCCTAGTTACGACTCTGCTTTAACACAGCCTGTTGCTGTCACAGCCCTTGTTGGAGAGCTGGATAAAAAACCTGGACCCATATGTTCTTCCTTGGACACCTCTATGGATTCCTCCAAAAGAAATACCAAGAAAGGCCAGGACTTGTGCAGTAGTTTAAACGGAGAAAATGGGAGCCTAAACAACATCCAAGATGGGCAGGAATCATTCTTACAATGTTCTAGTGCAATAAATGGGGCGTTTCTGCCTGGTGAGTGTTCTGACACCATGAGCAATGAGCAGCCCTGTGAGTTTCAGCCTGCACTCAACCCTGTCCTTTGCTGCACTGTGGAGCAGGCAGAGGAGATCATGGGTATGGAAGCGACGGGGTTCAGCGCAGGTGATCAGCTGGAAGACTTTAACTCCATCCCGGTGGAGCATGCTGTAGCAGTGGAGTGTGATGAACAAGTCCTGGGGGAGTTTGAGGAGTTCTCTCGAAGGATCTATGCACTGAATGAGAACATGTCCAGCTTCCGCAGACCTCGTAAAAGTTCGGACAAGTGAGCTCGGACAGGGATTTGATAGCAGACATTGAGGTGAAATCAGTGATCTGGAATAGAAATAAAATTGCACTTACTCTTTATATTAATTATAAAAATAAAAAAGCTTAAGCTGTTCCTATGGTGTTAGACAAATGGACTTGAGCACAGTAACACAGGATTATGGTGTATTCACAGCCCAGGTAAATTTTCATTCTTCTTCAAGTCTTTTTATGTCTGGTATTTATAATCTGTTGGATGTTTTGTGGGTTTTTTTTTCCTTTGGCATTGGAATCTGTTTATAAAGGCTTTCCTGAAAACAACTTCTAGTGCTGATCAGCCCCTTCTATGAATATTTGTTAAATTCTTAATTATTATTTAGAGTTAAATTTATTTTAATCTTTTCAGAAGAAAAAACCTTAAATTTAAAATACTCTTTTGATAAGATCTCTTTACATTCTCCTGCATACTCCTGTGTTTGCTTGAGCAATGTAGTCAGTATTAGAGAAATACCATGAATTTGTTACAATTGGACAACTTTTTGGTTTTTGTTTTGGCTGTGCTCTGTAGCCTTTGAAGTTCTACTTTGCACTGAAGAGGCTTCAGTTGGTGGTGTGAACTTGCTGGAGAATGAGCATCTGTGTGATATCTGCAGTTTCCTTGCACCTGGTTAATCAGGTGACATTTGGGGGTTTTTCCACTCCTCCTTTCCTCCATACTTGCTCTTCCTGCCAGTGGAAACTTTGAGGAGTAAATCACCTCTAAGGTTCTGTATCATAATTTCAGCCTGACTGTTCCCCACGGAGGTTGGGCACAGATCTCATTAGTAGAGACTTAATGAACCCAGTACCAACGTGGGGTTCAGCTGCTGCCCTCCAAGGTATGCAGTGGGGACAGTGTCTCATGAGACACTTCAGACATCTTCCAGAAAACCCAAACTGGGAATGAAGCACTTTGGAATTAGGTGAATGTGTGGAATTGCTCCACCCTCTGTAAAAAGGAGGCACTTAACATTATTCATCTGAATTAATTCTTTTTTTTTAAGCCATCTATACTTTGGAGGGAAGAAATTTCCAGTGATTTGCTGGAGGTGCAGTTTGCTGTTGGGTCACGTGTTCAGCTGCACTAATGGGAAAGCAATTTGCAGCCTGCTTTGTGATTCCTGGTATGTATTTCAGTTTGGATTTCATTGCTCCTGCTTTCTATATTGTATACCCAAGAATCTGGGCTCAGCTGTGAGCTCTGAAATATAAAAATATATAGCAGAATAAAAATACTTCATCATGCCTGGCTTTTTTTTCCTCTCCCTCGTTTATTTTTCGTTTATTTTCTTTTGAGCGCACAACCTAGTCTTTTCCTAACTTCACTGTAAGGCTAGCTGAAACAAACTTTTTAAAAATGTGGATATGTATAACCTCAGCTTTCTGTTGTCAAAACAAGATGTGTTTGTAAGAACCAGTATACATAATAGCATTGCTCTAGAATATGCATTTCTCCAGGTAACACCTTAATGATTGTATTAAAACTATATTCACATTACTTCTGTTAGCTTTTAATGGTTGTGTCTGTAGTTGAGTCATTGGATCAAGCCTCTCTGCAGCAATTTGTTGGCTTTGGTGTGTCCCAGGATGATGTGGTAGATGGGAGCACTCGGAGACCTTGATTTTGAAACACTGAACATGATTTCAGGTGCAAAGTTGGACACATCCATGAGTATCTTCTCCCTAGAATTAGCTCCTCTGTTCCAACCTCATGAAAACTTCCCCAAAGGAAGTGCTGCAGCAGCTTAAGCCAACAACTTTGGAAAGGAATAGGTAGGAAGCTCTTGCTGTGCTTTGGCCTAGAGAGGGAGAAATAAACACCTGAAAGCACAGCACTTAGTAGTGATGAGCATTAAGATATTCTGTCCTGGGCCTGTACCATCTTCTGATACCAGTATAATTTCAGGTGAAATTTAGTAACTAGGTCAGTTTTGCACCCTGTGGGATGGGATCTGGTAAGCTTGAGGAAGCACAGACCTGTTTGTATGCACATTTATGTTCCTGTGTAACAGAAAGGCATTAGCTTGTGTGTGATGGTGACTTTTCAAAGCAACCCAAAGAGTAGTGGTGAAGCCACTATGTTTCATAGCTGACCATGGAGCATCTCAGCGCAATTAAGCAACATGTGAAATTAGGTTTGTACAGTATCAATGGGAATGGGACTTCTTTTTTTTCATTAGTTGTTTATTTCTCAGGTTGTACAAACCAAATGAAGTCTAGTTCTCCTCCCCGATGCTGTATTGCTGTTCCTGTTTAAGCCCTGTAATTGTTAATGTGTCAAGCACCACGGCTGATTTTTGCATTTGTTGCACAAAGCTGCTCAGAAGGGCTTTCTATGGATGTATCTTTAGTTAGCCTTAAATTATCCCTGTGTTTCTCTTCCACTTCTACCACTTTCCATGTAGCAGGTGGTGTGAGGTGGGACAGCATCACAGGGCTGATGAAGCATTGACCAGCTCCTTATGGCTGTGAGGGCAGGGGTTGTACAGACTGCAGCCATGTCATAGCTTTCTCCTTTTGGTGTTTATTTTTTTCACCCCCTGTAAATTACTTTGGAAATAGTGTCGTGAAAGAGAAACAAACAGTAGGTTTGAGGGTGAGACGATGAATCACAGTGTGCTTTCAGTTTTCAAGAGCCTTTCAGTTCCTGCAAAGCTGTGACTCTTAAATGTGTGCAACTGTCTTCAAATGGAGAAAGCATTTCATTACAATCTTTACCCCTCATTAGAAATCCTTAAGATTTTGGAGCATATTAGTTTTGGAAGATCAGATCCCACTATATTTTTATAGCAAGCACAACAGCACTGGCTTATCCTTGCTTGACCAGGTATTTAAAATAAGCGAGACCAGAATATCCCATAGTAAATGACACATTAAAGCTATGTTGGCAATTTCAGGAAAGCTCATCTCTATTTATAAAATAAAACTGATTCATATCTCTTAACTTGTGTCTTCTTTAATGGCTCCTTTGTTTTTGTTTTCTTTACAAGCCTGGTTTAAACCACAGTGCCCTGCCCAGCCCCAAAACTCCTTGGCTTATTGTTCATCAAATCAATATTGCTCCAAATGTGAATGGTTGGGCAAGAGGATTTGCCTGAAGAACTGACTGCCTTGCTGGCTCCAAATCCTGTTTCAGAAGAGCTTGTGCTACAGTTCTTTTTCATGCTTCTCTCAAAAAGATGGCATGCAGCTAGAAAAATAGCTCCAGCCTATGTTGGGGCTGGGATTAAGCTGGATTTGTAGACATTTATGGATAGTGAAAATACTGTGTTCCTTCATCAGGGAAGCATTGCTACTTGTCCAGCACCTGTGATCCCAGCTAATAATCAACATATGTCGGCCCAAAATGCTGATGTGCACCTTGAACAAGAGTCTGCTGCATGAGTCTTGGCAGGAGTCTGTCCATGACTCGTGAGTCTCTGGTGGGAAGCGGTGAAGTGTGACGAGCTACAGGGACTCCCCAGGCAACATCAGGAATTTTGGGTTGTTTTTTTTTTTTTTTTCTCCCACCCAGTCTGTCTATCAGCAGAGAGTAAAAACCCAAGACATCATCTGTATAGTCCAGGAGCTGAAGTGGGAAGATACAGGAGAGAAATTTTACTTTACTGAAATACAGTTGCATGAAAGTGAAGAGTAAGGAATGGAAAGAATAAGATGGAGGTGCTGCTGCAAGAGTGGACTTAATCTAGATAAACTTTGGGCCCCTCTGTGCCTCATTCTGTCACCTTTCAAATGGCCAGAGAGGGTATGTCTCCTTGTTTTCTGGATTTTGATCTTGTTCAGGTGGAAGTGTTTGCATGTGCTCTGTCTGCTCTGAAATGATCAGGTTTCGCTGGTATCTCTGGGCAGCCAGAGTCTCCAGTCTACAGGCAAGCTGTTCTTAATCCCAGGTAGAAAAGTATTTTCCAAGAGAAAAACCATTATCTAATCAAATTTTTTAATTGCTGGTTACTTTAATATCACTTTATTGTGTATATGGTAGAATGCAACATTGGTTTACAATTCTTCATTAAACAGTATGAAAGCTTTTTTGCCCTAAATAATTGTGAGATGTCAGGTCAGCTCTGCTGCTGCTTAATTTAGTGGTGAATGTATTGCATTGACTGGCTCAACATTTAATCTGCAGGACTCTTCAATCTTGCTTTACTAGGTTACTTTTAATAGAATCCTAGAATAGGCTTCTACGGGACCTTCAACATCATCCAGTTCCACCTCCTGCCATGGGCAGGACACCTACCAGTAGACCTGGTTGCTCAGAGCCCCATCCAGCCTGGTCTTGAACACTTCCAGGGATGGGGCAGCCCCAGCTTTCCTGGGCAACCTGTGCCAGGGCCCCACCACCCTCACAGGGAAGCATTTTTTCCCCAATATTCCATCTAACCTTAACCTCTGGCAGTGAGAAGCCATTCCCCCATGTCCTGTCATTCCAGGCCTTTGAACAAAGTCCCTCTCCAGCTCTTTTGGAGCCCCTCTAGGCACTGGCAGGGGCTCTAAGGTCGCCCTGGAGCCTTCATCAGGCTGAAGAGTACTGTTTCTCTTTTTTTTTTTTTAAGGCAGAGCTGCTCCAGCTCTCACAGCATCTTTTGGTGATGGTGCTTGAACTGTGAGCTGAGCCTGGACTTCTTGAGTGCATCTGGCCAGCTGCCTTATGTATTGTGTTTTTTATGTCTCTATTAAGAAGTTTGCAAATCAGGTTGTATGGTCTCGTCTCAGGTGTTAACTGAAACCATGGATGAGAACTGATTGGCAACTCCTGAGCTGCCATAGAATACTGATGCTTATATAAACAGATGTACATAGAACACTCTTCCTGCCTCAAAATTTCATACAAACTGTATTTATTATTAAAATGCAGCAATAAGGTAGTTCAATCAATTAAGCTGCACAAAAAGCTGTAAACCTTGAACATGCAGCATTGGTACAGGTAGAAAACCTGCCAGCCCAGCCATGGTGCTTCTGCCAGGCGCATGGGTATGGGGATTGCACCTTGTGGACAGGGCAGGCAGAGGAACTCCTGCTCTTGGGGCGATGTTTCTCTCTTCGTGCTTCATACAAAAGGTAGCAAGATGGAGACATCACGATGGATTATTGGGTTCCCTATCCCTACCCAGATCTGAATCCCAGCACTATCTCTTGGTGACTGTTCTGCTTGTGAATATCTTTGGACTTCCTCTTTCAGGAAGGCACTATCTAACTGGACAGTTGATTGCTGCCAATACTGCCAATGCTAAGTGCATCTAGTTTCGTCTGAGATCTGCACATGCTACAAGCAAGGCATTTTTTAGGAAA
This sequence comes from Coloeus monedula, assembly GCF_965178545.1. Lineage (NCBI taxonomy): Eukaryota > Metazoa > Chordata > Aves > Passeriformes > Corvidae > Coloeus > Coloeus monedula. The sequence goes on from NC_138783.1 coordinate 16,376,578, forward strand.
AAAAATCTCCTTTTCTTTACAGGGTGTCTCCAAAGGAGGACTTTCACAGACTTCCTCATCCTTCTTTGGTGGAGCTCTGCTGCAGAAAAACATCTGTCTATTTTTCAGCCCTTGCTTTTCTGGTTTTTCTTTCAGGAATCTGGTTTCAGTTGTTGGTCTGAAATTCTTGACAGTTTGGGGTTGTCTTCTGTAGTTTCATCTGACCTGGGTAGCTCTGCTCAGAATGGGGGTCCTGGGTTTGGAAATAATTTTCCTGTATTAATCTTCTCCCTGCAAATTTGCAATGATGGTGAAATTTCACTGCAACCCAATACATCCTCAGTGGTTTAATTGGATATGTGAGTGCACAGCAGAAAGACAGAGGACCCTTCTGTTGGTCTGTTTTCTATGGGTTCAGTTGTGCCCTTTGCGGGACTGAGCACAATTCCTTTAGGTGAGATGAAGCATCTGCTGGAGGTTTTGATAACATCTCAGCTTTGGGGTAATCTCACAGACTTTCTGCTTTCTTTCACAGATGTTGAAACTAATGCTGAAAAGAGTGTCAATAAACCAAGTTCACTACTGTCTACATTGGTTTCTAGGGAGTTCTCCTTTGTCTTGATGCCTCCTCTGGAAGATGCTGAGGGTTCCTGTACATGAGCCACTGTGCTTCTGGCTACAGCTTGACACCTGACCTCGAGAGATCTGAAATCAGATATGCCTGGTGGTAGAAGATCTCTGGGCCTGGATGAGTCAAAACTTCTGCCATGGGAATTGCTGGTTGTACTCTGCTCCAGAAGCACAATGGAATTACAGTATGGTTTAGATTGGAAGGGACTTTAAAGACCATCCAGTTCTACCCCCAGCCATGGGCAGGGACACCTTCTAGTATCTAGTGGTCTAGTGGACCAGGTTGCTTCAAGCCCTGTCCAGTCTGGCCTTGAACACTTAAGTGATGAAGTATCCACAGCTTCTCTGGGCAGAAGTCCTCAGTCCTTGGCAGAAGGCAGAGATGTTCCCTACTGTATTGCAACACCTGCACAGCATCAGATACCTGTTCCTTCACCTCAAAACCAAAATGCTGGTGCCAACACTGTTTTTTTTTTTCCACTGGTCACTACAGATGAGGTTCTAGTGGTGAGTGTTAAAGCTGAGCTTAACAGAGGAGCTATGAGTTCCTCCTTGTGACCTGGCTGTGGTTGCCATGGGATAGGCATTTTGTCAGAGGAGTGTGTGTGGCGAGATGGACGTTCCAACCACTGTGATGGAATTAGAAAGCACCTTTCTGGAGGCAAATAAAGGTAAAGCCACACTGGCTGCAAGGGCAGTTGGGGCAGTGCACAAATGCTCTTCTCCTGATGATCAGGAACACAGGACTGTGCTGGCTCCAAGATACTTGACCTGAAGAGCAGAAACACTACTCTTCCTTGCTGATGGGCTGTTCCTCCTCCAGCACAGGTTATATTGTGTGCTCAGGCAGGACACCTTCAGTTCCTGTGCAAGAGAAGGACGAAAGCAATTGTATGGTGGTTTCCTGCAGTCTGCGAACACCTTCTTTAAACCCCTGTTTGTCGGCAATTGAATCACGGACCCTGACCGGCAAGGAATCAGAATAGTTTATTCAAAGGAATGAGCTGGTTTTATACACTTTTCCAAGGCACAGTATTTCCTTATATGGCGTGACCTGCACCGTGTTGCCACATCAGCAACACACTTTCTCAATGTCCTTCTATGGGGTGATCACTCGCTGTTCACCCATCCGTCAGCTCTCAGCAGGCTCCTCTCTGTAAGGGTCTGCTGTGTGACACCTCCTCCCCCCAGAGTCTGGTGGACACAAGCTTCTCGGTGTGCCACCATGTGGTCCTTTGTGCTGCCATGTGCCTCTGCAGGCAGGTTTTACAGCTCACAACCCAATTCTATCTTATAATTCCCCATACCTCTTGGCAGGCTGAAAGTTACCTGGAATTCTCTAAAAACATTCCCTATTTTCTGCTTCTCTGTTACATTTGTAACCACAAAAAAATTACTTGTTTTGGAAAGAGGTTGATAACATCACATATTTTTCAGATGGCCTTGAAGGCAAGTGCCCTATGGATTCTGTATGGCTTCTCCACCTACTGATGTCTGTCACATGTCCCTTTGTGCTTTGTGGGTGTTGGTCTCTTCTCCCAGGGAACAAGTGATAGGACAAGAGAAAACAAGATGTGCCACAGGAGGTTTACATTGGATAGCAGGGAAATTTTTTTTCCCAGAAGTATTGTCCAGCCCCAGCACAGGCTGCCCAGGGCAGTGGTGGAGTCCCCGTTCCTGGAGGGGTTTTACAGATGTGTAGATGTGGCACTTGGGGACATGGGTTAGTGGGGGCCTTGGCAATACTGGAGGAACAGTTGGACTTGATCATAGAGAGCTCTTCCAACCTTCATGATTCTGTGATTTTATGTCTGTTCAAGAGTATTGACTTGGGCAGCTAAAAACTCTTGAAACTGCAGCATCTTATTTAATTCCCTGGTAAGTTTAAGCACATTCAACAACGTTCCTGCTGCATGTTTTTACCATCTACCTAATTTTGTTTTAACATCTCACCTTTGGCTTTCATATTCCTCATCGACCAGGTGGACCTCTCCTTTCACAGATCACCTTTCTTGGACTTTGAACACTGATAAAAGGCAAGTGCAGGTCCACAACCTGTGGCAGCACTCTACCTTTGCCTCCAAGTGTGCCTTTAATAACCTTTTCCCCTGAGCTAGCAGGAAATGTTCTCATGCTGAAGTAAGTGGAGGGCCCTGGCTGGCTTGGCTTGGGATTGTTTTTATAATGATAACTTTGTTCAATAATGCATAGTGTGACAACAAAAAGCAGTTGTTTGGCTACCCTATTGTCCATGGAGGAGACTTGCTAAATTGGGGTAGGATTTATCCTGGGTGAGAATTCCAAGATGCTGTCAGCTTTGCTGGGGACTTCAAGGGCCAAAGAGGGAAGCTTTATACCTCCCTCATGTTAGACAGATATCAGGTACAGGAGTGCGTGGGCTCACTCTGTGCAGCAGAGCTTCCAGCCTTAATGAAAAGTGTTGCTGCCTTGAGCAGAGTTTGTCAAGCTGGGTGTTGGGGTTTTAGTTTAGTCTTAGTTTTTTTCCTGTTAAAGGAATTTTTTCCCATATGCATGTTGCTAGGGGACAAATAGCTGTACTTAAGAAAGACAAAAAGGGTAGTGGGGCGGGCCTGGCTACTCCTTTGTCTACACCTGGGTGTGGGGGCAGTTTGCTCTGAGCGTCCGGAGAGAGAAGCTGCAGAGAAAGGAGCTGCTGCTTCTTTCTTTTTGGCCGTTCTTCTCTTTCTGCTGGAAACAACGCCGGGACCCCAAAAGCTGCTTTCCCTGCCCTGCTGGAGGCCGGGCTGTGGCTGCCCTGCCCCGCTGCTGCTGCTTCGAGCTTTCACTACGCTGTAGCCCTGCTCGCCCTGCCTGCCTGGGCATCCGTGGGGTTCTCCCATCTGGATACATCTCGTCTGCCACCCGGGATTTGTGTTCGTCCCTGCCGCTCCAGCCTGCCGTTCCAGCCTGCCGTTCCAGCCTGCTGTTCCTGAGAGTCCGGGATCGGCTGCCCAGGGGTTTGTGAAGCCTTTGTTCCTTCCCTTCCCGGGATCCCAGGGCACGGGTGCCGCGTGCTCCCCGAGCTCGCTCCGGAGCGCCCCCTGCAGCCGCGGGGGAACCATCGCACCCGCCCTGCTCCCCAGGAGCCGCCAGTGCCCCTGCCGGCTGCGAGCGGAACTGCACCCGAGGGGAAAGGGCCCGACAGCCGAGAAGGCTGGGACTGGGTTTGTGTGTGCTGTTACTGCCATAGTTGTTGTTGTTTTGTTTGACTGGTTATATACATATATATATATATATATATATATATATATATATAGTCAAGAACTGTTATTCCTATTTCCCACATCTTTGCCTAAAGGCCCTTGATTTCAAAATATAATAACTTGGAGGGAAAAGGGGTTATATCTGCCACTTCAAGGGGGGCTTCTGCCTTCCTTAGCAGACACCTGTCTTTCAAAACCGAGACACTGGGGGGCAGTGGAGTTGAAGAACATTTTTCACCCTCTTTGGCTAAGCATCTTGAAAACTGTGCCTCAGCTATGATTTTCAGCGTAAGATAAACAAGCAAAACAGACACCATTGACCCTTCCCTACCTGCCAAAACAATTGAGTCCCAAAACTTTTCATCATTTTCACTACAAGCCTGTCCAGTTCCAGAACAGGCTGCCCAGGGCAGTGGTGGAGTCCCCATCCCTCGAAAGATTTAACAGCTCTGTGGATATGGCATTTGGGGACAAGGTTTTGTGGTAGGTTTTGCAGTGCTGGGGGAATGGTTGAAGTCAATCATGTTAGTGATCTTTTCCAGCCTAAATGATTCTCTGAACTGTCTTCTTCCCTGACAAAACCACTGTGAAACAGGTGTGGCTTTAGTTTCACTTAATATCCCTCACTTTAGTGCTAGTGTAGTTAGTGAAAGTAAAGCACTTAGAGGCTCTGGAATCCAAATCATAAAAGCAGTCACTTGAACAGAGGAGAGGAGGAAGAGCATGAAGTCTCCAAGGGTGATTCTTAATTATTTGACTAGGGCAAATGCTTCCAGCCTGAGCTGTTCCCAGTGATTGGAAGCTAGAAGGAGGAGTGGACAAAGGATGGAGATGACCAGCTCCTCATGTGGCTGAGTGTTTGCAGGGAAGAAAAGAGGCTGCAAGTGCCCTGCAAACGCCATTCCTGACCTCAGTAATCCATGGGGGTGCAGGGGCATGGTCTGCCATATGTGCATGTGTGGATGTGCAAGGGAGAAGAAGTTCAATGCTCTCTCAAAGCAAATAAAGGTCTGATCTTTTCCCCAGATTCACCATAAACAGGTTAGAGAACTATGGGGTAGAGATATGAATAAAAAAAGATTTATATTTGTTTTATTTAAGTTTTTTTAAAGACTTGAGTTCCATGACCTTCAGTTGGAGGAACCAAACTTCACCTTCCTTTTCTTAAAGTATTTTCTCCATCCAGCTAATTATAAAATGTTGTAGAGTCTTTGTGAGAAGAATTTTGGAGGAAACCTCAGGGAATGTGACATTAACTAGGGAGAACATCAAGAATAATAACATTAGCACCTACTGAATAGAAACTTCAACACAACCATTTATTTAGAGATGGTGTGTATTTGGACAATGCTCTCAGGCACTTGGTTGGACTTGATTATCCTTGTGGGCCCCTTCCAGCTCAGGATATCCTATGATTTGCATTGGATTCTTCTCATCTAGATTGAAATTGTTTTAAGATCCAGCATGTGGCTTGTACCTGGGATTTCAGCTTCCACTGAGCATCCCCTTGGTAGGATACCTTTTCCTATCCCTGAATGATGGTGTTACCCCTCTGTGGATGTGAGCCTGTGCTGCCTGCACGGCATACCCCATGGGTGCTACTCTGTGGGTGCAGTGAGCAACGAGTGGCAGAAGAGAATCAACTCTCACCCCAGAGTGCTTAAGATGGAGCATAAGAAATGAATAGAACTCTCCAGCTTTCCAGTCCAGCCTCCCTGCTTCTGTCTGAATCCAGGCTGATGCAGGGGTGTGGATGAAATCCCAGGCACAAGCTGTCAGCAGCCCTTGAACAGGGGCAGCATTGTGGCCACATGCCTGGAAAGGAAGGCATGTTATCCCTCTTGCCCCTGTGCACCTCTCCTCTGGCATCCCATGCTCTGGATTAATTCTTGTGAGCCTTTAGTACAAGGAGTGGGATCTTGTCTTCACCTGTGTCTGGGAGGATGGGAATAATGATTGTGCCTGGGACTTTAGGCTCCCAGAATGACACAAGTGGCTGTGATTTAGATGCATACTAATAGAGGGATTTAGCCTTCCAACACATCTGACCAGACCAGAACTCTTTGGACAGCCTTTAATGAAGCCTCCCCAGCCAAGGAAATCCTGTGCAAAATAGGAAAGGTGCTGGGGAGAGGATGAGGGGGCTCATCTCCAAGATGTAGTAAGTTTGTTCAGTCTTAGCTGTTATACTTGCACAGGGAAAAATATAAATCAAGGCTGTTCTGGTCTATATCTGGCCAGTTTCACTCTGGAGTTCCTGACAGGTGACCCCAGGGTCCAGCTGCATTCTCTCAGTGCTTATTTTTGACATTGTAATCCAAATTGACGTTCAGCGCTTGAATATACAATAAGTTCATTACAGCTAAACCTTCCAGCTCAGGGATTTCCGGTTGGTAAGTCTCAGAAAAATCAGGATTCCCAGTGGTATCAGGCTGAAAACGTTTACAGATAAAATTCAAGTTAGCAAGTTATGCTAAAATGTTTTTGGAGCCAATGGTATTTTCAGCCCACTGCAGTGGTGCCTTATCCCTCCTTGTCCTATCCTACCCCTTCCTGCCTGAGATTGAAGGTGGAGGCCCCTGCCCTGCATAGCTCCTGAACAGGGTTTTGGTGCTGCTCTCAAGGGGAGTTCATTAAATTTCAGCAGACGAATCCACAGTCCTATGGCTAAGCACATTTCTTGAGCGTGTTTTTGGAACATTAAACTGTTTAATCTTGTTCCACTTTCTAAAGAGCATGAGAAGAATCTGCACAGCATCTTAACCAATCACTGTGGGATCACCCTGATAAATGCCACAAGCAGATAAGACTTGAGATATCCCAATTACCTCCAGGAGTGGGATGTTATCTCCCAATCTTTCCATGTCTAATGAAGGTTGCAACACAGTGGGGTTACTACTTTAGCTCTTGACCTGCTGGTTAATAAGCTGTTGTCATGAGGTGTGAATTTGGCCTGGGACTGGTCTGTGCCCATCTGGAACATGGACAGCACTGCTTCCACCTTCTCCCCTTGATGGAGCTGATACCTTATAAAAACAGATACAGCTCTCTTCATCCAATGGATCTCAGCTGGAATTTTAAGCTAGTTTTCTAATAAGATGAAGGTAAAACAGCCACTGCTGTGTCCCAAAGGGGAAATATGAAGTGGCTCTGTGTGGGGTTGAGGGGTGGGAGAGAGCCGAGAGGTTCCCCAGCACAGGTGATGCCAGAGTCAGAGGTACTGCTATAAAAAAAGAGATGCATCTCCTGCAAAACATTAATAAGATGGAAAGAGAACAGGAAAGGTCTCATTTCTACACATCCACCACGTGATGAGAAGAAATGCATGGCCACACAGAAAGTGTGCAGTTGGGGTATTTTAGGAAAAAATCGGAACTGTAGGAGTAGGGAATATTAGAGGAGATGATCCAAAGAGACTGTAATCCCTGCTACTGGAGAGTGTGAGAACAAAGACATGGAATCATAGAATGGTTTGGGTTGGAAGGGACCTTAAAGTTTATCTCATTCTACCCCCATGCCATAGGCAGAGACACCTTCCACTAGACCAGGTTGTTTCAAGTCCTGTCCAACCTGGCCTAGAACACTTCCAGGGATGGGGCAGCCACAGCTTCTGTGGGCAACCTGTGCCAGGGCCTCCCTCTTACGGCAACCCTAGGGTATATTACCGTGTCCTGCAGCCGTAGGGAGGAGGAGAAGATCCAGCAGGCAGGAATTGTGCAGCAAGATGGATTTATTTAATTATTTTACAAACTCTTTTATAGACTTTTTTCTCCATAGTCTAATTGGACAACGATCAGCCACCCCTTGGGGGTGATTGGCTAAAATCCTAAAACATTCATTGTCAAAATATTTTTCTACTGTACTATAAAGAAGACTTCTCAAGGCTGCAGGTGTTTGGTTGTTTACATAACTCTGCTACCTCTTCTGTGAGCGAGAAAAGTCTCTCACGCGCTTAGAAAATAGCAAGAAAATCCTTGCTAGCAGCATTTTTGTATCTACACCTTCCCATCCACAAGGGGAATCATTCCTGACATATATGATGATAGAATCAGAGTAAACAAGACTGGAAGGACTAGCTTTGAGGTTTGGTCTGAGGTTACCCAGGGTTTTTGTCAGGAGAGTTTCAGGTATCTCCAAAGATGGAGATTCCCTAACCTAGACCCCTGTTCCACTGTTTGACCACCTTCATGGGGAAAAGGCTTCCTAATTGGATTTTCTTATCTTCTAACTTGGGTTTTGACTCTTTTCCTATCACTGAGCATCTCCCATGAGAGCTTGTCCCTCTCTCTTCTCTACACCATCCCAGAGCTGCAGACAGTAATGAAGTCTGTCTTTGCCTGAGCCTCTCTTTGTGTGCCCTGGGCTCCAGTTCCAACCAGCTTGATGGCTTCGCTGTGTTCTCTCACCATTTACCTGGTACTGGGGAGCCCAAACTGGGCCCAGTGCCCCATTTGGCAAGCGCCAAATGGAGAGAAGGAATTACTTCCCTTGTCCTACTGGCTCCACTCCTGCCACCACCACCCACAACATGGTTTCTGTTCATTGTCCCATATTCTTTCCACAAAAGCTCTTCTCCAGTCCAGCAGACTCCAAGCTGTAGACACCCTGAGAGATGTCCCATCCTGTCTCAGCAACTGAGGGTGGTCTACTCAGGCTCCTGAATTCCTTTCCAGCTCCATGTTTTTGTTCATCCAAGTCATATGTATCCTTAATTCCCAAAGAATTCAATTTTAAAAATTGGGAAAAAGTTCCTGCTCTTTCCTCTCTCGGTGGTTTTTAAATTTTACACATCTTAAACCCAAGTAATTTGCTAGTCACTGGAAGTGTAGCATCCTGTATGGCTCCCATGAGAATATGTGTTAAAAGTAGGATTATCATTTGCAGGAGCAGCACAAGAACAAACCTGGTAACATCCTTCTGCAGCATGGGACCTGTATGGAGTCTCAGCCATGGGATCAGCTCTTAACCACCAGACCTGGAAACAATTCCTTGCTGCATGCTCCTGCCTGCTCCTCTTGGTAGCTTTTTTTTGTAACAAATTACACAAGTGCTTTTCCTACAGGCTCATGTTTTTGTGGCAGGAGTGTCTAAAAGCAGCAGCTGAGCTGAGCCTCACTCCTCCAGGAGCTGCCTGGTCATCTAGAAGGGGATGGGCCTCTTCCTGGTGGCCACATGTCAACTTTCCCTAGGATTTGGAGAGCAGAGGCTGCTGTGGGGGTTTGCAAGGAATGAATCCATAGGTGAGAAAGTCCTGCAAAGTTTGATCTCTGAAAATGCCCTAAAGGAAGGGACAGAAACCTGCTCAACCTGAAGTCATAGACCTTGCCGGTTCAGACTGTTTCTGGTGACTCAGAATAGATCTAGGTCTTAAAATTTCACATTTCTAGGACTCATACATTCCCAAATGGTTCCTTCTCCCTACCTCTGTGTCCTTCCTTCTTCTCCAGCTAAGTGAGAGAAAGAGGCTGCCACTGCCAGGAAGGGAGCATGGGATTGCTGGTCCCCATGGCTTGGTGTGATGTCCAGTTGCTATTACAGCTATCACTTTTGCTGAAGCAGGGATGGTTCAGAACCCTCTGTACTCATCTGAAGTGAGGCTGTGAAGGTTTCTCCTGAGTGGCACTTGCTGCCCAAGGAGCTGCTGCTCATCTCTGAGGAGAAGTTGAGCTGAACTGGGAGATCTGGTGTTCCAAAGGTGGCAGTGATCTGAGTGCTGGGTTCCTCCCTCTCCTGCACATCTCAGCCTAGGTGGAAATCCAGCTGTTGAGGTTAGCTCCAGCCTTCCAGGGTTTCTGGTTCTGAGGAGCATCCCTCCCATGCAATCAACATATTGCTTTCAGTGGCTGCCTTCACTTTTGCTGTAGAGGTGAAAACATAAGGGTAAATGTCCACGCCATGATGCTCCTTGGCAAAATACTTGGAGCCCTTTGCAGGGAAGAACAGGATCAGCCAAGCTTTCTCTTTGTGTTTACCATACACTAACACCTTCATGTCCCTGAGGACCACCTTTCAGGCAGTTTTGGGAATCCAGGACCTACTTTTCGTCTGAGGGGTGCAGTTTGTGCACTTAGCAACAGCTTAGACCCTGATCCTGGGGAAGTCAGTGCCAAGGATGCTGGCTGATGACACACTGCTCAGGTGACAGGCTGTGGGGAGAGGGATGGGTTAGAAACAGGAATTTGGTTCAGTTTCATAATGTTTCCAGTGAGTCTCAGTTTACAAATAGTTCAGGTCAACCACATGCTTCTTCTTTGACACTTTTTTGAGGCTGAGGATGCTTTGGGGTTAATACTTTGAAACTTTCCTTTCCTGGCTGCCCCCATCTCCTTGCCTGCCAGGAAATTCTAGCACAAGAGTCAAAAAGGTGCCTGTCTGGATTTACAAGGAGCCGGCACTGAGTTTTTCCCAGGGCATGGCCTGGTTGGTATCAAGAAGTCTATAAAGCATCATGGGTCCTTGGTGCTGAGCTGCTCTCAGAGCTGGTTTCCAAATGAGGGAAGGCATGAGTGGTGCTTGTCCCCCATTCTCAGCAGCATGGGAGCAAGCTGGGAAGACAGATAGGAGTGGTGCTTGCGAAGGGTAGTTTAACATCTGGAAATTATTAGCTGCCAAAGTCACCAAAGTCATGCAGAGTGATCCTCTGTCCTTGTGAGCTTCTCTCCTGAGAAGATGGGAGTTGCAACACCCACTTAGCAGGGTAGTAGTTGCATGGACAAACTCTAGGGCTTGGGTGTGGGGATTTGCTCTAAGAGTTCTCTTCTAGCAGTGTTTGGGATGTTGAGCAACCAATCTACCTTTTGCCATGAGCTGTGTCAGATGAGTATCCCAGCAGTGATCTCCTGAGGTCGGGTGAGGATATGAAGGCTGAAGGGAAAGAGCAGAGATGTTTGAAGTGCAGTTTAAATGATTGTTTTGAGCTCCAGTTAGATTCAAGGAAGAGAAGTGAGCATAGGGTCCCATTCTTTGGTACATCTTGGAATAGGATGTCTTGCTGTATAAGCTTTAGTTTTCCCCATCAGCAATAGAAACAACTTGTGAGGAGCAGCACATGTGGAGCCATTTCTACAAAGCTTCCTCCTTAGCCAGACCTACAGCTTGCATTTTTCCTAGAATATTAGTTTTCCTTCTTTCTTCAGGATCACACTGTTACTTCACAACTCAGATGGCTCCCCCAAACTAGCCTACAAATCCTGAGGCAGGCAATGCATGGATAGAAATCAGGAGACAAAGTCTGATAGTTTTCAAGTTTTTTTCATCAGTGATGCCTTTGTTTTCTTATTCTGAAGGATAGGAGAGCTAGAAACACTTGGAAATGCTTAGAATCATAGAACTGCAGAAGGTTGGAAGGGACCTTAAATCTCATCTAGTTCCAACCTTCTGCCAGACCTGGTTGCTCCAAGCCCCATCCAACCTGGCCTGGAACACTTCCAGGGATGGGGCAGCTCCAGCTTCTCCGGGCAACCCATGCCAGTGTCTTCATAGTTGTTGGGTTGTGCACATCAAACCTTCCTGCAAGTGCTGAAGTACAGGTGAGAAAGCTGGAAGACTCCTGGAAAGCCAGAGACTGAAGCATCCTGCACAAATTACAGGAGATGAGGTAATTTTGTTGGGTTGTTGGTTCTAATTCTTACGTTAATTGCACAATGGTTGGGTGTTATTCCTTACAACCATCCAAGTCCTCCCAGAAACTGGTCTGTTTGTTGCTGGTGGTGATGGGGAAAGAGAGAAGCCACATTGCTTTCCTCAAACCAGGAAGGGAAGCAGGATCAGCTTCAGATTTTTTTGAAGCCAAACATGTCTGAAGGGTTTAGGTCAGGGATTTACAGTCTGCAGCATGGCCCTCTATGGTGAAACATGGGTGATTTGCAATGACTTTCTGGAAATTTCCATAAGTTTGTACAGGCTGAGTGTGTTGTACAGTGCTTGAGTCCCTCTGAGGTCAGAACCCCAAGAAGAGGGGACTTCCTGAACAGAGAGGTCTGAGCTGAGCCACATCCACTCAACTAACCTAGGAGACACCATCCTCTGGTTCCTCTGCTTTTCTTCACACAGATATGTCTGAAGGAGTGCTCCTGGATGGGACTCTGAGTAACCTGATTTAGTAGAAGGTGTCCCTGCCCATGTGTCTTGGTTTGAAGACAGGTGTTTGCCAAGGATGGCGGGAATCTCCCTTGGAATGGAAAATGTGACCCCTTTCTCTCCAAATTATTGTAACTTTGAAATTACACAGCTTTCAGGCAAAGAAATGGGAAAAGAAATAACAGTTCTTTACTAGAATATATATATATAGGTATATATATAACAAGGCAAACAAACAGCACCACCGGCAGCAACAACAAACAGAACCAGGTACCCAGTGCCAGCCTCTCTCAGCTGTGGGGCCCTTTCCCCTTGGGTGCAGTTCCGCTCACAGCCGGCAGGGGCGCTGGTGGCTCCCGGCCGGGCAGGGCTGGTGCGCTGGTTCCCCGCGCCTGCAGGGGGCGCTGTGGTGTGAGCTCGGCCACCTCTCCACACGGTTAAGGGCGGCAGGAGAGAGAGAGAAGGGGCTCCCTTTGCAAACTCATGGGGGGCAGCCAGTCTCAGGGCCACTCGGGAAGCAGAATGGACTGCAGCAGGAAACCTCGGAGCAGCAGTCTGGAACAGCAGAGGCGGGCACATCTGGGGTGGAAAACAAAGTGTAGTGAAGACTCCTGAGCTGTGCCAGAAACCACAGGATGTCCAGGTGGAGGTGGGCCCGGGGTGTCAGGTTAAAGTGTAGCAAAAAGCCCGAAGCAGCAACAGGAAACATCGGGGCTGGGTGATGGCAGATGGGCTGCTGCAGGCAGCTGCCACAAGCAGTGGGAGATGCTCCCTCTGGACTGGGGAGGGGGTCAGGGTCCCGGGTTTTCCGCTGGGGCACCCAAGCAGATGGTGAGGGTCCTTCCCAGTGAGGTCGGATGTTGAAAAGGTCCCAGTACAATGGCCGCTCTTACCAGCAAAGGCTCACCCACAATAGGAGAAGCAGTAAAGGGCTGAACTCTGTGGTGGCAACAAATTCTTCCCCGCAGTGGCATCAGCCTGACCGGTCCCAAGAGCAAGAGAGAGCAAGAAGCCTCGATATCTCTGCCTTTCCCAAGAGAAAGCCCCCCATCTAAGAGAGTACAGCCAGCTGCACCCCTTTCCCCCATCTTGGCCACTTCTTTTGTCTTTCTTAAGTATCCTCATTATCATCTCTTAGGCAACAAATGGGAGAAAATTCCCTGAGAGAAAGGGAAAAAAAAGGGAAAAATCCTAACTTCCAACACCATAGCAGGGGTGTTGGAGCAAGATGAGCTCTAAGGTCCCTTCCACCAAATCATTCTGTGATTCTAGGATGTCTTTCTTCAAATGGAAAGGTTATATCAAGTTTGTTTTTTGGCAACTTCAGCATATATGAACAGAGTAAAAGTAACCTCTACCCCAAAGAGCTTGAAGTCTAAATGTCAAAGAAGATGTAGATGACTGAAGAAATGATGAATCCGTAAATTAGTGAGGAGAAAGATGTTCTCCATATTTCAGTTCCTTTATGAAATCCTTTTCAAGTATCTTGCTGAATGAGAGTTTTTGCAGCCCTGGCTCAGTGTTTGGAGGCTGCCCTTGAATTCAGGCACTGGAAAAGCCCTAGGATTGTTCTCCTATTTTGTTTAAATATCAGAAATCCTCACATCTCCTGGAATATCAATCTGTCAGGCTGCAGAGGTCATTAGACCATTAAAATAATGCACGGAGCACCTGCAGCCTTTGTGCTTTATTGTTACAGCTGTGCATGTGCACATGGGAAGAATTTAGATATGAAAGAGGATAACATTACTGAGCAACCCAGGAACACTAGAGCAACCTGATTGAACAGCAGATTTAGCTACAGAGCACCTGGTTTGTCTTTCCCTGCCTTCACAGCTCTGGGCTGGGAGGTGTGGGGTGATCTACCGCACTTTGCTATGGAGATCACAGTTTGCTCTCTGAATTAAAACAGGGAGAGCTGCAGCATTTTGTGTCAGAGTAAGGCTGAGCTGAACTTGCAGAATAAAGTTAGGGTTGAGCAACCTGATTTGAAAGAGCTGTGATCTCATGGTGACCAGAGGTTGGACTGCAACCTCCAGAGGTCCGTCCAACCTCAATTATTTTGCGATTCTGGTTCTCACCACAACGATGTGAGCCACAAGTAACTAGTTCTGGTGCAAACATCCCAGATGGTTATGGTAAGTGGTGCAAAGTCTACCTAGCCAGTAACTAGTGGTATTCCCCAGTAATCAACGCTGGCATTAGTGAATGTCTTCATTGATCACCTGGATGAAGTTTGCTTGCAGAAAGCTTGTGGATGGCAGTAGACTTAGGTAGGGAAGTGGCCAATGGACTGGAGATCAAGGCTGGTACTCAGAAGAGGGCCCTGGGCAGGCCTGAGAAATGGGATGTGGTGGCTGGTGAACATACATTACACGGGACAGAGAGTTCTCAGTTAGATGGGTCCCTAGTACCACAGGAGCCACTTTGTGTTGGGGTGGCCAAAGGGGCTTCTCCTGGGATGCTTGTTCTGTTATGTTAATCTGTCCCAGTTTGGATTCCCCTGTTGGCTGTTAGCCTCTACTCCTCGTCACTCCCCCAGAGCTTCTCCATTGGTCCCCGTTCCTTTGTCCTGCCTTTTCCCCACCCCTGGATAAAACTGAGATTCGGGATCATGCTCGTATTTGCCTCTGCAACCTTCGACAGCGTAGAAGCAATAAATGCTCCTGCCAGAACACATGCAAATGCCCTTCTTGACTCTTTGCTACTGACTGTAATACTGAACCCACCCGTGCATCTGTGGGTGCACGTGGGACCCCATGGAGCCGGGCAGGGATGGTATTAAATGGCGCCTGAATGTGGATGGCCTTGGACCATCTCTGAGAGCGACTTCAGCACAGCTTCGCCGCTGGAATCAAGTTGCCTCTTGAGCAGCCATTTCCCCTGAAGAAACCTCTGAGTTCTATCAGGGGTCTCAGAAGGGAAACCAACAACCTTCTAGGGAAAGAGAAGACTGGTCTAAAGTGGGTGGACCACCCTCGAGACTTTTATTTGACCCTCTAAGGTAATATGGGTCACTTTTGTGTCCTCTTTTGTTAATTTCCTTTTATCTTGAAGGTTGGGAAGAGAGGGAGATGGGGGCAGAGTTTTCTCATCTCCTGCGGGAAGCCTTTCTCCCAGTTCTAAGAGTCCTTCTTCATGAGAATTTTCATTATACAAAGGAAGATTTAAAACATTTTGTTTAGTGGTTGTTTAAGCAGTGGTTAGTTGAGTATTTAAAACACTTTGTGCTATGGTTGTTTATGTCTGGAAAAGGTTATTTGTTTTACAAGCTAGCAAAAGCTATTGATAGTAAAACAGTTGGGAAATGTTAACCCCAGTTTAAAAAACCCTTTACCGCTTTCCTCTCCCTGCATCCCTGATCCCTCTGCCCTGCTTCAAGGGAAACCAGGAGATAAGATTCTTCCAGAGTGCACAGGTCCACTACCGTCTGCCTGCCCTCTCCCGATCTCCTTTGTTCCCTGTCTACGGTTGTGCTGGCCAGGCCACCCCAGGTCCTACCCCAAACCTCTTCCCTGTACCCATTTCCCCGGTTTCTTCCACTTTAAATTTGCTCCAAGATCGCAGTGGCAGCAGAATCGGTACCGCAAACCCAGCTGCTGCCTTTATTTTTAATTCTCCTGCCTCCATTCCCCTCAAACAAAATGGTGAATGCCACGTGGAAGCTGTGGCGGGCTTTTCGCCTGCGTGTGGTCCCTCTTCCGTCCTGTGCTTCTGTGGGTGCATGCGGGACCCCACAGAGCCGGGCAGGGACAGTATTAGTGGGCTGACAGGAACTTTACCAAGTTCAACCACGGCACATGTGAGTTTTTACATCTTGAATTGAACAATCCCATGCAACACCAGGGATGGGGTCTAAACCTTAGACCACAGCTCTGCAGGCAAGGACAGACAAGACTCTGCCCCCATCAACTAGTGTGAATAACTGAGCTTTGCAAACTCTTTCTGCCACACAGAAAGGGTGCAGTTCATCAGGTAGAGGTTTGAAGGCTTTCCTGAATAAAATACAAAGGAATGTCCCATGAGGAACTACTGTACAGCCAAGGAGAACAGACCTTTTCCCAGCTGTTCAACACATGCTGCAGCTTTTCCTAAGAACTGCGTCTTCCAACCCCTGTCTTTCCACCCACAAGCCCCACA
Organism: Coloeus monedula; assembly: GCF_965178545.1. Taxonomy (NCBI): domain Eukaryota; kingdom Metazoa; phylum Chordata; class Aves; order Passeriformes; family Corvidae; genus Coloeus; species Coloeus monedula. The sequence continues at coordinate 16,392,630 of NC_138783.1, forward strand.
AAATTATGCACTTAGCAAGAGGAGGAGGAAGCTCTTCACCAAACGTTGGTCTTTTGCTTTTCATTATTCCTCTTAAATGGTGAATCATAGAATTATTAAGATTGTAAAAGCCCTCTAAGATCATTGAGTCCAACTAATCCCCAACGAACTACCAAGGTCACCATTAACCTATGTCACCAAGTGCCACATCCAGGGATGAGGACTCTACCACTGCCCCAGGCAGCTTTTGCCAGGGCTGGACAATCTTTTCAGGGAAGGAGTTTTCCCAATATCCATCCTAAACCTCTCTTGGCACAACTTGAGGCTGTTTTCTCTTGTTCTGTCCCTTGTTCCCTGGGAGAAGAGCCTGACCTCCACCTGGCTATACCCTCCCATCAGGGAGTTGTGAAGAGTGAGCCTCCTTTTCTCCAGCCTGAGCCCCACCAGCTCCCTCAGCCACTCTTGGTGCTGCAGCCTCTTCCCCAGCTCCGTCCCCTTCTCTGGACATACTTCAGCCCCTCAGTGTCCTTCTTGTTGGGAGGGGCCCAGAACTGCCCGCAGGAGACTGGAGGTACCTCAGCAGTGCCTGGAACAGGTCACTGCTCTGGTCCTGCTGCCACACTATTGCTGGTACAGGCCAGGTGCCCTCGGCCTTCTTGCCCACCCGGGCACACCTGGGTTCATTTCCAGCCAGCTCTTAATCAAAATGAAGGAAGAAGACAAAGCCTGGTGGACATTTGCAAGTCCTTCACTTGTATTTGTGCTCTGCCACAAAGTTCCTGTCTGTTAAGTCTTCCCACACAGAGCTGTCTTCAGGAGTCCTTCTCAGGGGCACCATCAGAGAGGTGTCAAAGCATGGAGGTATTCCGGGGATATGGGTGCTCACACTCAATCAGCTGTAGTGGGGCAGGGTGTGTTATGTCCAAAAACACGAGCATCTGGGTTGCTGCTAACCTTTGGTGGAGGCCAGGAAGTTTTTCTCCAGCCTTCACTACCCTGCTGAGATGCTGATGAGGGATCGTCTGGAGATGTGTTGCTGAAATGCCCAGATTTCCTTCCTAGGCCAGACAAAATAAAGAGCTTGGATTCTTTCCTGCATTGGCTGCTGGTGCTGACACCTCTCTGGGGATGGCGCTGGAAGGGCCAACATGCAACTGCCCTCTGATGACAGGCTCAGTAAACACCTTCTCGGGCTGAAGTGAAAAATGATAGTAATTTCCTGCTCACACCAACCAAGCAGAAAAGTTCCCCCATGGAGTTTTATGAGGCTGCAGAGCCTGGAAATATATTAAAGGCAGAAAGGACTAATCAGCGAAGAGGGAAAAACTGATTGAGAGGAAATTAATGCTGTGGAACTTCGTGAAAATTTAGAAACTCCTCTGAAGACCTGGGGTGTGATTCTGACCTGACCCAGAGAGGTGGCAAAACTTCACTCGATCCAAGGCTGCAGGCTTGCAGAGCCCCTTGTGGAGACTTTGACACACTAAAAGTGGGCAGGAACTGATGCAAAGTGTGGACGCAAAGCAGACAGATTTCTAAGCACTGGTGTTTCCCTGCCCTAATGATAGAATAAGTCTATTGCAATTATCATGAGTTTTGTGGGGTCTCATGGTATCTTCAGGAACATCCCAACCACTGTTGTTCCATGGAGGCTGCCTATGCCCTGCTCATTGGTGAGTCCTTCAGGGAATGGCATAGGAAGGGATGTCTTACCCTGTTCGAGGGCACATGCACTTACAGGTATGTATTTTCAGATGTCCTAGCTCCAACCCAGAGGTTGAGGCACATGTGGGGACATGTCCAGACCCTGGCTCCTTCTTACACCTTCCATCCTCTGCAGCCAAACTTGGTAGTTTTCCAAGGGCTGGATCTTTTTCCAGCTGTTCAAGGCCTCAGGTCCCAGCTTTTCCTGTCTCAGCCACCTTCCAGAGCCTTGTGTTTATGCTGCAAGCCCAGGAACAGGAGGTCTTGGTTTGGTGTGGACTTGAAGCACCAGCTGCTTCCCATGGGCTGGACAGGATGGAGTGAAGCAGTGTCCTCTGTGTAAGAGCCCCAGGAGAAACAACCACTCTGGGGGTGGCTCTGCTGCTCTTCCACTGTGAGGGATTTCATTGTTGCTGAGGAGTCCAAGCAGAGGTGCAAGGGAGAACATAAATGGGAAAAAAATTGTCAAAATAGAATTTAAAAAGAGAAACACTCTATTTTTTGTATGGTTTGTGGTATTCATTGCCTTCAACTTGCCAAAATGCAGAAAAATATGGTAATTGCAGTGAGTGTAGTCACACAACTGTTGTGAAATATTGACTGGGTGACTCTTAGGAAAAACCACCTTTCTTCTTAAATGTGTCCCTTGAAATTTGCTGAAAGAAAAACAATGCTTTCTGAAGAATCCAGTTTGAGCTATGGGGAGACTACAGACATGATCTAGTTGAAGGTGTCCCTGCTCATTGCAAGGGCGTTGCACTAGATGACCTTTAAAGGTCCCTTCCAACCCAAATCATTCTATGATTCTTTGATTTTCCAAATTGAGGGCAACCTTGGCTTTTTGCAATCCCACTGCAAGTTTTCTATATGAACTCATTACTGACCTTGTTGTTAACCTTATTGTGTTTTTTTCATTAATAACGTCCCAATATCATGACTACCTTTCCCCTCAAGGATCTTCAGCTGCTTTTGACACAAAGGCAGGTTTATTATCTCTGCTTTAGAGATGGAGAAAACAAGATGTATAAATGGGATTGGTCTCATGTAATGGAGCTTTTTACATCTGGACTAATTGCTTGAGACTCCCTTTATGGTTTGTTGGGGTTTTGGGAGTTCCCCTTCTGTTTTTTTCCCTCTTGAGGAATTTCCCCCATATATGTTGCCGGGGAGACAAATTGCTGGGTACTTTGGGAGGACAAAGGACCTAGCCATTGAGGATGTGGTCCAACAGGCTACTCTCTATCACCTGGGTGTGTGGGCGGTGTGTGCTCTGTGTTCAGACGAAGAGAAAGGCTGCTGCCATCTTGTCAGCACTGCAGACTTTCTGCTTTCAGCTGCCTTCTTTCTACCAGAGAAACCCTGGGACTCCCAAACCCGCCTTTCCCTGCCCCCGCCACTGTGTTTGAGCCTTCACTATTCTGTAGCTCCTGCATGTCCTGCCTGCCAAGACCTCCCAGGGTTTCCCACCACAGCTCTGGAGTTTGACCCATCTCGTCTGCCACCCGAGATTTGTTCTCGTCCCTGCTGTTCCAGCCTGCTGTTCTGGAGAGTCCAGCCGGACACTGGGGCCAGCTGCCCAGGGGGTTTGTGAAGCCTTTTGTTCCACCTCTTCCCCGGGATCCCAGGCTGCCATTGCTGCGTGCTCCCTGAGCTCACGCTACAGCGCCCCCTGCAGCCGCAGAGGAGGCATCACACCTGCCCTGCTCACCGGGAGCCGCCAGCGCCCCTGCCGGCTGCGAGCGGAACTGCACCCGAGGGGAAAGGGCCCGACAGCCGAGAAGGCTGGCACTGGGTTTGTGTTTGCTGTTACTGCCCTAGTTATTGTTGTTTGTTTGCCTTATCATACATACATATATATATATATATATATATATATATATATATATATATAAGAAATAGTAAAGAACTGTTATTCCTATTCCTCATACCTTTGCCTGAAAGCCCCTTAATTTCAAAATTATAATAATTAGGAGGGAAGGGGGTTGCATTTTCTTTTTCATTTCAAGGGAGACTCCTGCCTTCCTTGGCAGACACCTGTTTTTCAAACCAAGACATTGTTTCTGGAGAGAACAGACACTCCTACTCATTACATCCTAATATAGATGATTAAAATAGGTTAGGTGACCAGCTTCAGCATATTTATGCAATGTGTCTGATGGGCATCTACAGAGAGAGGAGGGCAGAAGTAGAGACGGCCTCTCTAGGAGCATTTTTTCTCTTTAACTACACATGCAAGATACTCATATCTAAATAGTCACAGGCTCTTTCCTGTACTAGTATGTGATGATGGATGGATAGATAACCTTTCTCCATAAAAATATACATAATTAAGGGTAAATTTTTCATTGTCATCTCCAGCTCGTGTTGAACAATTTATTTTCTTCCTTTTTTTTTTTTTTCCATGGAATATTGTTGTGGGTGAAGAGATCTGACCTATGTCTAACATAATATACTTGGATGGGTTTTTTGAGTAATGGCAGTGTTATTGTACAACCTTCAGCAAGAACAATTTGCAAAGTGTTGTAACTTTTGAAAATGACCTGACAACAACTCTCCAACCAGAGTGGTTTTACAGGGATCTGTTCCAGCTCCACAGGGCTTGGAAAGAGGGAGGCAAAAAAAAAGGCATCAGAGGTCTGTGCAAGCTGCCCTTCAGCTTTGTAGTGTTGGTAAAGGGGCCTGGTGTCTGCTATGCAACACCCATGTAAATGTGTTATTCTCTTTGGGGCATGAAAAGCTCCAAGTGCTCGATGTTTTTGAAATAGTCTAAACCTAGAGTCACAAGGTCACCTTTATGATTTTCTCAGAAGGTTTATCTTCACCCATGGCTGTCTACTACATGTGAACAGAGAGCCAGCAGACTTGTGCCCAGAAGCTGAAGACATCTTATGGATAAGAAGACAAACACATAACTGTAGGTGTTGTTGCCTCCCTTGTAGGCACACAGTTCCTCTGGGCCACCAGGACTTTGCTTTGGTCCATTTTCTCCAGACTTGCTCATGATAAGGTACAGGTCCAATCAGCATGAATTTAGGTGAGACCTCAATGCAAGCTGCTACTGTAACAACTGAGGTCCTCATGATGTAGCACAGGCTGCTCTGGTGCATCCAGAACTCCTGGTGCTATTCTTACTTGCTAGGATTTTTAGAAATTAATTTCTTCCTCCATGTGGGGTTTGGGTCCCCTGAGGGGCTGAATGGAGAAGGTGAATGTTCAGAATCAGGCTTCAATTGGCTGAAAGCCACTTGTCTGCCAAGATCTACTTCACAATCCCGTGGCAGAAAGGGCTAATGTGGGACTCCTGTGCCGTTGTGCCAAGAGTAACAGCAACAAGAGAAATTGGCTATAGAGTCAGGGTCAGATGGGGTGACACCCTAATGTTAAGGTGCTCTGATGGTTATCAAAGTATTTAAAGAGGAATTTTGCTGTATGGGTGGGATGAGGAGACTGCAAGGGAGAGGAAGAGCAGGTTCATGGTGAGCTGGTGTAGAGAAACCTTCAGAGGTGTGGTGGGACCCTGAATGGCAGGAGCACTGATACCAGCACCCTGCAAATACCAGTGCAGTTAAGATGGATGGATTTTTTTGTTTGTAACAAAGCAGTGACAGAAAGCATCGGCTGGGGAGCCATGCTGGGCATTCTACCGACACCCTCTCGTGTGTGCCACAGCTCTGGGGCCCAGGGGAAGTCAGCCTCTTTCCTCTGATGTCAGTGGATGCTGTGGGTCTGTTAATGTGCAATTAGCAGGATCTGGTCACCTCTCTCACTTCACCTGTTCCAAGTGGCCTCAATCTCTTGAGTGTGACAAGGGGAGGGGGCTCAGCCAGACTCTGTGGTTGAAGTCCCGGGCACTGCTGAAATGCAGCAAAGCTGATACAACCATAATGAGGGGAAAGGGCTGCCTTATTAATTATGGCGGATTACAGAGGACAGGGATAGGGACAGGGACAAAGCAAACCATCCGGGCTGGCAGATTAGATGGCTGGAAATCTCCCCAGATTGCCTGAATCCTCTTAACCATGTTTTAACCATAGGAGCCCCATGCTGACATCCATCTCCCAGGAACCTCTGTCCATGATATCCCTCCATCCAGTGAGACTAAAAATTTGGGCTACAAGAGAGACAACAAGTTCACCTGGACTCCCAAAGATGTCTGACCAACACCCCCTTTCTCCCCTCTGAAAAAAAATGGGCAGCTGAGATGTCCTGACTGCCTTCCCTTGAGAGGAGCCCTTCCACCTTTGTGGTACCAGGCTCCTCTGGAAGCAGTAAAGTTGACTTGAACCATTATTAAAATAATAGAGAGACCCCAGAGGGTCTTTAACCAGGAGACCTTTAATAATTACTGCCTCTAAGGCTGTTGTTCCTCTATTTGAACCAGAGTTTCTCATGCTGAGTCCTGGAGCAGAGCTCAAGTGCATTCCCATAGGGGTATGAGTGCCATGTGACTTAATTGTCCTTGATATTTTCGTAGTCACGTCAAGGGTTTCCTTGGAAATGTTATATACATATATAGCCAAGAAAGAGTTTATTATTTGCTGTCAGGGGGCAAATAACACCAAGGCATCTCTGAAGACATATATAACATATCTGTGTAATGTGGAGGTTTAAATAAATCAGTAAAAAAGAACCACTCTCTTGAGGGCAATATACTGTAAAATATTTCATCAGAAGGCCTGGATATTATTGCATTTGCAATTAATCTTGGTTATAGCACAGCTTGTTTTCTCCTGCCACACTATCTCTGTTTTGAGCAGCTACTAGATGTCAGGGGGAAATTCTTTTGACATTGTTTTTGAGAAAATTCCTGTCTAAGTTGTAAGCTGTTGAATTTCTTCATTCGTTTCAGGTCCGAAGAAATGCCTGATATGGTTGGAGATGCCTTGGTATCTCTGCTGTCCCCCAGCTTCTCTGCTTGGTTTGCAGCCATGGATCACTTAATGCAGCTGGAGGCTTAGCTCTGGCAAAATGATAACCACATCACTGACCATCTTTCATCCACTCCATGCAAGTCATGGATATTTTATTATTACTAATCCTGAATTTTGCCTGGGTTTAAACACTGGCTTTTGAACATTTGTAACCCTTCAGTTATCAGATCATCATGTTACAAGTGTGCTTTGACTTGATTTTTATGACTGGAATAAGTAGTTGTTTTTTTTAAGATGTGTGCTGGGGACAAATCTTGTATAACGAATAGACGCTTGCAAGTAGCCACGACACCAAATGGACTTTGGGAGCCAGTGTTCGGGGAAGGTGATGGGAAAAGACACTTTGTGGGTGGTTCTTGCATGCAAGGAGGCCATCTTGGTGCAGATGTTCCCCTCCTATCACATGCACCATCGGCATGAACCTACCCCCCAGGAAGGGTCAGGCTCTTTCACAGAAAGAATTCAGCAGGAAGGTGCCAGAGACCCACATGTCATTCCCTTTCTCCGAGAGTCATTGCAACACATTTTTTTTCACACAGGGGAAAAGGGGAACAAATGCAAACTGTGAGTCCCACAAAACAGAAACACTATTGAAATGTTTTCTTGGCAGTTCTCCTCCTCAGCTGTGCACTTCCTGACTCTTGAGCAAGAGCTGATTGCTGTGAACAGCCCTGCCCCTCAAAGCAATGACCTGCTAGAGAGGGCCAGTGCTCTTGTGAAGGGTCGTGTCTGGGAAGAGGATGCTTAAAGGTAAAAGGTTAATGCAGGAGAAAAGAGAGAGGGTCTCTGACATTTGGAGATTATATAAATGCTCCTGCCTGTTATGTCCCCTGGCAGCCCTCCCTGCCCTTTGAATGCCTTTGCTTTTTAGCCCAGGCTGCTGCAAGTTCAAAGTGGCTTTTCTCCCTCTATTGGAGAAAAAGTGGTTTGGGTAATCTTCTCCCTGCTTCATGATGTATTTTGATTTGTATGTTTCCTCCTAATGTACGTGGCTTTTCCATGGGAGGCTGAAGATCATGGAATCATTTAGGTTGGAAAAGCCCTCTTAGATCATTGAGTTCAACCATTAACTCAGTACTGCGAAGCCTACCACTTAAACCATGTCCCAAAGTGCCGCATCTACATGGCTTTTAAAACCCCTTTAGGGATAGTGACTCCACCCCTACCCTGGGCAGCCTATGCCAGGGCTGAACAACTCTTTGAGGGAAGAAATTTTTCCTAATTTCCAATCTAAACTTCCCCTGCTGCAACATGAGGCTGTGTCTTTGGAGGGTATATATTTGAATCAATGCAATATGTGACAGTTTTGCTGTGATGGAGAGAGGCTGCAGCCGTGGACCCGGTGCTTGGAACCAGAGATGCTTTCTAAACACAAATTACAGGTGTGACCTATGTTTCTTTTGTGCCATGGTGTTTGTTGCAGGCAGGCATCCTTGATGCCTTAAGAGGCCACCTAAAAACAGAGACTAGACAGGAGTAAGGAAATAAAGGTAGGTATTTATTTGAAAGGCCTTCAAAAGTACACCGTGGGGAGCCAGAGGCTACTGCCAAAACGGACCCCAAGATGGACTACAGGTCACGAGTTCTTCACACTTTTATAGGTTTGGTTCATTTGCATATCAGGGTTAATTCTCCAATTAAAGCTTCAGTTTAATGATGTAATTTCCCCTCAGCTTGCCCCCCTCTTAGAGGCTTTTGATTTATACTTTTTGGGCCTAGGACGGTCTGGATGTCCTTGAAGAGCAGGCCCAGAGAAGCTTTGTTATGTCTACCTAGCATGAGAGAGCAGAAATTAACAGGCTACAAGAAACTTCAGAGTTACACACTAGGCAGTATAGGATTTGAAAAATATAAAAGTTAAAACCTAAGGCATCATCCTGATGCACCTTGCCCCAGATCAGGCAAGGCTCATCTGTATCCTTCAAGCAGCAGCAGTGGTGTGGACTCCCACAGGAGCCAGCAAGTTTTCATCTGCCTCTAGAACTGCTCTGTAGGCTCCTGCCTTCCTGGTAGGGGTTGTCACCATCTTGCCTCTTTGTTCCTGGGAATATATGGTCATCTGGGGGGGCACTGTTTTGGAAGGGAAGATGTGACATCATCTTCCCTTTGTCCTCTAAGCCCTCTGGTGAGCCACCATCTCAGATAAGGGCATTTCCAGCATTTTGGGTCTCTCTTTGTTCCTGAGGAGTTAATGAGATTTAGTAGTTTGGTATTTAGCAGTTAGTTACTGCTATTTTTTGCCTGTGGCTGTTCTGTTTGTAAGTAAATTGTGATTTTTTTCACTTACATCTACTTGTCTTTGTTCCTTATTGGTGAAAAGGTATTGGTTGAACCTATAAAGGGAGACAACTCATTCCAGAGTGTTCTCCTTTCAAATTGTCTTAAACAAAGACACAGACATAGAAGATATATCATGTTCATTGCTCATTTTTTGGGCTGTGCTGTTCGTGTTCGAGAATGAACAGATCCTGACAAAAAGGAATTCCCAGCTCACTTAGACTGATAAATTGGCATTTCCCCACAGAGATTCCTGTTACAGCTTAACGAAGAGTAGGGATCATGAAAAGGATGTTTTCCATGACCAGCATGCGGCACAGAGACTGCCCACCCCAGCAGGGATGTTTGCCTTGGGCTTGTGGCAGCCGTCTCAGGGCCACATAGTTTTCTCGTTTAAATAGAAGTCTTCTCTCTGTCTGGCAAGAGTGTGGGAAGGGATAGTGAAGGGGGAATATATGATCTTCCCTGCCTGTGCTGAAAGCAGAAATAAGGAATGGTTTGTCCCTGTGGTCTCTGGAAAGGATGCATCCCTCACACTAGCTCTGGCAATGAGCATCACATGTGTTTTCCTATGTGTCCTGGTTTAAAAGACAGGTGTCTGCCAAGGAAGGCAGGAACCTTCCTGGAATGGAAAATATTACCTCCTCCCTCCAAATTATTATAACTTTGAAATTATGGGGCTTTCAGGCAAAGACACAGGAAAAGGAATAACAGTTCTTTACTAGGAAAAAAGAAGTATATAAACAAACAACAATAACAGCAAAAACAAGAAGCCAAAACCCCAATAACAGCCTTTTTCTCACCCTCACCCGTCAAGCAATTTCCTGTTTGGTGGAATAACGATCACAAACAGTAGATGGCACTGTTGGCCCTGGCAAGGTGGTGGCTGCAGTGACTCCACCATGGCTGCAGTGGGCACTGTTGGCTCCTGGTGAGGCAGAGGGTGGCTGAAGCAAGCTGTGAGCATCCCCAGGGGGTAATGGTGGCCCTGGGAGGAGAGAGAAGGTGGAGGGTGGGGGGGTGTTTCAGTTTTCCTCTGGATCTCACATGTCCCGTGTGATTCCCTGGCAATGGCAGCAGCAGCTGGGGTTCTCGTAAGCAGCTGAGAGGTGCTTCCTCCACAGAGAGGGAGGAGATGGGGGCCCAGGCTTCCCCTGCAGCACCAATGCAGCTGGTGCATGTCTCTTTCCCAGCAAGGTCAGGTGTTAAAAGGTTCCAGTCCAACAGCTGCTCTTGTGATCACCCATGGTAAGGAGAAACAGTGAAGGAAAACTCAGCAGTAGCAGCAAGTCCTCTGGGCAGCAGGAGTCCAGCAGCAAAACCACAACCATCTGCCCTCCAAGGTGGGCAAAGGCTCCCTTGCCTCCAGCTAAGAGACTGCTGAAACCACACTGCTTCCACCCTCCCCCCTAGAACCATTTCAATGGAATTCCAAGACACTCAGCCATGTCTTTTTGTCTCTTAAATACCATCCATTCATCATCTGGTCAGAATGGAAGAAATGGGAAGAAAATTCTCTGAGAGAAAGGGAAAAAAAGAAAAAGCCTAACCCCCAACACTACTGAATCCCTGAGCTATCTCGGCTAATTCAGCCTGACATGAGTTCAATAGGGCATCACAGAAAATGCTTATGCTGGCATTATATTATGCATCCCGTGGAGTCTTTTCCATGTGATCCATGTTGGGGGCTGGGCAGTGGCTGCACACTATGACCATCGTTTGCATGTGCTGACATCCCTGCTGAAACTGATGGGATTACTCACCTCCAGTCCCATGCCAGGCCAGGATCCGTGGTCTCTTTCCATTGCTTGTGCTGGCTAGTGTGCATTAATTAAGGCTCGGATTTACCCTCAGACATTGCAAAATGTGAAAGAAAAATGCACCTCTGTTGGAAGGATGGAGATTTGTGGTCTACAACCAGTTAGAAAACCTTAGGTTAAGAGAATGAACTGCAGCTCTGAGGCAATGACAGACACAGGAAAATGCTTTGGTTACATAAATGGTCATTTTTCAGCCCAGGGAAAGGAATAATTAATATGTCTCATGTTTTAGGGACAGTAAAATGCAGCATTGCAGTTGAAACAATGAAACACCCATGAAGGGGATGAGGGACTTGTCTTTACAAACAAACTGTAGATCTGCTAATAAATGAAACTGGATACTGAGAGATGAAAGAAACAATGGGAAGAACCATAAATTCCATAGGAATTCCACTGATTGACACAAGGAAAAGAAAAAAAGGGGGGGGATGCAGAAACCCAGAGTGCCAAGAATATTTCTCTGCCTGTTTTTAAGGGTTCTTACCCCCCTGAACAACACTGTTTTAACCTCCAACCTTGGAAAAAATTACCAACGATCAGACAAGAACTAGAAAATATGGTGGTGTGACTTAGGTGATAGACTACTGTGTAAGATTGTCACAGGGTGAAAAATTTTAGAGGTTTTGGGCTTCTCTTTGTAGTAAATAGGTAAGAGTAAAAAGCATCAAAATGGAGAATTGTTGTTGTTCTCTAAACCTTCTTCTCCTTCTTCTACTACTCCATGTTCTGCAGTAAAAGTAGTTTGGAATGATTGGATAGAGAATTCCGCAGTTCCTGCCCGTGTTACTGAATAATTGGTAGGAAAGTGAAAATAATAAACGTTTTTAGTAACTATTCGTTAAATTATCTTTAAAAGGCTGTGTAAATCTTGATAATTAGACTTCTCTCCTGCTTTCTGTGCTCTATGCTGTACTTGGGTCACGCTAGTGGCTCTGTTCCTCTGATAAGACTTAATAAACAACTATCTGGCAACACTGAAACTCCAGGAAAATCTCGGTTTATCTTTGAAACGCCTTGCAAGGACTTTTAGGAAATTCTCTCCCATCAGGAGGGATTTGGTTTATAGCACAGTTCAGCCTCATAATCTGAAGGTCGTGAGTTCGATCCTCACATGGGGCTCGAGCATGAGAGTTCTTACTTAGCCAACAGCCTAATTGATCCAATTGTCTTAAGGCTGCCTCCTGCAGCAGCACCAGGTAAAAGGAGAGCTGCAGAAAACCTTTGTCCAAAATTCCAAGCTGCAAATTTGTCATTACAATCAGATTTATATTGCTCAACAAATCTTTTTTCCCTTCTGTTATGTTCTTTTATCATTTTTGCATTAGGCGTTAGCAAAGAAAGCTTTCCAAAGCTGCATGGACTGCCTTTGACATTTGAGGGAATTGCAGGCCAAATTCTTTCCCCACAAATGAGAAACATCCCTCGTGGCAATTGTAATGGATCCTGGTTGAACGGTGTGCTCATCTTTACTGTTGAATTGCACCAAGATGTTGCATTTCTATATATTTTGTAATTTGGAGTGACATCTCTTGTCTTTATTTTGTTTCAACTCTGGAGAACTGAATACTACACAAAACTCCATCTTTATTGAACCAAGAATTTCCAATTCCTGAGGTTTGTAAGGAGCCTCCAGAAGGGATTTGGTCCAAACATCCCAACTTTCCACTGGATTTGAACCAAATCGTGAAATTTTTAGATTAGCATGTTTGGAAGGTGGCCATTTGTCTGCTGGTAGACTGACCAAACATATTGAAAATGGCTTCTTTGGCCTTGTATGACTTAGACAGATGGTATCTAAGCCTGATGCATTGGCCAAAGTCTCCCAGACATTTTCTTTTGGTTGTTTTACTGGGAAAGCTGCATTGCTTAAGGCAATCAGTGAGATGATAAGGCACAAGTGTAATACCTGATTGAGCTTCATTCTCAACAGCTTTATCCCACACAGGAATCTCTGATCTGTAACACAACTTCTAACACACTCTTACATACAAAATTTACACCATTAACTTTCCCACTTTTTACATAAGACTCCATACACAGTTCTTGCACAGAAAGACAACTGATGTCTGTGGCATCGACAGTAGTGTTGACACTGATTCATGTCTGTGTGCTCGCCTCCTTGTTCCCGGAGTCGATTCCTGCTTGTTTCTGGACTTGATAAGGTTTCACAGTTTTTGCTGGAATCCACTTCAGTCCTGCACCTGTTGAGACACAAGCATACCTTTTTCCCCCAAGTTATTCATTGAAATGGACCCTTGATCATTCCGATCTCTAAATCTTTGATCAAGACTAGAGGATTTTCTCTCAATTTTGCCTGAGTACTATTTGAAAAATGCCTGATAATTGGTGGAGTAGATTCTGCAAAGGAGCTATTCAAGAAGTTTAAAACATACAAAGCTTTGTTCAACCGCATCTGAGGCGTAGCCTCTGCTTCCCCCCTTTTCTGTTTATCCAAAAGGGATTTTAAGGTATGATGTGTTCTTTCAATGATGGCTTGGCCAGTAGAAGAATTAGGAATGCCAAATATGTGACGAACACCCCAATTTTTCAAAAATGTGTCAAGGGTTCGTCCTCTGTAAGCTGGACCATTATCTGTTTTAATTTCCTGGGGAGCACCCAATGATGCAAATGCTTGCAAAAAATGTCGACATGCATGTTTTGCTGTTTCGCCTCCAGGTAGGGAAGCAAAGACTGCATCTGAAAAGGTGTCCACAGATGCATGAATATTTTTAAATCTCCCAAATGATAGGTATTTTGTAACATCTGTCTGCCATAATTGCAGACTCTGCAATCCTCTTGGATTGACTGTGGATACAGGGGGTTGCACAAGCTGACAGTCCGGACAAGCATTTATGATGGCCTTTGCTTGATCTTTAGAAATGCGAAATGTCTGCATCAGTGCTTGTGCGTTCTGATGAAAAAATGCATGACTCAGTTTTGCTTGTTCAAAAATGTTCGGCAAAGTGTTTGAAATTACCATGGTCAATTTGTCTGCTTGTGCATTTCCTTCTACCAAAAATCCCGGAAGAGAAGAGTGTGCTATGATGTGGGAAATAAAATATTTGTGCTCTCTCTGATCTAATAATTTTTTCATACACAAAAGATAAGAATACAGATTCTCATTATCGAATTCTTTCCAAAATGATCCTTCTATTCTTTTAATTATATTTGCTACGTAAGCTGAATCTGTAATCAGATTGAATGGTTCTTGAAACAAATGAAATGCTCAAACGACTGCTGCTAATTCCACAATCTGGGGTGAGCCTTGTACTATCTGAATATCTGATTTCCATTCTTTTGTAGTTGCATTCTGCCATGTTATTACTGATCTATCTGTTTTCCCTGAACCATCAGTAAATAACATTATTGCGTCTAATGGCACTTCACTTATCATGGGTTTTTCTCTAAAGCTTATTTTTGCTTGTAGCAGTTTGTGGCTTGGAAAATGAATTGAGCAAATGCCTGAATAATCTAACAATGCAACCTGCAAATCATCTGATTTTTGCATTGCCCAATCAAAATATTTCTTTTTCAAAGGCAGATAGATTGTCATGAAATCCTTGCCTACAATTGTTAGTAACCTTGCTCTAGCTCTGATTATAATTTGGGCTGCCATTTCTAAAGTTGTGAAAATTGTTTTAGGGGATCTGTAGGGCAGAAAAATCTACTCTAATATTAATTAAGGATCTCGCCGTGACGAGTCCCATTGAAATATGAGACCATACAGTTGCATATTTTCTCCTAACACTGCAAGGAAAAACGGTTGGCTCAGTATAAAGCGATGTGCTTGTCTCTGTTGAAGAGCTTCAGCAATCTTTTCAAGAGCTTCTTGAGCTTCAGGTGAGAGGGTTCTAGGCAAATTGATATTACAGTTTCCCTCAAGAGATTAAAAAGTGGTGCAAGTTCATAATTTGTGATTCCCAAGATTGGTCTGATCCAGTTGATCTCTCCCAAAAGCTGTTGTAGATCTCGCAGATTTTTAACTTGAGTTCTGACTTGTGTCTTCTGTGGTCTTATTGCTTGCTCTGTAAGTCTCCATCCTAAATATCTCCACGGTGAATTTTCTTGAATTTTTGAAGTGGAGATTTCCAATCCAGCTTTTTGGACTTCTGTAATCACACTGTCGCAAGCTTCTTGTAGCTCTTGTGTGGATGCTGCAATGAGCATCATATAAGGAATCATCATAAGATCATCCATATAAGGAATAATTATTGCTTGTGGATGTTTCTTTCGCACTGGAGATAAGGCTCGTGCCGCAAACCATTGACAAATGGTTGGAGAATTTTTGGGACCTTGTGGAAGAACAACCCAGTGATACCTTTGCAGAGGTTCTTATCTGTTGATACTTGGGACAGAAAATGCAAATCGAGGAGCTTTCTCTGGATGAAGTGGGATGTTGAAGAAACAATCTTTGAGATAAATGATCAAAAGTGGCCAATCTCTCGGAATCATCGAGAGAGATGGAAGTCCAAGCTGAAGTGGTCCCATTTCTTCAATGACCTCATTAATTTTTCTGAGGTCATGGAGTAATCTCCATGAACCGGAGGTTTTCTTGCAAATCACGAATACTGGAGAATTCCAGGGACTATTGGTTGGTTTTATGTGGCCTTTTTGCAATTGTTCTTTAACAAGACTCTTGAAAGCACTCAATTTCTTCTCTTCCAGGGGCCACTGGTCCACCCATACAGGTTCGTCTGTTTTCCAGGTTAATTTCAAGTTGGTGAGTGCTGCAGTGACCCCTATTAAAAATCCACTTCTATCTTTGTTCCCCATTGTGACAAGGTGTCTCTTCCCCATACTGTGATGGGCTTCTGCACAATGAAAGGACGAATGATTGCTGTCTTTCCTCCTGGTCCTGAAACAATGATTGCATGCTCACTCTGCAGGCATAGGGTATTTCCTCCAATACCTGAAAGCAAGTTCAGAGGTGCCCTCAAACACCATTCTTTGGGCCAAAAGAGATAAAAGATGACTGTAACATCTGCACCAGTGTCCAACATGCCCTTGATTGAGATTGTCTGGTCTCCACATGTTAAGCTGCAAACAAGCACAGGTCGATCATGGCCTATCTGCTTCATCCAACTCACATGAATGTCCACGTCTTCAATGCCAAGTGAAGCCTGTTGATCAGTCACTGGCATGATCTGTTCTGTTGCATGAGATGGTAAGGCAATAGCTTTGGCTATTGGAGTATTTTCTGGAATAACCAGTGGAGGATGTAAAGGTTGAGCCAAAACTGTTAGCTCTTCATTTTGATCTGCTGAAACAATTGATGGAAAAACAATGAGCCCTATGATGCTACATCTTTCCTTGCCTACTATTAAAAAGTCTTGTCTCTTCCAAGATGGTCCAGTGACCCCTGTGGGTATCACTGCATGATTTTCATTCATAAAACATACTAATTTGGAAGTTGCCAATTCGCATTGCGCCCCGGGTGGTAGCAATTCTGGGTCACCGGGGAATCTACACATGGTCCGGCTAACAGAGTTTGAGTGACCTTCTCTGATAACTGTTCCCTGTGGGATTATGGATTGAGCTGTCACCATCACTTGTGTTGTAGTGCGTTGGCGTCCCACGCTCCTTTTCAAGTTTCTTGGAAGAGGTAAAAGATTCCCATCCACATCTGTTCTGGCACGACATTGATTGGCGTGATGCTTTCCTCTTCTACATCTTGGACAGAGGCCTGACATTTTCACATTTTTTTTCAGGTCCTGGACAATACTTTTTCATGTGTCCGTATTTTCTGCATTTAAAGTATGGTCTCCCAGTGAATTCTGCAACCATCACTTCTGTGGTGTTACTTCATTGCAGATCTGAACGAAGTGCTGCTACTTACTCTTTAAGAAGTTTACCAAGTTCTTTTCCAAAAGCATTTGCTTGGACTGCTGCAACATGCTGAGGTGTGCCCACCTTACTGCATGCTTCTATCATTTCAGCTATGGTTGGTTGACCAAGTATAGCACTGATTATATGTTTGCACTCTGCATTAGCGTTTGTAAAAGCAAGACCTTGTAGCAGATACAGTTTTGCCGCTTCATCACTGACTTGTCTGTCCAAGGCTTGCATTAGATTATCGACAAATGAGGTAAATTTTCAGCAAGACCTTGCTTTATTTCTGTGTAAACACCTTCTGGGGTTCCAGTTGGTGGAATTTGTAAGATTGCTTTTTGTGCTGCTTCTTTGATATCTATAAGCACATTTCAAGGCAAAACCACTGCCTGATCTTCTGGTCTAGCATGAGGTTCGTCACCAGCCAATTGCTCTAATGTGAGAGCTGCGTGTGGTTCTCCTGCGTATTTTTCTCCCAGCTCACGAAGTGCTCTTCTCCATCTTGCATCCCATAGCAGGAGTTATGCATCTGTAAAAATTGTCGAGGCAATACTTCTACAGTCAAAAGGTACCAAATCATAATTGTTAAATGTGCCTCTCAAAAGTTGTTTGAACTATGGACTTCCCAGTCCATGATTCTTTACTGCATCCATTAAATCTTTGATAACTTGATGATCCATAGGTTGCCATACAGGAGGATTTTGATTTTGTCTGGAATACGTAACCGTCATTACAATACTGTCTGTTTCGGCCATATTAAAATCTCTGTCTTCGAGTCTTTTTTTCCTAATACTTGACCAGTCTGTTGTAGCACACGTATCTCTTGAAATATATTTGTCAGGTGAAACCATGTCCATACCAGCATTTTGTGGACTTGAAGCTTGAGTGGATTGCAGGGATGCAGGTTCTTCTTCACCGAAGAATCCATGCATTCTATCTTCTTCTCCCCCTCCCGGATGAGGAATAGGGGACGGTATTCGTGGCTGTGCACTGTAAGGTAATAAACGAGGAGTGGCTGAACCTGCCATCGCAGGTGGCTTTGATCTGGATACAGGAGAAGAGGGTACAGTGGATCTGGATACAGGGTACTGCCACCATGCAGGATGGGTGAGGGCCGGGGACCCAGTGCAACAACCTCTTGAGGTAGATAATCTCTTACACATTCTCTGAGTCGCAAATAAAGATGACTAACAAAGTCATCCGAAAGCTGAAAGCGACGGTGGAAAAATGAGGGATCAGATGCCTGTTGTTGTGGAATTCGAAGCTTTGAAGGAGGCATATGAGAAGTTGGAGTTGTACTGCTCGTTGTAAAAAGATAAGATGAAGCTTGAAAAGATACAGGAATGCCTTCTGAAGCTGTGATGGTCACCATATCCTCCCCACTGGGGTCCTGAACAGGCACTTGAGAATGAAAAAGTCCCATAAAATCAGCTGAACGTCCCTGAGAAGTTCGAGAACAATGTGCATGAAGTGGAACGTCTCGCTCCGAGACTTCACTTTTAATAGGGATAATATGTGGTTCGTCCTGCTGTGATGGAAGAGGTGTCAGTATATATTTGAAAAAGTCCTCTTTCTCTTCTGGAGATAAAATCGATTTTGTGTTGCTGAAACCGTGTGGGAGATGTGGTTTAACATTGTGTGATTGTCGTGATAATTCTCTGAGTGGTGCTGTCAGAGGGATGACAGGGGGTACATGCGACGGTGACACAGTAGTTGCTGAAATGCCTCGGCTGTACGCCCTTGGCTGTGGCTGCGGTGCAGACATGGGCTGTGTTGACACAGAGCTGGTGGGAGCTGTAGCTGCTGAAGGCTTGTACGATGGAGCTGTAGTAGACAATGGAATCGCAGTTCTGGCTGGAGGTGCTGTGCCTACTGGCCATGCCTGCGTAGCAGCTGAGGTGTCCATGTCTGGCAGATGTGCAGGGCTAGCAGCCAGGACCGGGGGTGGGGCTGGGCTGGTAGTAGAAACGCTGGGGCCAGGGACCAGGGGCACAGCTTGGCTGGAGCTAGGGGCGTGGCTGACGCCCTGGCTAGGCCTGGGGGCAGGGCTAGGAGCGGCTCGAGTCGCGAGAGGCGTTGCCGGGGTAACCGCAGTATCTGAGGACGGGTGGGTTATGCTGCGCCGTGCAAGCGTGGAAGTGAGGTTCCACAAATGCGGAAGTAAAGCTGGGTTGGCAGCGGCAGGAGTGATGACGTCAGAAGCAGGTGCCACTGCCTCAGTGGGCAGTTCAAATGCGGAAGTGGCCGCGAATCCGTGCCATGTGGGGGTAGCGGGAGGGCTAGATGAAAACTCCAGGACTGCCCCTGGCTGCACGCATGGTTCATCTGATGGGAGGATCCCGAGTTCAGGAGGTACAGATCTGTCCCTGACTTGTGCTGTAACGGGTGGTTTGGGTGAGATGGAAACTATGCCCTCCAAGGCAGACTCCATCCTCAGGGAGATGGTTGGGGACCCCCCCCTCTTCCCCCTGGGCATGCGCGCGTGAAGGGAACTCTAAAATTGCCGTATCATGCTCCTCCATTGGACCGATCTAAAGTTTAATTTCAGGTCCGGCAAAAATTCCCATTCCACCTCCGGAATGGCTGCAGACCCCCCTGCCGCCTGCGGAGCGTGCAGGAATGGATAATCCCTTTTGCTAAGAATCTCGGGGACTTTTGCACAAACGTTGCGTTTTCCGCCTGTCTCTGAGAGTGGGAAGGTTTCTAGTGGGGTTTTAGAATCTCCCGCTGCTTTTACGGGTGTCAGCAAAGTCTCTGAGGGAGTTTTAAACATCTCCTCTTCATCAGAAGCAGGAGGTTCCAGCTCTAGAAGCATTTCATAAATTACTCTAGCTGGTGGTATTCATTTCTGAGCTGTTTCATCTCTTAAACTCGTGTAATGGTATAGAATAGAATTAATATTCTCCCAAAGAGATGATAAATACAAATCTCCAATTATTGCATCAGGAAACTCTCTTTTTACCCAGGACAGCAAACAACGTATTTCTTTTTTAGATGCTGGTAAGGGATGGTTACGGACTAGGTTTTCAAGACTATGTATTATATTTGCCTCTGCTTGGGACAGAACTGCACCCAGAATTTGTTTCTTGGCCTAGTTTTGGACAGCTTACCATGTTTTTGATAGATGTTATCGGCTCGTGATATTGGAGAGTTGGGCACAGGGGAATCTTCTGAAATTCAACAAGGGCAAATACTGTGTCCTGCACCTAGGGAGGAATCATCCCATGCTGGGGACTGACCTGCTGGAGAGCAGCTCTGCAGAGAATAACGAGGGAATCCTGGTGGGAAAAAAACTGTCCATGAGCCAGCAGTGCCCTGAGGGCCAAGGAGGCCAATGGTGTCCTGGGGTCCATTGGGAAGAACATTGTCGGCAGGTCGAGGGAAGTGATCCTGTCCTCTACACAGCCACGGTGAGGCACATCTGGAGACCCATGTTCAGTTCTGAGCTCCTGAGGACAAGAGAGACATGGAGGTCCTGGAATAGGTCTAGTGAAGGCTGTGGAGATGATGAAGAGACTGGAGCATCTCTCTTATGGGTAAAGGCTGAGGGAGCTGGGGCTGTTCAGCCTTGAGAAGAGACGGCTGAGATGGGACCTCATCCATGTCTGTCAGTGTCTGCAGGGAGGGCTCAGAGCATGGACCAGGCTCTGCTCCATGTTGCCAAGCAAGAGGCCGTGGACAGAAACTGATGCCCAGGAAGTTCCACCTTGTCTTGGTTTAAAAGGTCTGCCAAGGAAGGAGGGAACCTCCCTTGGAATGGAAAATATGACCCCCTTCCCTCCAAATTATTATAACTTTGAAATTATGGGGCTTTCAGGCAAAGATGTAGGAAAAGTATTGGGTTTTGATGCTGGCTAAGCGCCAGGTACCCACAAGAAATCGTTCACTCATTTTCTTCTGCTATAGATGAGCAGAGGAGGGGAAAAGAAAATGAAGGCTTCATGAGTTGAGACAAGGATTAGAGGAAAAGCTCTGTAAGGCAAAACAGGTTCAAAACTTAAACAGTATAAAGAAAATTTATTTTTAACAATTCAAACAAAAGAGTAATGAGAACTAAATCAAATCTTTAGAACACCTTTATTTCCCAGTCCCTCCCTCTTTCCCACTGACAGCACAGAGAGACATAACATGGGGTCTTTAGTCAGTTTGTCCCTTCTAAAAATCTCTCTTCAGTTCACTTAGGGAAAGAAGTTTCTCTTTTTTCTGCTGTGCTGTGGGGTCCTTCCCATGGGAGACAGTTCTCTGTGAACTTTTCCAGCGTGGTTTTAACTTTCACAAGTAGCAGTCTCGCCTGACCTGCTGCAATGTGAGTCCTTCCCACAAGCAAACTGTCTTCCCACAACTGTTTTGTGTGAGTCATTAGTTCATGGGGTGCAGTTTTTTAAGGATGAGCTGTTTTAGTTTGGAAGCAAGGGTCCTCTTTCTCTGTCTTCTCTCTCTGTTTGAGTTTCTTACTAGATTACAGCTTTTCAGCATCTACTCGCTCCAGCAAGAGCACTTGTTCTCACGGGCTGCGAGTGGATCTCTGCATCCCCCCTTGCACTTCATGAATTACAGGGAAACAGTTTGTTGTATTACAGTCCTCACCACGGTTTTGTAGAAGAATCTCAGCTCCGATGTCCAGAGCACCTCCTCCCTCTCCCTCTTTTCACCGACCTTAGCATTGCCATGTTGTTCTCCTCACGTCTTCACCTTTTCTTTTTCTTTGACTCAGGAGGAAATTGTTGTCTGTAGGTTCATTTATTCTCAAGTTCTATCAATTTGGAAGTTCTTATAAGATTTTGCAGCCCTGAAAAGTTGATTTTGTCTGGGTTCCGTGTCAGGGAATTGTTCACCATGCCTCTGGCTGTAGGCCATGTGGTCCCTGCTGGCACTGCACGGCAGTGCTGGCCACCATGGCATTGGCTCTATTCAGCGTCTCTCTTCATGTGGGGTGCTGAAAAGAAGAAGCTGCTGCTGCTGCTTCTGCCTTCCTGCTTGCAGCAAGGCTGGCTAAAAGTGGCTAAACAAGCAAAGTTCATTGCAAGCTGTGCTGAGATAGTGGCTGCCGCATGGCCCCGGCTGCTGCATGGCTGCTTGTGGTGCCAGGATGGCCCCATCGGCTGCACCAGTATGGGCCCCGGTAGCCACCTTGCCACCCCTTGGGAGAAAAAATAGAATGTCTGCGTTTTTTCCCCTTTTTAAATATGTCATCACAGAAGCATTACCAACTTCACTAATTGGGCTAGTAACCTGCCCATCATCAGAGACTTCAGCAGATGGCTCTGCTGGACATAGCAGAAACTTCCAGGAGCTTCTCACAAAGCCACCTCCATGGTTTCTCCCACTGATGCCATGATGATTTTTTGCCTTTTCTTTTATATGTTTTATACCTTTTTATAACTTCTGTATTCTTAGTAGGTTTTTTCCTGCATTCTTGGACTTGTTTGTCAAGCTAGGAGACTAAACATTTTAGAAGCTTCATAGCTAGGGATCAGAATGCCCCAGACACCAACGTCCTCTCCAGAATACATTTTGTAAACTAAGATAGAACCATCCAGGTGAAGGTTCCTTGGGGAGGGGGCTCACTTGAGCCTCTCATTGGGGAATCTTTGATAGATATGCTGATTAAGACCTATAATGTTACACCAGATCTTTTGGGGGTGTGCATTGCGGTGTGCATTTCAGTGCATTTGACCTGGATGTGGTGCACCTAAGGATCGTTAAAATAAATACAAAGGTAAAATCCCTTTTTCCCTTCTAACCGTGTTTGACTCTTGATTTTAAGACCAGAAAAAGGCATCACCACCCCCACCAAAAACCAGGCTGTGTTAAACCAACACAGTCAGGGACTGAAATTATAGCAAAAACTGTATAAAGAAGCTACAACCACAGAAGCCCACCCCTCCTTGAAGATGCCTGACTGGAACTTTGGACTGTGAGTTAAGCCACCTAGATAAGATAAAGGGGATACTATTGTTCAATCATCTCAGGTCTAGGGAGAAACAAACAAGGCTGAGGGAAAGGAATGCATTCACAAGCAAGCCAAATGCAGCAGAGAATCTTCCCTGGCTGGGTTTGGGGTGCAGGAGACCACAGCCCACAGAGGCCAGGTTTACACAGACTCCCCCTTAAATGCAGGGGGAGGAGGAGGTTTCATGTGTGTGGTGTAGCCTCTGGTCAGAGGCAGTGAACTCCCATCCTCCCTTACACAAACCGGTCCAGCTGTGAAACCCCCAACCCCAGAAAGGCCACATCCACCAGACATTCATGTGAGAAGCAGCTGAGGGGGTCTCATAATCCATCAAAGACCCCCCAAAGTGTTCCGCAGACTCATTCCTGAGGCCTTGCACCACAGCATTGCATGTGATGCAAAATGATGCAACAGATCCAGAGTTTGCTGCAAGAGACCAAGAGATTGTGTCAAACTTCCCCAGCGCCACCCCCCCCCCCACTCCCCTCCCCCCCGCCCCGAGAGGGGAGGGAAAGAGAGGTACCTGGGCATTCCCACCTGCCCTGAGCATATATTAATCCATTGGATTCTATGCTTCTTGGGGTACCCTCACCACCAAGAAGACCAGCTGGAACATTGTTGGGATCCATAGATTGGTGTTATTTTCTTTATTCTGTCTCTGTCACTCTCTTTCTATCCCCCCACCTCTTTTCTTTCTCTTCCTTTCTCTCTCTCTCTCTCTCTCTCTCTCATATTTACTATCAAATAAAATCCATACTATTGACTTTGGCATATAGTCTCCTTTGCACCTTAATTCTGGCAGAGGCATTTCTAAAAACTTCAAAAACTGGACTGTAACACCCTTGTCAACACACTCGACACAAATCTTTCCTGTCCCTCTGTGAAGCAGGCATGACTTGGACACTGTTTCTGGGGCAAGACCCAAAAAGCTTGGCATGCTTCAAGGGGAAAAAGAAAGCAGGACACATGGATTTGCTCAGCTACAAAGAATTGGCTGGAAATGTTAGAGTTCAAATGAACTCTCCAGCAGGAGAAAAACACCAGGCCATCATAACAAACAACAGGAGATACAAGTGCACATTCACTCCAGTGTTGTCCTGCCAGACTCCTGCAATAAAGCTGGGTTTGGCAGAGGAGTGTGGGATAGGAGGAGCTTAGTTCTCCTGGGGAGGGAGGTGCTGGCAGAATGAGATCAAAATGGCCCTGACTAGTAAAGCAGAAGTGGAAGAGCAAGAGGAGATACGATAAACCACCAATGCCAGCCAAGGAGACACTTAGGACTTGCTCAATCCCTGTCAATCAGCACTGGGGACTCCATTTCTCTGCAGGGATTGATGTACTTCGAGCAGTCATAGAATCAGAGAATGGTTTGGGTTAGAACAGACCTTTAAATGTCATCTAGTCCAACTCCACTGCCACAGGCAGGGACACCTTCCCACTAGACCTGGTTGCTCCAAGCCCTGTCCAGCCTGACCTTGAACACTTCCAGGAATGGGGCAGCAACAACTTCTCTGGGCAGCCTGTGCCACGGCCTCACCACCCTCATAGTAAAAAACTTCTTCCTTAAAACTAAATATGTAGCAATGAGTAGCAATGAACCATGATCTAAAAGGATTTTTGTTTTCCATTTTGGGGTCTCCAATGTCTGCTACCTGTGAACCCTGCTGAAGATTTTACAATGTTTAGGATGTTCACAGCTTCTTCTGTGTAGATCTCCTAGGGTCTAATAAGGACAGAAACCATATACTGGCCTTTACTCAGTGGGCACATTTATATTGTTTCTCTCTTTTCCTCTCCCTCCTTCAGAAAATATGTTGAAACTGAAGTATTTTTGAGACCGCTGATTTTCAGTCAGATTTGCTAGAAATTTGTAGAGGGGCTCAAGAAATACTAGAGGAAAAGCAGACAGTCCATCAGACAGATATATACTCCTTCCCACATGCTTCAAGAGCAACTGAACAAACTTCATCTACTTAGGATGCAACAAATCACTCCCACCTTCATCAAACTCTGGCAGCAAAGAAAAATTGCAGGCTTCAGTATTTCTCAGCAGCGGAATTATGTACTTGTACTTTTCCTTTGTGATATCCTATTTCTGCAGAAGAGGGAGTTAAAGCCTGCAGCACTGATTTTCTGTAATTTATTTTGTGCTGGCTTCAGGGCGGTGATTCCTATGGAAAAAAAATGGTATAAATGAGTACAAATTGCAAATGATGTGGGTAGGAGATGCTGTGGATGCCTCTAATCTCTGACAGCCAGGGGAAAATACAGATCCTCACATGGAGGTGTAGTATCTCTGTGTGTCCCCAAACATTACTGGTTGTACCATGATGGCGAGATAGTTTTATGGGTGTTTGATTTGACCAGCTTAAGCACCAAGGAAGGTCAGGCTGCTTGGTGTGTGACCTGCCACGTGAATGGGAAAAGTTTCAGGGAACTGGTCTGCCAACAAGCTCAGTGGACACTTATCACTGCGTCCCGCAGTGGTAGAGAGGAGGAGAGAGATCCAGCAGGCAGGAATTGTGCAGCAAGATTGATTTATTTAATTATTTTACAAACTCTTTTATAGACTTTTTTCTTCATAGTCTAAGTGGACAAAGGATCTGCCACCCCCTGGGGTGATTGGCTAGAATCCTAAAACATCCAATGTCAAAATATTTTTCTACTGTACCATAAACGTAGTTCTACAAGGTTGTCTTGGTTTTGAAAGACAGGTGTCTGCTAAGGAAGGCAGAAGCCTCCCTTGGAGTGGTAGATGTAACCCCTTTCCCTCTGAGTTATTATAATTTTGAAATCAAGGGCTTTTAGGCAAAGATGTGGGAAATAGGAATAACAGTTCTTTACTATTATATATATAACCAGTCAAACAAACAACAATAATTATGGCAGTACCAGCAAACAATCACAAACCCAGTCCCAGCCTTCTCGGCTGTCGGGCCCTTTCCCCTCGGGTGCAGTTCCGCTCGCAGCCGGCAGGGGCGCTGGCGGCTCCCGGTGAGCAGGGCAGGTGCGATGGTTCCCCCGCGGCCGCAGGGGGCGCTCCGGAGCGAGCTCGGGGAGCACACGGCACTGGTGCCCTGGGATCCCGGGGGAGGGATGGAACAACGGCTTCACAAACCCCTGGACAGCTGGCCCCGGTGTCCGGCTGGAGCTTCGGGAACAGCAGGCTTGAACGGCAGGTTGGAACGGCAGACTGGAGCAGCAGGCTGGAGCGGCAGGGATGAGCACAAGTCCCGGGTGACAGACGCGATGTATCCAAGCAGGGAACCCCCCGGAGGTCTAGGCAGGTAGCAGGGTGAGCACAGCTACAATGTAGCAAAGGCTCGAAGCAACAGCAGGGCAGGGTGGCCACAGCCCGGCCTCCAGCGGGTCAGGGAAGGTGGGCTTGGGATCCTGGGATCTTTCTCCGCAGAAAGAAAAACAGCTGAAAAGAACCAGCAGCTTCTCCGAACGCCCGAGAGTGAACTGCCCCCATACCCAGGTGAAACAAAAGAGTAGCCAGGTCCTTTGTCTTACTTAAGTACAGCCATTTGTCCCCTAGCAACATGCATATGGGAGAAAATTCCTTTAACAGAAAAAAAAACCAAACTAGGACTAAACTAAAACCCCGACATTATCCACCCCGAATTTTTCCCATACTAACATGTTACATGAAACTTAACCTTTTGAACCATATAAATACATGCATCACCCGAATTACATACATATATACATGCTGATACTGATACAAGTACAGAGCCATGGGTAGTTCACCCTAAAACAAAGTCCCCTTGAGGTATGCATTGGGTCTCTCCATCCTTTTGCATCACCCACCAGGTGCAACCTGGTCCCTGAGCAAAAACAACCCCACGGATGGTTTTGTCTTTGCTCAAGGCAAACTTAACCCAAATGGTTTTCCCAAGCATACCTCTCATGTGCAGCGCTGGAAACTTATCCCTGTCTGTTGTTTGTAGGGGTTCAGATTGGGCAGGGCCTGCTTGGCTGGTGGAGCCTTGGGTGTTAACTAACCAGGTGGCTCTTGCTAAATGCACCTCCCAGTTTTTGAAAGTCCCCCCACCCAGTGCCTTCAAGGTGGTTTTAAGCAGTCCATTACACCGCTCAACCTTCCCAGCTGCTGGTGCATGGTAAGGGATGTGGTACACCCACTCTATGCCATGTTCTCTAGCCCAGGTGTTTATAAGGCCATTCTTGAAATGAGTCCCATTGTCAGACTTGATTCTCTCAGGTGCACCATGCCTCCAAAGGACTTGCTTTTCAAGGCCCAGGATGGTGTTTCGGGCTGTAGCGTGAGACACAGGGTAGGTCTCCAGCCATCCAGTGGTGTCTTCTACCATCGTGAGCACATAGCGCTTGCCTTGGCGGGTTTGAGGCAGTGTGATGTAATCAATCTGCCAGGCCTCCCCATACTTGTATTTGGACCATCGCCCACCATACCACAGGGGTTTCACTCGCTTGGCCTGCTTGATCGCAGCGCATGTCTCACAATCATGGATCACTTGGGAGATACTGTCCATGGTTAGATCCACCCCTCGGTCTCGTGCCCACTTATAGGTGGCATCTCTGCCCTGATGACCTGAGGCATCATGGGCCCATCGAGCTAGGAACAGCTCTCCTTTATGTTGTCAATCCAAGTCTATCTGGGACACCTCTACTTTCGCAGCCTGATCTACCTGTTTGTTGTTACGATGTTCTTCATTAGCCTGGCTCTTGGGGACGTGAGCATCTACATGATGGACCTTCACAGATAGCTTCTCTACCTGAGTGGCAATGCCTTTCCACTCCTCAGCAGCCCAGACTGGTTTTCCTCTGCGCTGCCAGTTTGCCTTATTCCACCTTTCCAGCCAACCCCACAGAGCATTGGCCACCATCCATGAATCAGTGTAGAGGTAGAGCTTTGGCCACTTCTCTCTTTCAGTTATGTCCAGAGCTAATTGGATGGCTTTGAATTCAGCAAATTGGCTCGATCCACCTTCTCCTTCAGTAGCCTGTGCAACTTGTCGTGTGGGGCTCCATACAGCGGCTTTCCATTTCCGGCTAGCGCCTACAATGCGGCAGGACCCATCAGTGAAAAGGGCATATTGTCTTTCACCCTCTGGTAGCTCGTTATATGGTGGGGCTTCTTTGGCACGCACCACCTGCTCCTCTTCTTCTTCAGAAGATAACCCAAAAGTCTCACCTTCTGGCCAGTTCGTAATTATTTCCAAGATCCCAGGGTGACTTGGGTTTCCAATTCGGGTGCGCTGGGTGATGAGGGCGATCCATTTGCTCCAAGTAGCGTCGGTGGCGTGACCTTTCCTTTGAACATCCACCCCAGCACCAGTAGTTGGGGTGCCAAGAGGATTTTTGCCTCTGTGCAGATTACTTCTGAGGCAGCTTGGACTCCTTCATAAACTGCCAAGATCTCTTTCTCTGTGGGAGTGTAGTTGGCTTCAGATCCTCTGTAGCTTCAGCTCCAGAATCCCAGTGGTATTACCGCAGGCCTGGGCCCTAGGGTATATCACTGTGTCCCGCAGCCATAGGGAGGAGGAGGAGAGAAGATCCAGCAGGCAGGAATTGTGCAGCAAGATTGATTTATTTAATTATTTTACAAACTCTTCTATAGACTTTTTTCTCCATAGTCTAATTGGACAAAGGATCAGCCGCCCCTCGGGGGTGATTGGCTAAAATCCTAAAACATCCATTGTCAAAATATTTTTCTACTATACCATAAACAAGACTTTTCAAGGTTGCAGGTGGCTTGGTTGTTTACATTCCCTGCTACCTCTTCTCCGTGAGAGAAAAGTCTCTCACGGACTTGGAAAATAGCAAGAAAATCCTCGCTGGAAGCATTTTTTTATCTACACAGTGGTCGGCCCCGAGTATCACCAGGCACCTTCTGCCAGAGGCTCCAGGACAGACCATTGTTCCCGGCTGCAGAGTAGAGCACATTCTTCACCTCTGGTCCCGTCCTGACTGGGCCAAGGGCTACAGCGTGAGTGATTTCCTGCTTGATCTGGGTGAAGGCTTGCTGCTGTTCAGGGCCCCAGTGGAAATCGTTCTCCTTGTGGGTAACTAGGTAGAGAGGGCTCACAATCTGGCTATACTCGGGAATGTGCATTCTCCAGAAAACTGTGGTGCCTAGGAAAGCTTGTGTTTCCTTCTTGTTGGCCGGTGGAGACATATGCTGTGATCTTATTGATGACCTCAGTGGGAATCTGATGTCATCCATCTTGCCACTTCACTCCCAGGAACTGGATCTCTCGGGCAGGTCCCTTGACTTTGCTCTTCTTGATGGCAAAACCAGCTTGCAGGAGAATTTGAATTATTCTCTCTCCTTTCTCCAACACTTCTGTTGCGGTGTTCCCCCACACAATGATGTCATCAATGTACTGCAGATGTTCTGGGGCCTCACCCTTTTCTAGTGCAGTCTGGATCAGTCCATGGCAGATGGTGGGACTGTGCTTCCACCCCTGGGGCAGTCGGTTCCAGGTGTACTGCACGCCCCTCCAGGTGAAGGCAAACTGAGGCCTGCACTCTGCTGCCAGAGGAATGGAGAAGAATGCATTGGCAATGTCAATAGTGGCGTACCACTTCACTGCTTTGGACTCCAGCTCGTACTGGAGCTCTAATATGTCCGGCACAGCAGCGCTCAGCAGTGGAGTCACTTCATTCAAGGCACGATACTCCACAGTCAATCTCCATTCCCCATCAGACTTGCACACAGGCCAGATGGGGCTGTTGAAGGGTGAGTGGGTCTTGCTGACCACCCCTTGGCTCTCCAGCTCGCGGATCATCTTGTGGGTGGGGATCACAGCATCTCGATTTGTCCGATACTGCCAGCGGTGCACTGTCAAGGTGGCAATTGCCACTCGTTGCTCTTCCACTTTCAGGACCCCAACTGCAGAAGGATTCTCTGATAGTCCAGGCAGGGTGTTCAATTGCCTAATGCCCTCTGCCTCCACAGCAGCAATCCCAAATGCCCACCTGAGTCCTTTTGGGTCTTTGTAATAGCCATTCCGGAGGAAGTCTATGCCCAGAATACATGGGGCCTCTGGGCCAGTCGCAATCGGATGCTTTTGCCACTCCTTCCCAGTCAGGCTCACCTCAGCTTCCAAAAGGGTCAACTGCTGTGATCCCCCAGTCACCCCAGCGATGGATACAGGTTCTGCCCCCACATGTCCCGATGGCATTAAAGTACACTGTGCCCCAGTATCAACCAATGCATCATATTTTTGTGGCTCTGATGTGCCAGGCCATCGGATCCACACCGTCCAGAAAACACGGTTCTCCCGTGCCTCTTCCTGGCTAGAGGCAGGGCCCCTCTAGCCCTGGTTATCATTCTTTCCCTGGGCGTACATGCTCGAGGTACCTTCAAGGGGATCCGACATATCATCCTCCCTTCTGTAATACCTGGCAGCCCCGTCACGGGAGGCTGAGGCTACTTTCACCTTAGCAGAACCCCCTCGGTTAGTGCCTCCCTCCTTGAGTTCACGCACCCGCACTGCCAGGTGGGTTTCCCATCCCACCTTCTCATGTCTTCCCCATGCTCACACAGGAAAAACCACAGCTCAGCTCGTGGGGTGTACCCTCTCTATCTGGCAGGGGGACCACGGGCTCTGACTTGGGGGCCTGTGACTTGCACTGGTGCCACACTGACCTTCCTCATCTCCTCCCTCATCTCCTCCCTCATCTCCTTCATCTCCTCTTTGAGGTCCTGGACCACAGCAGAGACATGAGCTTTCAGCGGGCCATTGACCATACTGTCATAATTCCTGAGCTTGTTGGCAACAGAGCCCACTGTTTCTCGGGTATTGTCAGCATCAATCATTGCAATGAAGGTGGTGTATTGCGATGGCCCTAGCTTTGCCAGGTTCCACATCATCTGTCCTGTGCACCTGACCTTATCGGGGTCATTATCATGCTGTCCATCCCTCCCAAAGAGTACCTCTAATATTGCCACCTTTCTTAGCTGTTGGATCCCTTCCTCAAGTGTCTTCCACTGCATTCTATGATGGTACTCCTGCATTCTTTCTTTGTGAATGAACCTTTCTCTCACGCTCATTAAGAGCCGCTCCCAGAGAGAAAGGGGCCCTGGCTCCCTCACAAATATCTGGTCCACATCTGGGTCCTGGGTCAACGAACCCAGATACCTTGC
Source organism: Coloeus monedula (assembly GCF_965178545.1). Classification (NCBI taxonomy): domain Eukaryota; kingdom Metazoa; phylum Chordata; class Aves; order Passeriformes; family Corvidae; genus Coloeus; species Coloeus monedula. Next base: position 16,423,257 of record NC_138783.1, read on the forward strand.
CTCACCACTATCCAGTTGCACACCTGTGCCCATAAGGTCCCAAACCCGAAGCAGCCAGGTGGTATAAGGCTCACTCCCCCTTTGCACGATGTCTTTTCGCATACCACGGAGACTGTCGTACGACAGGGACTCAGTGATGATTTCTGGCTCTGGCTCTCCTGCTGGTTGTGAGGGCCCTGGTTGCCCATCATCATTAACTGGTCGTACTGATTTGGTCTTACACTTCCTCCTTTGCACAGGGGCGACTGCTGCTGGCTGTGGTTGTCCTTGTGGTTCGGCTGAAACCTGGACGGTTGTAACATCCGTGGGTTCCACTGCTGCACCATCGGACTCATCCTCTTTGGGGCAGGGAGAGGGTTTTTCACTAGCTGAGGAGGTGTATTCCCTTAGCAATTGGCATATCCTCTGGCGCACCTGACCCATCTCCTGGCACATCTCCTGGCGCACCTGGCCCATCTCCTGGCACATCTCCTGCATCCCTTTCACCAGTACTCCCACCCAGTTTGGGTAGTCCATTTCTGAGGTGGGCTGTCGGGCGGTATCAGGCTGTGGGGCAGGGTCAGGCTGTGGGGCAGGATCTCTAGTGTCTGGGGCTGTGTCAGGCTCTGGGGCTGAATCATGCTCTGGGGTAGGATCTCTAGTGTCTGGGGCCGTGTCAGGTTCTGGGGCAGGATCAGGCTCTGGGGTAGGATCTTTAGTCTCTGGGGCTGGTGTCTGGGCAGTTATCCAAGCCAATCTCAACTTATCCTTGAGTGCTAAATAGAGTAGGCCTACCAGCACCAGTTGGTTAGTACTCAGAGGGAATCTAAACCCTTCGAAAATTGCTGGGGCGGGCCCAAAGAACTGGTTGAGGGGTTGGGAGAAAACTTCCCCTGGTGTCATTTCCTCACAGAAGGTACCATTGTTAACATAACCCCAAAAACATGTGCTCAGTGTGTGATAGCCCTTTATCCATGTACCCACATTCTGGAGGAAGTTAAAAACCCATGAATTCCTCACCTTCTCGACCCATAGCGCAAGCTGGATAACAGCAACGGTAGCCTTAGTCAGAGGACTCATGTTTAGGTAAGGAGCTACAAAGGGGAAGAATATAGCCATGACTACCTGCCACCCGAACCAGGGTAAAGTAGACCACATAGTGCTGCCTAGCAAGGTTCCTATATCCAGCACACAAAATTAAGGAACTGTTATTCCTTTTTCGCCTCTCTCTCTTTATGCCCTCAGGCCCCACAGTTGGGCTCCAAGATCTGTCTTGGTTTTGAAAGACAGGTGTCTGCTAAGGAAGGCAGAAGCCTCCCTTGGAGTGGCAGATGTAACCCCTTTCCCTCTGAGTTATTATAATTTTGAAATCAAGGGCTTTTAGGCAAAGATGTGGGAAATAGGAATAACAGTTCTTTACTATTATATATATAACCAGTCAAACAAACAACAATAATTATGGCAGTACCAGCAAACAATCACAAACCCAGTCCCAGCCTTCTCGGCTGTCGGGCCCTTTTTTCCCCTCAGGTGCAGTTCTGCTCGCAGCCAGCAGGGGCGCTGGCGGCTCCCGGTGAGCAGGGCAGGTGCGATGGTTTCCCCGCGGCTGCAGGGGGCGCTCCAGAGCGAGCTCGGGGAGCACGCGGCACTGGTGCCCTGGGATCCCGGGGGAGGGATGGAACAATGGCTTCACAAACCCCTGGACAGCTGGCCCCGGTGTCCGGCTGGACTTTCAGGAACAGCAGGCTTGAACGGCAGGCTGTAATGGCAGACTGGAGCAGCAGGCTGGAGCGGCAGGGATGAGCATAAATCCCGGATGGCAGACGCGATGTATCCAAGCAGGGAACCCCCCGGAGGTCTAGGCAGGTAGCAGGGCTACAACGTAGCAAAGGCTCGAAGCAGCAGCAAGGCAGGGTGGCCACAGCCCAGCCTCCAGCGGGTCAGGGAAGGTGGGCTTGGGATCCTGGGATCTTTCTCCGCAGAAAGAAAAACAGCCGAAAAGAACCAGCAGCTTCTCTCTCCGAACACCCGAGAGCGAACTGCCCCCATACCCAGGTGAAACAAAAGAGTAGCCAGGTCCTTTGTCTTACTTAAGCACAGCCATTTGTCCCCTAGCAACATGCATATGGGAAAAATTCCTTTAACAGGAAAAAAAAAACCAAACTAGGACTAAACTAAAACCCCAACAAAGGTCACAGGTGTTCATAGTTTACAGAACTCTGCAAATATCTTCGTGAGAGAGAAAAGTCTCTCACGGGCCTAGAAAGAAGCAGAGAAACAGCAGTTTTGTATCCACAGACACTTGCCAATGGCAACAGGCAAGATTAAAAAAACAGCCATCTGCTTCAGTTTCTGTGCCTTCAGTTGTCCCCTTGTCTTCCCAAAGCTCTCCACCACCTGTCTCCTTCTCCAGCTTGGGGCAGCTTCGTTCCCCTACCCAGAGAGCACCAGAACCCAACATCCCATGTGCCACTGACAGGCTTTGATCCAGCCATGCCCCTGTACCACAGGGTTGTTGAGCACAAGATAATTTTGAAATTCCTTTCATGGTGTGAGCACATAGTCTACTTTGTCTTCCACATGTCCTCTTTGTCCAGAGCACAGGAGGAGGTGAGAAAACCAAGGACTCTCTCCCTCCTGGAACTCCTGTATGTGTGAATGAGCCTGACTTTGAGAGCAGGGTTTTTCTTCTTGTGTGGCTGACAGAGTAGACTTTGGGGAATCCAGTTGGGCCTCTTATTTCACCAAGAGTCAGGCAATGGTAGAGGAGTCAGCAGACAGTAAGATAAAACTGGAGCCCTATCTGCAGACAGGATGGGGAAGCTGTGTCCTGCCCTCCACACTGCCTCTGCTTGCCCTTTGCCTCTGACACTTATTTGAACCATAAAACCCTCCAAAGACATCAATGTTGTCTTAATGTGTGACCTCATGTTACTCACAAGATGAGGGCCTTGAAATCCTCTGTAGCTTCTACACTTGTCTCAGTTCGAGACAAGTTTAGGAGGAAATGTCCTGTAATGAACGTCTCCTCATAAAGAAGGCAGGTTTCAGCACTCCCTCCCCCACAGATACAAAAGGAATTTCTTGGGTGAAAGTGAAAAAACCTATTTCTTTAACAAGAAGAGTGCTGTCAGGGCAAAGGAAAAAAAGAGTAATGTTAGATAATAAACCTCCTTGATGTGGAGAAAACTGGTGGTTTTAGAGTTCTGTTTGTAGCTGGCTTGGCCCCTCCCAAGGCCCAAGGCTGGGATGCAGTGTTCCCGCAGGCTCGCTGCCGGTCCACCGGGTCCGATGATCTGGTTCTTGGATCACTGCTAAGCTGGACAGTTCCAGAAGAAGAAGAAGAAAAAGAAGAAGTTCCGGAGGATTTCGGTATGTAACGCAACCAGGGGCTTGTAATCACAAGCCTCGGTGTGCCCTCAGGCAGAGGGGACGCAGCATTAGCCTCCACAACATCCTCCCTGGACAGGTCAGTGGAATGGGCATGAGATGGGTGCATGCACTGGCTCCTCCTCAGAGGAAGCACGTCGGGCGGCCGATGGATCAGGCCTGCATTAGTCTGGAAGCAAAGAAGGCAGGAGGGGCTTCTGGTATGGGTTTCAACAGGTTTATTTGCAGGAGGGTGCAGGAACCAGAGAAAAGAGCCTCGAGAAGAAGTGGGCTCACGCCTTTATAGGGGGGTGGAGCAAGGCGGGGAAAGAGAAAACAACCAATGGGGTACAAGCAGAGGGGAGGATACAATTTTTCAGAACAAATGGGGAAAACGGGGAGGTGGGAGTCCTAACAGGGAACCAATTAATAACTAAGAAGGGGAGAACTTTCTGGAACAGGGGGAGGTAATTTAGGATTGGGAGCCACCCAGGGGGAGGTAACCTAGATCTCTTCTGGTCCGCCTTCCGATCCACTGTCCTGGGTGGGGAAATCCACCCAGTGGATGGCCCCGGTTTGACTGACATTTGATAGTTTCAGCCCGAGAGCAGGCTGAGCCACCCCCACAGGTATGCATTTTCGGTATGCAAATTTCTTGCCTCAGCTAACAGGCTGGCTAAAAGCAGGAAGATGCGCCTTCAGCTCTGCAGCAGTGAGAACGCAGGGGAGTGTGTGTGAGTCCTTGAACACAAACTGCACTGAAGAATTCACTCAGCTTCTCTCCCTCCTCTCCTGGACCCAGTTTAAAGCTGGGGGACCCATTTCTGGGCAATAAGCAGATGATATGGGAATACAGTATTTTCATAAAATCACCCTAAAACAACACTCTTCTATAATAAGGCAATAAATAACAGGTACATCAAAGGGTCATTGGGATGCTGTGTCTTGGCATAGTAGAGAACCCCGGGAAAATGTTGAAAATGACATTTCTCTCTGAATTGGGGATTAGAATCACAGATTCATAGAATGACTGGGTTGGAAAGGACCTTAAAGCTCATCTCGTTCCAAATTCCTGCCGTGGACAGGGACACCTTCCACTAGACCAGGTTGCTCCAAGCCCCATCCAACTTGGCCTGGAACACTTCCAGGGATATCCACAGCTTCTCTGGACAATCTGTGCCTGTGCCTCACTACCCTCACAGGGAAGAATTTCTTTCCAATATCCCATCTAACCCTGCCCTCTTGTCAGTGTGAAGCCATTCCTCCTTGTTCTGTCACTGCAGGGCTGCCTTCATAATTATTTCTTGGCAAGTATTTTCTTGTCCATGTGGCAGAGAAAATATCAATTGCAAGGGAAACCATAGAGCTGAGGTGGTTCTGCTGCCCTGGAAGTGAATGGAGAACTTACTTCCCAGCAAGAATTTTTGTGGGTTGGTCTTCCCCTTTCCCACAGGGCAAGACACATTAGACATAGCCCTGGAGGGCTCTAAGTGAAGGCCCTTCAATGGCAGTGGGTGCTTTGAGAAGAGATGTACAGTGGGTGTATTCCCACAGTGGTAGCAGGAGGCAGATAAAATTGAGTCAGGAGACTGGTACCTGTAAAGGGGTATCATCGGGTTCAGTCCTCTGCTTCCACGTCACGGCAGGGTTGGTGGTGAAATGCTGTGACCTTCCAGAAATGTCTCTGGGGGGAGTTGCTTGGCAAGCCAGGTTCACACACACACGATAGACACACACAGAATAGCTGTAATCCACTAGAGGGTCAGCAGCAAAAGGCAGGGAAGGGTCTTTGTATGGAGGTTCCACGGAAGAAATTTATTCTGGCCATGCAAAGGGAGTCCAGGGACAAAGACAAGAACAAAGGGAGGGTCCAGGGTTTAAATAAGGTAAGGGGTGGAGGAAACACCAGAAACCAATGATCTGAGGGTAGAGGGGTGGTACATAGGCGGGGTCAGAAGATAGGGACCAGTAGGAAAGCTGGGGGCAGTGGCGAAGGAACAGAGGCCAATGGGGAAACAAGGAAAGTAGAACATTCTGCAACAAGGACATACAGGGTATAAAGAGGCAGGGAGGTCAACGGGCCAACTGGGGAGGGAGAACTGGGGTACATTAACATAATGGAACAGAGGATCCTGGGAGAGGCCTTTTTGTTCTCTCTAACTAAGGGAGAGTGCCCAAGGCTCATCCTTCCAGGGGGTTGTTGTGGTTCCTCCATCTCTAGGCTCACCAGCCTCCATATTCACAGACAACTTTTCCAGTGTACACATAGAAGATTTGTTCTTTACTCTTTCACCCTCAAAATTCCACCCTGGTCATCCTATAGCATGATAGCACCAACACACCAATGCAATGTGCCACAAGGCAAGGTTAGGAGAGACCAGGACTTTGCTAGTTTCTGAACATTCCCACAGCCTGCATACCTCCTGCCTCTGCAGAAAACATGCTCATGGAAAAGCCTGCTGCACAAATGCTCTGGTTTTAGAGCACTCTTAGGGGAAGCAATTTTGCAACTCAAAGGAATGCAGCCAGAGGTATGCCTGAGCCATGAGATGATGGACCACATCCTTTTGTGCATCTTGGTTGTACTTGGAATGCCTGCTGAAATGCAATCATGGTGGTGCTGGGATCCAAGAAAGAAGCTTGGTGGTTCACTCCAGCTGGAAATGAGAAGATACACAATGGCACTGTGAGTCTTCCAGTAGGGCTTGAGCTGCTACCCAGGGATGCCATGGTACCCTGAGATGAGAGGAGAGGGGTCATCTCTGTGAGGGCCAAGCAGTGGTAGTAGTGGAACTGCTGGGTCCTGCTGCAGCTTGGCACTCTCCTTGATCCCACACTGCTGTCCAGGAGACAGGAGGCCTAGCTGGACCATATTTCAGCATTATGGGAACTTCATAGTAGCTCCCCAAGCTTTCTGCTCTGGAACTGCACAGAAATGTCCAATGTGGTGTCTTGCAGGCTGGATGTGATCTATGAGAGGCAAAATAAAAAGTCTGGTCCTAGAGGATAGAAATAAACTCCAGAAATGGGAATCTTCCCTGAGTGCAGAAAGGAGACAACCAGATGGGCTTTTGGACTTTCTTTCTTCGTTAATTTCTATAAATATGAAAAAAAGTTGGACAAAGACATAGGTTTATAGCCAGCTTTGAAAGAGCTGATGTCTGATGTTTGGGGGAGTTTTGGTTGTTTCTCAGTGGGAGACATCCCCATAAAGCTCCCCCGGACTTGGACAAGAATATCATTAAAACAGGTGTCTTTGTTTTTATGAGATACTGGAATTATCATGTTTCTTTTGTGTCTGAGCGTAAAATTGTCAGTGGGGCTCCTCTGGACTCTTCAGCTTCTCTTTATACAGACAGACCCACCTTCACTAGGCACTGTTTGCCCAAGGAAGAGTGAATGAAGGGGGAGCAGAATAACCCCTGAAGTTCCATATTTAGCAAGAAACAATGGGGGAAGATTTTAATTTTTCACTCTCAAGTAAATCTCTTCCTGTACACGAACCAACATATGCCCCCTTGTCCTTTTTTACCTCCTGTGGGCAGAGCCTCTTCAGCCAGAGATGCCCATCAGCCATCTTATATTGCTTGACTTAGAGTGAGTAGTAATGGGTTATTGCATCTTGGGGAGAGGATTGTCTGTTCCCCTTGCATCTCCATCACTCCTTCCTCACAGTCCCCTGAAGGAACCACTTTGAAGAAACAACCCCTGGCATGTGCAGAGTAGCTTTTAAGAGGCAGACTCATCTTTGGGGGCTGCATCCCAGCAGGTCAGTTTGTTGTTCAGTCAGTATATCACTCCATGTGAACTGCAACATGACAAACCCATCACTGTATTTGTGAGGAGTCACTTCTCCAGCATCTTACATTACACTAACATCAATGCTTTAGAGTCTCACAGGGAGAGTGGAGGTTATGTGTTGCTAGCTATAGGTCAGAAAACATAACAATAGGAATTCCTCCTTTTTTAATACAAAGCCAAACTTAGAGTTAACAGACTGTTTCATTATAGTCAGAGGAAGGAAGGGAGGACTATCATGGCTTTGAAGCAAATGGATTGGTGCTCTTGGGTCTTAGATGGTTAGATAGTTAGATGGTGCCATTGCTGTTGGACCAAGGTAACAGCTGTCCCTCATGGATGGGCCTCAACCTTGGAATTGGAAAGAATTTTTGTTAGTTCCCATCAATCTCCGTGTGTCATGGTTTGAAAGACAGGTGTCTGCCGAGGAAGGCAGGAGTCTCCCTTGAAATGGAAGAAAAAAAAATTGCAACCCCCTTCCCTCCTAATTATTATAATTTTGAAATTAAGGGGCTTTCAGGCAAAGGTATGAGGAATAGGAAAAACGGTTCTTTACTATTATATATATAGGTATGTGTATAACAAGGCAAACAAACAACAATAACTAGGGCAGTAACAGCAAACAGAACCACAAACCCAGTCCCAGCCTCTCTTGGCTATCAGGCCCTTTTCCCTCGGGTGCAGTTCCGGTCCCAGCCGGCAGGGGTGCTGGCGGCTCCCGGTGAGCAGGGCAGGTGCGATGGTTCCCCCGCGGCTGCAGGGGGCGCTCCGGAGTGAGCTTGGGGAGCACGTGGCAATAGCGGCCTGGGATCCTGGGAAGAGGTGGAACAAAGGCTTCACAAACCCCCTGGGCAGCTGATCCCGGTGTCCGGCCAGACCCTCGGGAACAGCAGGGACGAGCACAAATCCCAGGTGGCAAACAAGATGTATAGAACTCTGGAGCTGTGGTGGGAACCCGCAGAGGTCTCAGTAGGCAGGGTGTGCAGGGCTACAAAGTAGCAAAGGCTTGAAGCAACGGCGGGGGCAGGGCAGCTGCAGCCCGGCTCCCAGTGGGGCAGGGAAAAGCGGGCTTGGGAATCCCAGGGTTTCTCCGGTATAATGAAGGCAGCTGAAAAAACAGAAGTCTCCAGTGCTGACGAATTCCTTCCAGACTCTGTCCAGACACCGGGAACTAATAGCCCACAAGCCCAGGTGAAAGAGAGTAGCCAGATGGACCCCTCCCTCTGTGGCCAGGTCTTTTGTTTTCCTTAAGCACCCAGTAATTTGTCCCCCTGGCAACATGTATGGGGAAAATTCTTTACGAGAAAAAGAAAACAGAAGGAGAACTCCTAAAACCCCAACACCATGGAAAACAGCTTCACAGCTCACAACTGTTTAATAAAGGTCTATTGTCACGAACTGGTACTGACCTACTGCTCAGTTCAGAGCATCCTAGGTGCAGACATTCAGCCCCTGCCAGCATAAAGGACTCATAAATCTGTGGGTTTGCGAGGCAGGGTGTGATTCAGACATGTAAACTTGAGTGCCTCTGTGACATTTGTTCTGCCTTTGTTCTTAATGGAGATCTGTGTAGTCAACCATTCCTGCAGATGATGTTGTTTAACCCAGTTTATTTAATCCAGCTGGTTAAATGCAAGCTTTAGTGCCTAGAGCATGTCTGGAGTATTTAAGATACCCAAATGACTCTGAAAATGCAACAAAATGTTTATGAAAGACTATTGCTCTTCTGCATTGCTATCTGGAGGCTGGGTCAGGTGCTCTTTGGGCATCTCAAATGATTAAACACCTCTGCTGGGCAATGGTGTCCTGCTCCATGTGAACCAATCTCCAAGTTCCAGTCTTTTTGACCATCCTCTGCCATAATGGAAGCTCAGGCACCCCCATGCATTTGGTGACATCTTCATGAAGGCACTTCAAGCTAAAGCTTCCCCATACATAACTTTCATGGTTGCCTCTCCATCTGTCATTATTTACACTCCCTTCTCCAATGTGGAAGGTATGGATTGGTCTAAGCACAGACCCTCTCTAATCTCAGTCCTGTCTTTTCTGCAAAAGGTCTTCTGCCCAAATTTAGATGTCTTTAATGTACTGGTTGTCTTCTGAGTTCAGCATCTAAATGACTGCTACACTCCACGGGAAGAACCAGACTCACTCTGTCATCATTCATCTGATACAGGGAAAACCACTGGGTCAGATGATCCGTGCTTCAAACCAGCCTCTTCTTTGCACTATAGCAGACTCCAGACACCTAGTTCAACATCCAGGGTTCATCTATCTGCTTGCAGGCATCTAGAGCAAACTGATGCTGCAGAGCATTCTCGTTGGTCTCCAGCTTCCAACATAGGAGAACATTTGTGTCTTGTAGGTCTGGGGTGATGCCTACCATCTCTAAGTATTTATTAATGTACCATGCATTGAGCTGACTATGTTTCCATAATGATTTCTTTACTTCTTGTCCTAATATCTTCGATGGAGGAACAAAATAAACCATTGCCAGACTGCCCCTTGGCTTGAGCACAGGCTAACCATGTGGCTTTGTTGAGGCAGACATAACAGCACACACTTGCCGTAATCCAAAGTCGAGAGATTTTTATTTTCTCTACTGCTATTCTTACACCTCTTCACAATTGCTGTGGCTTATTGAGATTGGCTGCTTAGCAAACAATGACAAGGCTGTCTAACAAACAATGACCATTCAAGCAGTAAAACAATCAGCTATACAAGCAAAGGTATAGTTGCTACATATTAGCCACAAGTTATTCCTTGTACACTCTCAATGTCCCATAACAAGAACATCCTCTCCTTGTGTCCAGAACATCTTCTCTCACTGATTATCTTCTTGGCCTTCTCTGTGGGTTTCACTGAAGCTGCAAAATTTTACTGTAATATTCTTATGGGTAAATTCTGACTGTCTTTAGGTCTAATTCTGTGAGGCCCCCAGACCAGCTGCCAGCCTCATCATAACCACAGACTCTCACCTCCATTTTCACTTTCTTCCATCATTCCCAAGTGACAAAGGTGAATAAGTGGAAGGACTCTTGGCTATTACTCTGGACCCTGTCACAGGCTCCTGGAAATAACGTAACCTCTATTTCCTTATCTGCCACATAACAAAGATAGTGCAGCTTTGCCTGGGCTTTGCAGCGAATGTTTGTACAGTGTTGGGAGATATTTGAATGAAAGGCACTACAAAGTTATTAAGTAATCATGTTATTTATTGTGCTTTCTCAAGTGGGTTCCCTTAATAATGTAGTGTGCAAGTAGTGCGATTCTAGCACCATGTTTGACATTCAACTACCACACTCCCCACATCCCTCTGGAGCTGAATGTCCTTCGTGCAACTTCATGGCACTGCAGGTAGAGCACTTACGCTTGTCTTGTCTCATAAAACACACTTGGCTGCTTTTCTCCTTTCCTAGGCTGGTTTCCCCCCAGGAAATCTTCACAGTCTGGTGGAATTTGATCAAGACAGGACTAAAATGAAGTTGTGTTGAACTGCACTTCTAGAATTGGACAAGACTCTTCTTTCTGAAGCTCTTGAATGCCACCCTGTAAATTCGCAAGGGCAGAAGACAATAGAGTGAGGAGACTTGGATTCTTAGTAATTTTCTTATTGAAGTGATTTTTCTTTCTGGTCTCATTTACTTTCATTACTTTTAAGTTGGCCCTTGAAATTGCTTTTAAGGGAGAGAAATTTAGTGATGTAATTCATTCAAGGTACTGCCAGAGTCTATGCTGAGAGAAATTATATGCTATATATATGCTTGGTGATATCTCTGAGCAATTCAAAACTCCGGTTTAGAAGAAAATGCCAATTTTTTCCGGTTTTTTTCTTACCATCAGGACAGGTGGTGATGTTTAAGTCACCACCAGTTAGGCACTGGTTGCTGTGGCCTCTCTTCTGTGCTGAGTACCATTTTGAATGGTTTGCCTCCTGGTTGTGATGCACACACTGTATCTAGAGACTGCAGTGTGCAAAATGTAACTGGAAACCATCTGAATATATGTGTTCTTGAAGAATTTCTGATGGTTTTTAATCAGATATTTCTAGACAGCCTGGAAATACCAGAGGGAATTGCCTTTCCAGCAGGGTTTGAGTGGACTCAAATGCAGACAGAAATGAGAAGAACAAAGAATGACAGGAAACAAAGTCTGATTGTAATGGATTTATGTCTCAAAGCTGACGGCTTCTTAAATTGATTTATTTTAAGGTTGTCCATTTTTTTCTGTTTCACCTTTAGAATTCCCTTGGGCTTTTTGTACATTTTGTCTACTACAAACTGCTATGTACATCATCTGCCCTGTAAAAATCAGCTAATAGGATAAAAATTAAGAAGAAATTGTTTAGATTGAAATAATTCCTTTCTCTGAATCATTTTTTTGATGTTGAAATAGGAGCCTAATTTCTTTGGAGACCTTCAGTTTCCAGTCAAAACTGTTTGAAAAATCAACAGGTGGAAAAATCTGTGGGAGGCAGATAGATGACAGACTGAATGACCATATAGATTTAAATTCTTGTGGGGAGGTTTATATAATAAATGGTAAAATGAACTCACAGGTGGTTCCCTCACTGTTTTTCCTGTGCTGAATGGAGGAAAAAACAAATTATGGAAAACCTTAACCCAGGTTTGAATTTGAGGACTGAGGCTATCTTTTAAATAAATTCAAATTTTTACAACAGCTCTTGATTAGACAAACATTTCATAGATTTTGAAGCACTTCCTTTAGTGCCAAGTGTATCTAATTTGTCCATTATGTGTTCATCACTGGAAGAAATCTGAATGCCTTGTCCATGTGGCGAGGATATTATAAAATCCTAATTGTTGAGTGTTTGTTGATTAGCCTAAACCAAAGGAGTAATGGCCCCAGTGCAGAGCAGGAATTATCCTGGCAGAAGATATCAGTAGTTTAACCTACACAGCAGGATTTCAGCAAGGAATCATGAAATCATGGAAGAGCTTGGGTTGAGAGGGACCATAAATCTCATCTCAATTCAACCCCCTGCCATGGGCAGGGAACCTTCCACTAGACCAGGTTGCTTCAAGCCCTGTCCAACCTGGCAATCGATGTTCTTGGAAGACTGGGGCAGGTGCATGAGATTGACCGTAAAAACCAAGAGTACATACATGTCTTGGTTTTGAAAGACAGGTGTCTGCTAAGGAAGGCAGAAGCCTCCCTTGAAGTGGCAGATGTAACCCCTTTCCCTCCGAGTTGTTATAATTTTAAAATCAAGGGCCTTTAGGCAAAGATGTGGGAGATAGGAATAACGGTTCTTTACTATATCTATCTATCTATCTATCTCTCTCTCTCTCTCTCTCTCTCTCTCTTTCTATATAAAACCAGTCAAACAAACAACAATAACTATGGCAGTAACAGCAATCACAAACTCAGTCCCAGCCTTCTCGGCTGTCGGACCCTTTTCCCCTCGGGTGCAGTTCCGCTCGCAGCCGGCAGGGGCGCTGGCGGCTCCCAGTGAGCAGGGCAGGTGCGATGGTTCCCCCGCGGCTGCAGGGGGCGCTCCGGAGCGAGCTCGGGGAGCACGCGGCACTGGTGGCGCGGGATCCCGGGGAAGGATGGAACAAAGGCTTCACAAACCCCAGACGGCTTGCCCCAGTGTCCGGCTGGAGCTTCGGGAACAGCAGGCTGGAATGGCAGGCTGGAGAGGCAGGGATGAGCACAAATCCTGGGTGGCAGACGTGATGTATCCAAGCGGGGAACCCCCCGGAGGTCTGGGCGGGCAGGGTGAGCACAGCTACAACGCAGCGAAGGCTTGAATCAGCGACGGGGCAGGGTGGCCACAGCCTGGCCTCCAGCGGGTCAGGGAAGGTGGGCCGGGGGTCCTGGGATCTTTCTCCACAGAAAGAAAAAAAACGGCTGAAAAGGACCAGGCTCCTCTCCCCGAGAACGCTGAGAGTGAACTGAGCCCACACCCAGGTGAAAACAAAGGAGTAGCCAGGCCCACCCCACCCCCCTCTTTTGTCTTTCTTAAGTACAGCCATTTGTCCCCTAGCAACATGTATATGGGAAAAAATCCCTTTAACAGGAAAAAAACTAGGACTAAACTAAAACCCCAACAATACATTTCATTACTATCTCCCCATGTATGATAAAATGGGAAAAAGCTTGATGTGGGATATGTCATCTGTTCAGGAAGTCCAGTGTGTGCTGCTGTAGAATGTTTCCTTGCAAGGGGGATGATTACAGACTAGGAGGAAACCTGGAAGAGCAAGAGAAGCTATACTGTATGGTGAGAGTCTTGAGACCATTGGGTTGGAAGAGTCACATTTGGAGACACCTTAAAGGAAACACAGTTTCAGCTGAATACTGACTATTCAAAGTGTTTCAAACTTCTGAGGGACAAGTATGTCAGAAGTGGACACAGATCCCTGCAGAGATTAGACCCCTTCAGCTGTTTTTCCTCTTTCCTGGGACCACAGTCTTCATCTCTGGCAATGGGAAATGTGCTAAATGCAGAGAGCCTTACTTAGGTGCTCAGCAAAACAGTGTTTGGGCAGACAGGATTACCTTGCTGCTCCTGGTTTGTGAAGTTCATACCTTGTGTGGCCCATTTATCACCCCTCTTCCCTCTTGGTATAGGGGTAAGGGAACAGTAGGAAGGAAAAGAAAGTGGAAGACAAGAGTGGGGGGGACCTAGACAAGGGAGGGGGCTTCCCATACTGAGTGAATTATTTTTCTTCTGGGAAACACAGAAACTTCCAAGTTGAAATTAATGGGACAAAAACATTTTCCAAGTGCTCATTAAGTGCAAAAGTGCAATAAATCAAGGAGGTAGTCTAAAAGAGGAATCTTGCCGCCTATGGAGAAAAAAAAAACAGGCAGAAGAGCTGGGTCTCCTCTGATGTGTAGGACAGTCTCCAAGTTCCCGTGGTGCACTGAGGGCATGCTTTGGGCTGTACAAGGAGCTTTCTTGGGCTGGTTGAATCTGTCGGTGGAGGAACCTGGTGTAGGAGCTTGTTCTCTTGGTCTGAAGAGCAATGAGCAAGATGTGGAAAGGGCCAGAGGGATAAGAAGGACCGAGAGGGAAAACTGGCAAAGGCAAATGACAGATTCACCTGTTATCTGTAATGGAGAGAGATCTCTTCTCACTCTGTGACCCCAAAACTCTAGGCCAGTTCTCTGCTAGCATCCCAATATCCTACAAGATTACATTTGCTCAGCTCTTCTTGAAGGGCTACAGAGCCAACCTTAAGGCAGACAACCCACCATGAGCTCTGGCTCTGACTTCCAAGTTGGCCCCCTATTGGTGGGGAGGAGGAAGAGTTGCATCAAGCTTAGGCTTTGTACCTTTCTGCAGGGAAGCACAGCTCCATCCCACCCCATGTCAGGGTACATGTGATTTCATACCACATGAAGATACAACATCTTTGACATCAGCAAAGCACTTTGGAGCATGTGCAATTGTAAGCTAAGGGATGTTGTTGCCCCATGGCAGCTAACATAGGGCAAGTGCCCAGCTCTGGGGCTCCAGTAATAACAAGGATGTGGAATTTTGGAGGAAGTCGAGAGGAGTCCATGGAGATGCTTCAAGAGCTGGAGCCCCTCTGCTCTGCAAGCAGGCTGGGAGAGCTGGGGCTGTTCACCTGGAGAAGAGAAGGCTCCAGGGAGACCTTGGAGCCCCTTCCAGTGCCTAAAGGGGCTCTAAGAACTGGAGAGAGACTTTGGGTGGAGGGACAGGACAAAGGGGAATGGCTTCCCACTGCCAGAGGGCAGGGTTAGATGGGATATTGGGCAGAAATTCTTGGCTGTGAGGGTGTTGAGGCTGTGACACAGGTTTCCCAGAGAAGCCGTGGCTGCCCCATCCCTGGAAGTGTTCAAGGCCAGGTAGGATGTGGCTTGGAGCAACCTGGTCTAGTGGAAAGAGGGGTTGGACTACATGACTTTTAAACGGTCCCTTCCAACTGAAAGCATTCTGTGACTATGCTATGTTTGAATGAGTTGCTGATGTCTTAAGGAATGGCTCTGTTGTCAGTTTGTGGCTGGTTTCCTCTCCAGAAGGCTTCTGGGAAGTGTGGTTTGCTCTCTTGTAGTTACTGATCACCAAGGAAACTCCTGATCCAGGGAAATGTTGGCCCTTTTCATCACAGCATTCACACAAGAGCTCCTTCAGTGCCTATCATCCCAACAATGCTGACTTTGTTCTGACATCTCCACTAACAATTTATTTTTTATTTCTTTTATTTTTACCATTTTTTAAACCAGAGAGCTCATTTCTCAAGTACTGCTGGGATTTTCATTAGAAGAATTTGCAGTGCAATGTGGAAAATGAGTCATTTGAACTCTTGGAAAATGGAAGCATCTAGAACATGGTTTTGTGGAATAATTCCCCATCTTTTTCAAACATCACCTCCCACACTTATTATTAATTAATTAATTAATTATTATTTGTTATTATTTCTTGTTACTCTATGCTATTAATAATAACTGCTAATTACTAATGATAACTATTATTTATTATTATTGAGGTAACATGTAGAAACTTTGGGGCAGCTCTGGCCTACACCGTGCCAGAAGTTATGCGAATATACTGGAGAAATCCTGTCTTGACTTTCTTTTCTCTGTCTCTGAAGTCGTCCTGGGCTTGGGCCCAGTGAGTATATTATCAGTTGCTAATTCGCTGACAGAGCACTATGAGTCAGTTCCCTACTTGAGATGAACCACTGGTTAATTCAACTTTTACTGAAAATCTCTGGGCATAAGAAAGGAAATGTTTATGAGCTAATGTTAAGAGTGCTAGGGCTAAATGGGAACAAAAGCCCTCCACAATTGTAACAGGGGGAAATGAGAACCCAATCTCATTAAAAAACAAAGAGCAGGATGTAATTAATAAATGCCTCTAAACCTGCCAGAATATGGAATTCCTTTCTAAATATGTCATTCAGAAGAGAAATAAAGGGAAAAATTAAGCTGATAAGGATAGGCTTGGAAACGTTGAAAGTATACAAAATGTAGGAGGTGGCTGATATTTATCCTGCTTGTTAAAGGCATTTAACTAAAGAGTTAAGGAATCACTGTGGAGCAGTGAAGTGTGGCCATGGGATATAAAGGCAAATGTTTCTAGTTTGCTTTCATACGGCAGAAGTTGTCTGCTGTGCCTATCATGGTACAAATATAGGAGAGGGACACGGTCCCTGGTCAGAGGGAAGCACACCAGTGGATCTGGTCTGTGACACGATCCCAGGGGGAAATTTGTAAAATGCAGGGGGAAAAGAAATATTTCTGGATCTTCTAGAATTTGGGGGATAAAAAAGCTCTGCTACAAAACAACCATACTGACCAGAAGTGGAGAAAAATGGTACACAGAAAAAAAGTACATTATGGTTGAAAACTACTTCTAACTACTGGAAGGTCAATCATTTCACAATTTTTCATGTCTTGGACCTCACACTCACTTAAGGTGCCCCAAAAGCATCATGGGCCCCAAAAACTCTCCCTTTTATCTTCTTGAGGTGCAACCCAGGAGGGGCGTGGAAGGACCCACCAGCCCCAGACTGGGTAGCACTCTCTCCTGAACTTCATTTGCTCATGTGCCTTGATGAATCCAGGCTCTGGCCAAGAGAGAGCACACATCTGAGAAACCTGAAATGGGCAGCAGATGCAAAACCTGGCATTAGGGAAGGCCTGATGAAAGAAAGGAGAAGTAGCTCACACTGGATGCAGCACAGATGGGGGAGTCTGATGAGAGCTGTCTGGGCTGGAAGAGACTTGACCAAAGACACACTCACTCAGGATGAATGTCAGTGGGATGGGATGGCATTTGTCAAAGTTCAAGGAAAAGAGGTTCCCACACAAGGATTTGGTGGAGCAGATGGGTTAGAAAGGGTGTGCTGCAGAGGCAGTGTGTGTAAGGCAAGGAGCCAGAACTGAACAAAAATGCCGGAAATGATCTGACTCTCCACTAGTTAACACATTTAAACTGAACTGTTATTTTTCCCCTTCAAAAGGAAAGCTCTTGTTCAATCATGAATTATCAATCAGTGTCATGGAGATCTGCAGTTAGATTGCGCCTCTGTAGAAGTCAGCCTCTTGTCTGCAAATCTATGCATTTGCTGAAGGTCATTGCTGTGCCTTAGGTCTCCCTGGGGTCTTTTCCTCACTTAATTATCACTAGGAGAAGAATCAGCCCCAGAACTGTCTAGTTCAGCTATTTCCCAGTACACAACACAAGTTACACTTTTTTGGCAACTTATCTGTGATATTTTTTAGCAATCTTGTTCTTTTTCTGGACTTTAATATGTGTTTCAAATCTTCACTGCAAAATGTAAAAGCAAATAAAGAGACAATTTAGATGGGTGATACACAGGCCCTAACAGAAGATGGAGAAGAGAAACAGTAAAAAATAAATCTAAATAAAGAGTCAAACTCCTAATAAATTATCTCCAGTCACCAGACAACTGTAGCAGAGCAGCCAAATTAGCTGCCATACCCTGCTGCTGATCGGGTATGGCCTGCTGATAGTCTAGATAAAAATATTAAAACAAATCTGGGCCAAAGAGAGGCTCTCAGCAATGGTACAACAGTTTGCTTTCTAGCCGAGGCAAAAATAACATGTAATTATTTAATACAATTTCTTCAAATAAACTTCATTTTGAGATAATAATTTCCAGATGGGTGAAGGTTTATAAACATTTCTGCCACATGATACATCACCACTGGGTAAAAAAAAGGTTAAGAGAGGGATTTAGTCACTGGGTCTATACCAGTAAATTAAATGTGTCCAGTGCTGATCTCCTGAGGCCAAACAGCAAGGGAAGGTTGTGCCCACACTGTTGTCCCTTCTTGCTATCCAAGACCAAGTGGTTTCTTCCAAACTGCCTGTTTGGAGTTGTTGACTTGTGCTACCTTCTGAGCTGTGCCTGGAAGGTGTGCATAGAACAGTCTGATTGTCCAGACCTGAATGGTGCCAAGACCATCCAAAAATTAAACCATCTGAAGAAGGGAGCTTTCATGTCTGGAAATAATCCCAGGTGCTTTTTGATTTACCCATATGGACACAGCTGAAGACAAACTGCAGAAAACACGGCAACCCTTTCTGTATCAACCAATATTGTCCTTGAAACTGTTTTGGAAGCTCATCTAAAGTTTCAGGGCTGGATTATCATGGCGAGCTTTGAAGACATGAAATCCCACACAAAAGGTCAAGTCACAAATGGTCATACTCAAAAACAAGGTGAGAACATGTTCAAGATGTCCATATAGTTCGGCAACTAATGGCCCAGCACGGTTTCTTGGATGAAATACTAGCATTGATCTCCTTGGAGCCAAAGCTGCTAGTCAGGCTGTCAGTATCATACATTTGTTTGATTGCTTTGTTGGTTTGGGGCCCTGCAGAATCAGCACCAGGAATGTAAGAGAAACAACGGCACTTCGCACTTAGCATGGGGAATTTTGAATGTTATTAATTATTTTTCATTTTTCTGGTTCACATTAAGAGACAGGGCTGAAACAAATCCAGGCAGAAATCAGCCACAGTTATTAGTGTCTCAAATCTTTGTCTTGTAGGCTTCAGTCTGGTTAAAACAACAGAAAGAAAAGAAAGCTGCACATGTTTCAGATGAAGGCCCCTAAGATATGTGGGATTTTAAATAAGTTACTTGGGTTGGATCCAGCACTAATTATTTCCCTATAAAACCTCAGATTTTTTTCCCCCCTGTTTACAGGGGATTGTTACTTGTGATTTTTTCTCAGTTTTATCCATACCTTCCACCATGACAATACCTCCATAGGTCCCACAGCAGAAATCTAAATGAACCATGGAGACAGTTGGATTTCAGCAACGGACTGATGGAAAATTGGCATGTCTCTAGCTCATCCTGCTTGATTTCTCACCTGGTGGGTTGGAAGAAGAGTCCTCATCTTCTAGGATCTCACATCTTGGGCAAATTGACTGCTGTGGAGCCAAGGCCAGAGGTGCTCTAGTTCTTAAGCTTCTCTTCCCCCCAGGAGGCCCTGCATTCCTTGGGTGTCTACATGTTGCTGGATTCTCTGCAGCTCATTTTCCAGGCTCCTTTTAGCCTTTCAAAGCAGGAGCTGTGGAGTCATGTAGCTCCAAAATTTCCCAGTCCTTTGGGGTTGCATGTTTCTGGGGCTCTGGAACAGCCCCTTGATGGTGGAGGTGTTCCAGGGACTCTTCTCCACTGCTCCCCATAAAAGCATGAAACCCAGAACATTCTGGAGTGCTTATTGGAAGAGCAGATAGGCTTTGTGATGATATTTTTGACTTCATGAACAAACATAAATGGTAGATCTTGAAATGAAAGCTTATAAGTGGATTACATCCCTGAATGTTCTGATGAGATGGTGGTACCCAGTGTGACTCCTCCTGATTCTGAGCCACAGATGCTCATCAGAAGAGGGCATCACTGCAGAAACTTGCTGAGAGGAGGTCAGAAACTCATTATAATATATTTTATTTAAGTGGAAAACAAGAAAACATACAGGAAATTATCCAGTTTTGGTTAAAGGCCCTGCACAATCTAAAGGATTACAAGGTTATTGAATGCAACTATGTTTGGGCAAGACTGAGGACCTGATTCCGGGGACTTCTTAGGATGTTGATGCAAATTGATACAGGTGCCACTGTGTGTCATCTTTTTAATTTAGTGCTTTCGGCTCCAAACCTGAAGTCTGGTGGGCCTGACAACAACAAAAAGGGAGAAATTGGGATTTTACAGTCCACTGACTGTATTTGCCTTTTCCATGGTAAAGGATGTCAATCCAAAGGCATGCAGAGATTCCTGGGTATATGAAGGGAGACTCTGACAAAGATTTTCAATGGCTGAATCTCCTCTCTGCCAGTTTTCAAAGGCTGCATGTCTGGAGGACTTCACAAATATCTGCTGTCCTCTCCTCCTTCTCAATTGAAGAGATGACAGGCTGTGCCAGCTCATTTGGGACAAGATGGGACCAATGTTTCCTGTCTGGAGAGCAGAGCATCAGCAATTCCCAGTCTGAATGCATGCTGAAATTCGGGATCATGCCCAAACTGTTTCTTGAAAACATTTAATCTTGACTGTAAGAACAGCCGTGGATGAGTCTCTGTTACTGGTTGCTCAATGTGTTTCTCATCAGTTCATATTCCAGAAACATTTAACCATCTCATTAACTGTTAAACCTGCATGGTTTTATCTCAAACCCTTTGTGAGATATCAACTCCACTGCTGCTGGATCCCAGGTCTTAGGCAGGTGGGAGAAGCCATGAGCCTGCTGTGCTGCCCTTAAACTACATAACCCAGCAAACAGTGTGAAGATCTTGCTCTATCATCTGTGCACGTTAAAATCTCCCCAACCTTCCTTCTTTACCCTCCATTGACATGACAGATGTTTTTGGACACCTTCCCAGTTTCATCAGGTCAGTTCTTGGTAGGCTGGAAATCTCTGTTTCTCATATAGTTCCCCCAAAATATAAACAAATACCATCTGCGGTGGAGCTAAGCAGTGGAAATGTATATGTCCTGTTATGGATGCATGTTTACATTACTACTGGGTGTAGACTAGGTGGCTTCATCTTTTTGGAGCTTTTTAGTTCTCTTGCACATGGCATAGTTTTGTAACCCAGCATAAATACTGGGACTCCTTTTGAAAAAGAGTGGCTTAGAAGGGCCTCAAATCTCCTCTACTCTCTCTGGTTATTCCTTTTCCACCCCAACATTTCTTCCATAACCAGGATCTCTCTTTCATGTCCTTCTCTCCAGGTAATCTTTGCTAGATGTGTAGTCCCATCTCATGCTGACAAAGGTGAGTATAGAATCACAGAATGATTTGGGTTAGAAGGGGCCTTAAAGATCATCTTATTCCACTCCCCTACCATGGGCAGGGACACCTTCCACTAGACCAAGTTGCTCCAAGCCCCATCCTACCTGGCCATGAACACTTCCAGGATGGGGCAGCCACAGCTTCTCTGGGCAACCTGTGCCATGCCATCACCATCCTCACAGGGAAGAATTTCCTCCAATATCCAATCTAACCCTGCCCTCAGTTTGAAGCCATTCCTCCTTGTCCTGTCATTCTATGTTGTTTTCACAAGTCCCTCTTCAGCTCTTTTGGAGCACCTTTAGGCACTGGAAAGGGGTCTAAGGTCTTCCTGGAGCCTTCTTTTCTTGAGGCTAAACACCCCCAGCTCTCCCAGCCTATCTTGAGAGCAGAGAGGCTCCAGTTCTTGAAGCATCTCCATGGCCTCCTCTGGACTCACTTCAGCAGCTCTGTGTTCTTTTGAAGCTGGGGGCCCCAGAACTGGAGGCAGCTCTGCAGGTGGGTTCTCACCAGAGCTGAACAGAGAGGGACAATCACCTGCCTTGACCTGGTGATAACAAGGCTCTGAAGTGATTACACTGTGCTGCTGCAAATGCATGGGTGAACTCTTTGCTATGTGTTTTATGATGCTCCTCTCTGTCATTAGAGATTTCACTGTCTCTTCAGTAACACCGTGCATGTGAAAACTTCACATAATGAATATACAACCAACCCAATGAACTTGCTAATCAAACCAGTCCCAACTGTTGGCAGAAGAACTGAATGCTCTTGCTGATTTGGCATGTGGGTCATGAATATTATTTTCCATGGAACACACATTTGCTGCTGCCAAGTTTGGGACAGGTGTACAGCACCACTGCAACCAGACAAGTATCTGAAATAAGGTTTCTCTTGGTAGGAAGTGTCCTGCAGAGCTTCTTGCTTCATGTTTTGTTTTTTTCTTACCAGTAAACCACTAAGACCCAGAAGTGACCTTTCCAGTTGAAAAAAGGGACTCAACTGATCCAGTTTGCACAAGAAAGTTTCAACACAGGAATTGGTGCTTCTCCTGCCCTTTGAGTGAAGCTCATTGCAGAGCAGAGCTTGTTGTGCTGTCATAGCAGTGGTGGAAAAGGGAGGGTTAAAATCTGCAAGACTGTTGTGACCTCAGGAGAGCCTGAGAGCAAGGAATGGGTGGCTTTGTTTTGTTTTCATTGGAAATGGGGAGAATTGATTTTGTCTTGACACTCACCGTGCTGCCAAAAGGCTCAGAAATTTACCAGCCAAACTTCACTGGAGACCAGGGGAAAAAAAATGTTTTGTCAACCAATGTGTGAGATTTGCAGCAGAGTGATGGAAGCCCAGAGGGAAGGTGTGCGTGTTGGAGACAGCATGGCCAGGTCATGCTCTGAGACTGACATTTACAGCTGTCAGTGAATCTGTCTATGGGCAACTCTAGCTCATGTTACCAGCAGTAGGATGCAAGAATGACCCATAACTGGAGGCAGACTATGGCCCATTATTGGGGGTTAGGTTTTTCCTTTTGTTTCTTTCCCTCATGGAATTTTACCCCATATGTTGCTAGGAAACAGTAACTACCAATACTTAGGAAAACAAAGATGTAGCTGGCTGTCACAACATTCCATTGAAATGGCCCTGGCTGGGGGCAGGTTGCAAGTGATAAGGGGAGAGAAAAGGTGAGGGGGTTACTCCGGAGGTTTGGGGCTGGGTTTTTGGTCAGTCTGGTTTCTGGGTTCGGAGGAGGAAGGAGCTGTTTGCTGTTTTCCCTGCTGCCTGACCACTCGAAGCTCAGAACCAGCACGTATGGTGCTGAAACATCAGGATCAGCTCCTGCTGGACCCTCTGCCCGCAGCGTGTTGCCACGGCCACTCCTGTGTGTTGGACTCCGAGATGCCAGTCTGCTGTGGTTTTCCTGCACTGCAGGTCTGCTAGCCTCCATTACCATGTGGTCTCTCAGCTCACACCACAGCGCCCCCTGCAGCTGCGGGGGAATCATCGCACCCACTCTGCCCATCAAGAGCCAACAGTGCCCCTGCCGGCTGTGAGCGTAACTGCACCGAAGGGGAAAGTGCTTAAAGAGCAGGGAAGAGACTAGGGTTTTCTGGTTTTTTGTTTGTTGTTGTTGCCATTGTTGTTGTTTGCTTGCCTTGTTATACACATACATATTAGTAAAGAACTGTTATTCCTTTTCCCATATCTTTGCCTGAAAGCCCGTTGATTTCAAAGTTATAATTTGGAGAGAAGGAGGTCACATTCTCCATTTCAAGGGTGGTTCCCACCTCCCTTGGCAAACACCTGTCCTTTCAAACAGAGACATCCATAAACCGGATCTCCTGACAGCTTGCTGGAGTCAATCCCTTGCCCCTTGAATGGAGGCACCTCAAGGGCAGCTCCCTCTTGAACCCAGTGACTTTGTCCCCTTTTCGGAAGAGGGAGGTATTGGGACCTGCCCCATGTTTCCCTCATAATACCTTTCATCATAAAATTATACTGTGCCCAAATTTTTTCCTCAAACTCAACCTTTTTTTGATTAAAATGTTACTCTTTTAGTCAACCTTCATGATTTCTCAACTCCATAGAAGACTGTATTCCCCAAACCAAAGACAGACAAATATCAGCCCTAGAGCAGATGACCAAGCAAAGCCCAGGAAGGGCAGGGAAGCAGGTAATCCTGCTTTACCAGCTTAGAGGGGACCCTTGTTGTCAGTTTCCTGCAGCACAGGTGGTAGTTGTTTCCACAATCCAGGGTAGCTATCCTTGCTCCCTTTCTCATGGTGTTTCATAGAGTACAGGGAAATATTCACTGAAGCAGAATGAATGGAAAATTGGAAGAATCATCAGATAAATTCTCCATGAAAAATTATCATAGGGAATGTTAACATGGAGAAATTTAATGCAAAATTTCATTTTGGGTGGGAAAAAGTCCCTTTATAGCTAGATACATTTAGTAAAAAGCATTCTTATACCCTTCCCTGCCTCTGTTGCTGGTGTTCCTGCACAAACTTTTCAGCATCCATTCATTCAAAATCCCTTCTTGTTCCCACCTCAGGCAATCTCAGGATTGGCAAGGATGGAAACCTTTCTGTACCCCACAGTCACGGCTGGTGGAAAGGTTGCTTCTGTCCTTCAGGAGGACATCACACATAGGTGAGAGGGACCCAAAGATGGTTCCATCTAAACCATACAGGTCTGCCATGCCTCAGCATGAGGGAGTGTGTAAGCATAGACATCAGAATATAGCTCGACTTGATAACACTGTGCTGTGTTAAGCAGTTGAGAAGTTGTGAGTGTCTCATCCCTAAAAGTATTTGAGGTCATTTTGGACAGGGCTTGGAGCAACCTGGTCTAGTGGAAGGTGTCCCTACCTATGGCAGGAGGTTGGTACTGGATGATTTTTAGAGTCCCTTTCACTGCAAACCATTTTGTGATTCTATGATTCTATGTCTGGAGAACAGACTGCTTTTAGGCAACCCATTGATCAGGCAGGGCTTTTGGATGAGCTTTGGGGTGCACCAGGAGACAGGTTTGGAGCATGCCATTCCTCAAACCAACCTCATTTGAGGTACAGGGGTACATTGTCCAGCCACCCTCATATAGCCTTAAGGGCCTTTGGGCATCATGTGGTTGATGCTGAGCAGTGAGTTGGCCAGAAGGTCCTTTAAAGGTTCACGGTCCTTGGACTCTAGATATGGTCTAACGCTACACATTTGGTAAAGTTGATGAATTAGGAAGAGTACTTCAGTCTGGGTACACTGGTGTGACCATACCTCAAAGGTGCATAAACGTGGTGGTAAAGAAGCACACTGTACAGATCAGGCTGTGCTTCACCATCAGGATCACAGATCACAGCCACTGCTTCTGTCCCACCTCTGACATCACCTCACTGTGTGATCCTAGACTACTCTGCTCAGCTTCTCTATCTGTCAGATTGGGACAATAATGACTGGCTACCTCACAAGTGAAGTTTACAAGTTTACCTCTTAGCTATTGTCCCAGCAGAATGTTACAGGGTGGTTGGGTTCATTGAAGATCTGATGGAGTTGTTTTTGTGTTTTCCCTTTGTAAGAGTAGATAGGGCATCACCACAGGTGTCCTCGCAAATCTTCCAACTCACTTTCTGCTGTTGTGATGAAAGGGGACATGTCAGCCCTAGAAAATGCGTGTTAAGCAAGAAAGAGGAGAGTGCTGGGAAAGGGCTTCTTTTCTGCAAAATTAGTTTTGCTGAGTTTACAAGATGCTGAATGGTATTAATACTGCATGCTTTAGTACCATGAGATTGCAAACAAAGTTTCAATACGCCTTTCTACAGTGCCATTTATCAGTCTCCATCTTTTTCCTTTCTAGTTTTTCCACATTTTTCCCCCATTTTCCCCCCTTCCTCTCATTCCTTTGCTTTGTCTCCTGGATTTATTCCCATTCTCTAGATTGTTTTATTAATTTTACTCTTTCTCAAAGGAAAAAACCTCAGTCTTGTGGGCTGAAGACTTTATAACATTCTCTCATAGTCCTGGATTTAAAATGCCTTGCTGGGGGTCTATAATGTACTGACATGGAAAGACTAGACCTATTATTAAACTAATAATCTAGGAATTTTTATGAACTTCAGAGCTCTGCAATCTTTTCTAACCACATGGCACAGATTGCTGAGGCATTAGTAGCCACCGGCAAAAAGCTACTGTAGCTGGACATGCCAGCTTTGTAAACTGCAAAGGGCTACAAAGATCAATGAGCCAAGGAGCTGGGTGGAGAGAAATGGGATGCATGCAACAGCAGTTGGTGAGATCTACCTGTTTCCTCCCAGGTTTGTACCTTGTGCATTGGCCAGGTTAGAGCTCCCAAAGTATAAATTGTGATATTAGAAAATATCTTCAATAAAATAAGATTGCTAGAAGTTGGGATGCAACTGTATACTTGCCTTAGTCTCTGCTTTGACCACTGCTACATACTGAGTTAGAAGGATCCTTGATCAAAACCAACATGGTTATGCTGTATTATTATGACAGACTGGTCTGGTTAAGATGAGATGCTGCTGCACCTCTCATTTTAACACCTTTTCTTATGTTGCTTACAAATATCTTTTGCCAGGTAAAAGTATATTCAGTACATGGCATCAGGAAATCATTAGGAAATTAGGAAATAATGTGTGACAAATTTGGTGACCTTCTATGATGGGGCTACGGAGTTTGTGGATAGGTGCAGAGCCACTGACATTGTCTGCCTGGATTTCTGCAAAATGTTTTACACTGTCCAACACAATAACCTGGTCTCCAAATAGGAGATGGATTTGATGGATGGACCACTTGGTGGATAAAGAACTGGCTGGATGGTTGCACACAGAGTTGTGATCAATGGCTCACTGTCCATGTGGAGACCAGTGACAAGTGGGGTCCCTTGTCACTGGTGCTGGGGGTGATACTGTTCAACAGTGTTGTCAGCAACATGGACAGTGGGACCTAGGCACTCTAAGCCTGTTCACTGATGACACTGAGCTGTGTGGTGCAGTCACACACTGGATGGAAGGGATGACCTAGACAGGCTGGAGAGGTGGGTCTGTGTGAACCTCATGAAGCTCAACAAACCCAAGTGGAAGGTCCTACACCTGGGTTGTGTCAGTCCCAGACACACCTACAGGTGGAGCAGAGGAGTGATAAAGAGCAGCCCTGTGGGGAGGCACTTGTGGGCGATGGTTGATGAAAAACTCACCATGAGCTGGCAGTGAGTGCTCCCAGCCCAAAAAGCCAACAATATTCTGGGCTGCATCCAAAGAAACACAGCCAGCAGGTCAAGGGAGGTGATTCTCCCCCCCTACACTACTCCTGTAAGATCTTACCTAGAGTACTGCATCCAATTCTGCTGCCCCTAACACAGAGAGGGACATGGAACTTCTGGAGCAAGTCCAGAGGAGGTCCCGAAGTTGATAAGGGGACTGGAGCACCTCCCCTATGGAGACAGGCTGAGAGAATTTGGGCTGTATAGCCTGGAGAAGAGAAGGTAGTGGGATGACCTCTTAGCACCTTCCAGTATCTGAAGGAAGCCAGGAAGTTCATCAGGAACTGTGGTGATAGGACAAGGGGATATGTTGTCAAACTCTAACAGGGGAAATTTAGATTAGATGTTTGGAAGAAATTATTTACTGTGAGGGTAGTGAGGCCCTGGCACAGGTTGCCCTGAGAAGCTGTGGCTACCCCAACCCTGTAATTGTTCAAAGCCAGGCTGGACAAGGCCTTGAGTAACCTGGTCTAGTGGAAGGTGTCCCTGCCCATGGCAGGGGGGTTTGCGACTAGATGGTCTTTAAGGTCCATTCTAATCCCTTAACATTCTATGATTCTGTCATTAGGAGATGAGGTTGGCATTCAGAAACTGGCATTCATTGCTCACTTTGCTGCCCAGTAAAATGCAATCCCTCAGCTTGATGATGCTCATTACATTCTAAGAGCATAATTTCAAAGAGGAATGAAATACTTTTGCTCCTTGCTCCAGAGACTTGGATAGCTGCATTGCTTGGTGCTAGGCAGTGTAGCGCTTCCTTTATTAGGTGGAGGCATCATTGTTGTAATCTGTGCATGGTTTTGCAAAGTTTTTTAATGTCCTTCAGGGTGAAAGCTGACAGTAGAAAGAAGGACACACAGGTATTCGAGTTGCATTTTAAAGCTGACCATCTATAATGTGATTTATATCATTGTGGGATCTGCCATCATATGAGATATTTTTTTCCACTCCTTCCATTTAATTTTTCACCCACTTGTCAATCTTCTTGTCCTTCCTTTTTATTTAATTAGAAGCACTGGGTTTGATGATACCTTCCCTCAGAGACTGAACACACCAGGACATTCTCCATGTAACTCAGGTGGTAGAAGTACATTGGCTGCCATGAAATCACCTGTGGAAAAACAAAGAGGAGGAAAAGCTCAGTATCTCCCTGTGCTGGATTACAAACTCATCCCTGGGATGGTTCTCTAGAGAGAATAGACACGCAACCCATGCTGAGGATGAATTACTGGACCCTATTATAACAGGAAGCATGGAGGCATCAAAAAAAAAGGAAAAACTTCTTCAGATAATCAACATCAGCTCCCATTTACAGGATACCCCCCTTTTCCAGGCAAGCCACTGCTGTGATTCATGCCACGTCCCACATTGCTGTCTGCCCTTACTATCTGAACAGTGTACATGCATATTTTCTCCTTACATGTGAGTTTCCAGCTGCTCAGCAAAGCAGATGGATGGGGAATATGTAACTCATCTGTGAGGAGGATGATAGACAAGGGTATCGGGGGGAGGAAAGTTTCTGGTGAGTCTCTGGATGGGAAACATGGATCTTTTCTTTTGTGTCGGCCATATGTCAGGGTAATTGGAAGCAACAAGGCAGTGCTGGAAAACATTGTCATGGATCTTAAGCCTTGGTGGGAGTTACTCCTCACAACATATGAAGCGCTTACAAGAAGCCATGGCAACTCCAGTGCATGGTTGACATGCTGAGCCTTTCACCTAAGCCAGTGAGGCAGGGAAAGAAGGTGAAAAGTTTCATGCAGTCACAGGGAGAACAGAGCCAGAGTTGTTTTACAGGAGAAGAGGGCAGAGGGGGTAATAAAGTCACTTTCTAGCTGGGAAATCTATATTTAATTTGTGAAATATAACATGTGGTTGCTAAGGTAGCAGCAGATGAGGTTTAGGAGTTCTATC
The DNA here is from genome assembly GCF_965178545.1 of Coloeus monedula. NCBI lineage: Eukaryota > Metazoa > Chordata > Aves > Passeriformes > Corvidae > Coloeus > Coloeus monedula. The sequence goes on from NC_138783.1 coordinate 16,451,856, forward strand.
CTAGCCCTGTGTGCCTAAGGCATTCCCTACCACTGGCATGAGGAAAACATGCACAGTCAACACCCACTGCAGGACAGTTGTGCCTCTGTGAGGGCACAGCAGGAGCTCCTCAAGAAGCTCAGCATCCTCATGGTTCCTCTCCAGAGCTGCTGAGTACTTGGGATACCACTCCACATGTAAACTCACAGGCTGCCCCTCTTGTCCCTGAAACATGTCATGAACTGAAAGTAACTTCACCAGGCATTTTCTTTTGGAGGGTTTCCTCTCTGGAAGAAAAGTCCCTTTTACTTCTTGAAAGTTATGTCTCAGCTGATGTGTGGTTTTGCTATGCTTTTGTCACTAACCATTAATTCAGTCCCTACTGCAGCCTGCACCACACCGAGAAAACTTATTAAGCCCCAGATACAGTCTTCATCTTTCAGGAGGAAAGGACCTATGAAAAGCAATTTTTTTTCTGCCAAGGAAATCCCAGTTGCAGACTCAGGAGCCCTAAATCCAGCCCAGGGAGTCATCCCTTTCCACCCAGTTACTGTCTAAGGGCAGCCACAGAGGACCAGTGCCTGGCATCCTCTTGCCTGGCACCTGGGGCAACCCAAACCAAATGAGATACCATGAGACAGAAGTAGTATGTGCTTCTGTTCTTCTGTCTTAGTAGAATTATCCTGCTGTAAATTTTTCTGAATGCTTTTTGGTCTCACCTTACCTTTAAACCTTATTTAGAGTTTAGGATCTGAACATGTAATGTGATGTAAATTTGTTTCTGTGTAAGGACAACTGCTGCAGAGGGTGAGTCCTACACACCACCAGTTTACTGCAGGCTTTTGGGCTGGAAGTGCACTGTGTACTCCTCCCAAATCATCCCTACTGTGCCTCTCATGAGCTTTAGATGCCAGGCACAGCAGGAGAGAAGTTAGAATGAACCCAACCCAGAGTGGGATGAAAAGGAGGATCTCTCAGATTCGCATGTTCTGGCTGGGCTGTAATCCCATCCAGGAAAGTTTATGGTGCTCCCGATTTCACCGTTTGATCACTTCTAGAGAGACAATGAATCTGGGGCCTCCACTGGTGAGTTGCTGCCAGGGCCCAGCAGGGTGGGTGGACAATGATGAATTGGTCTGAGGTAAGACGTTGTACTGCAAAACGTGTTACATATCTCCCCTTGCTCCTGCTCCTTAAAAACCATTCAGGAACTGGTTTTCAGCTCTTTTTGGCTTAGAAGCAGTGAAAAAACCCAACCCCCAAACTCCAGGGGAAGGTGTGATTGTACCAGTGCGCTGGAGGGATGCTCAGCAGAATTGGGCATGCAGCAGGTGAGTCTTGCTCAGGAACTGCAGCTTCACTCCTCCCAACCAGCACTAATTCTTGGCCACTGAAAGAAAAGGGGATTTCTTCCTGACTGTCCTGGAGTGATTTATGATGGTAGTCTATTCCATGATTCTCTGCTTTATGGCCAAAAATGGTTGCTGTGTCTTAAAGACCTGTTGCAGAATGATTAGAGGATCAGGGACATGGATTATTGATAAAGGGAACAAATCAATAACAGAACTGTACAAAGCAAAGGCCTGCATGAGAAAAAGCCTCCATGAGAAAATCCCTGCGTGAGAAACAGGCCTGAGAACAAAAAAGGGAGTTTTAAGGAGGTGCAGTCCTGTGCTGATAAGCTATACTGACCATGAGAAGGGAGGAAGATTTTTGATCTCTCAAGTCAAAATATAAATAATAGAAGCTTGCCAAATGTAGTCTTTTATCTAACCCAATTATGAAGAAGTAAGAATGTGCTTTTGTAAGCTTAAACCAATCAAGAACTGACAAGTGTATATACTGATATTATATAAGTGCCTCTGTATTGCCAATAAACGAAGCTTGCTTACCAATCACATTGATTGTCTGCATGGCTTCCCCCACCCGAAGTCGGCAAAGACCCGGGACTGGGTGTGTTCGGGGCCAGGGAGGGGGGAGCTTTGGGAGTTTTGGCGGGCTTTTTTGAGGCCTTGCTACTCAGGTGTTCCGGGATGCTGCGCAGTTTGGTTTTGCTTGGCTTGCACTGTCTTTTTGGCCCAGGCAAGAAGCTTTTCCCTTCCTGGCCTTGGAGAAGCTGCAGCAGCAATCTTTCAGCTGCCTCAAGGTGAACTGAACAGCTGTTAGTCCAGGACCGGCGGGAGCGGGACCACCCCGTTTCAGCCCCAAACCGCAGGAAGCTGAGCCAGGGAGAGAAAGCACACCAAAAAGCTCCCCACCCAGCTGTGTTGTCTGCTGTGGAGAGGAAGTCGACGCCAAAGAGCCACTGGGTTTTTTGTGTCCTGCTGGAACTCTTTCGTGGAAGCTCCACTTCCCTCAGCCTGAAAGCCGGCACCATCTCACACCACGTGTCAGGAAGGGGTATTTCTTCAACATTTGCCCCATTCTCCAGGCATTTTGGGTCTTTATTCCTCCCTATGTGTGGGGCGGGGGGTGAGTTCTGCAAGCATTCTGTTGTTAATAAACTGTTGGTTTTGTTTTTATTTCACCTTCCTCTATTAGTATTCATTTTCTCTTGGTGGATGGGAGTTGTTGAAACCCTTTAGAGGAAACCACTCATTGCAGAGTGTCTTCTCCTAAATTTGTCTCAAAACTGACACACTGACTGCTGCTAAACACCTCCACTTTCGTAGAGGAAAAGGAGTATTTGCCGCTTAGCTAATTTGCCTTTGTGCTATGGTATCCCAATACTCTGACTCAAAGGAGTTAATCTCATGGTAGAGATGTGAGAAGTCCATACCAAGTGGATCTGTGTAAAGGTGCTTTTGTCTAACTAGAGTGACATTGTTTTTTCTGCGATGAAGCCTGCAAGGTCAGAATGTCATGGTGTTAAACACTAGGCATGTAAACTGACACCTACATGCTTGTTATCTTGACCAAGCTTGTTATCTTGACAGATAGCAAGAGTAGAGAAAGGAAATAAAACCATTGGAAAATGAGGCTCAGAGAAACTGGACTTCTTGAACAAAAGCTTTGATTTAATTTGAGTTGATTTGATCAGTCTAGGTCTTCAGTGCCATCACCCCAGTGCCTCCCTCTGGTATTCAGTGTCCTGAAATTTTTTTTTATAATTATGGGTTTCCCTAATCCCTTGTGTTATTGCAGCTCAGCATGTTTTCTCACTGCAGTGCATAGAGACTTCCCTGGAGCCATGAAAATGAGCAAGGGAGAGGGACACAGAGCAGCTCAAGAAATGCTCTTTATGCACAGGTAAGAAATCAGTGTTGACTCCAGAAGCCCCTTATTGAATTATGTCTTCTTTCAGGACCAGAGTGACTAGTAGTTTCACTTTCATGCGTTGAGTTGCAATCAAACTGTACCTTACTGGGGGAGCCTCAGAAACTGTGGATTATCTGAGTGGTGTCTGTTTGTCCCAGGTTTACATTTGGGTCTCATGACTTGTTTTCTCATACCAGGAACATGTGAATTTCCCATTCCCAGCACTTTACAGGAACATTGGCCCTTGTTCTCAGATTGGCCTAGGAAGTGATGAGCTTAAGTGCAGATGTAACCAGGGGTAGGTGGGACAGGCTTTTAAGTCCTGCTAAAGAGAGATGCAGGCTAAAACTGTTTCATCCAGGAGATGATGATGACCTTCCCAGAGTACAGCATATTCTTGTTTTTTCTTCTGGAGCGATTTTATATGCCCAATTGTGAGATGAGGTCTTTGAGGGGGCTGCCAGTACCTCTGACAGGGAAAACTGAGTGCTGCAACCAGGCTGCAAGGCAAATAAATTGCAGGAATGTGGTCTCTGCTGTGCTTCCCACTCCCTGCTTGCCTTTGAAGTAAAGAATCAGTCTGGGAGCTGAGGGAAGCCTCCCGCCTGGCAATGTGGGCTGACACCAGAAGGCTACCAAATTCCTGATAAGAGAGGAATGGGGGAGAAAAGGAATTAAATTCTATGTGAGACAATACTCTGTGGCTGCTCTGAAAGATGACAGCTACAGCAAGTCATTTATAGTTTGTTGGAAATGTCTCCTGAGAACCCTTGCAAAGCAGAGGAGCAGGAGCATCTGTTGGCCTGTTGGGGTTTTAGGAGTTCTGCTGTTTTTTGTTAAAGGAATTTTCCCCATACGTGTTGCTAGGGGGACAAATTGCTGGGTACTTCAGAAAAACAAAAGACCTAGCCACTGACGGAGGGGTGCATCTGGCTACTCCTTTGTTTCACCTGGATGTATGGACAGTGGGTCCCTGGCATTTGGACAGAGAGGGAGGCTGCTTTATTCGGCTGCCTTTTTTCCTTCTGCCAGAGAAACCCCAGGATCCCAAGCCTGCCTTCCCTGCCCTGCTGGGAGATGGGCTGTGGCTGCCCTGCCCCTGCTGTTGCTTCGAGCCTTCGCTACGTTGTAGCCATGCTCAACCTGCCTGCCCAGACCTCCGGGGGGTTCCCACCACAGCTCCACAGTTTGGATACATCTCGTCTGCCATCCGGGATTTATGCTCGTTCCTGCTGTTCCAGCCTGCCGTTCCAGCCTGCTGTTCCTGAAGATCCAGCTGGACACTGGGGCCAGCTGTCCAGGGATTTGTGAAGCCTTTGTTCCATCCGTTCCCGGGATCCCAGGGCACTGGTGCCGTGTGCTCCCTGAGCTCACTCCGGAGCGCCCCCTGCAGCCGTGGGGAAACCATCGCACCTGCCCTGCTCACCGGGAGCCGCCAGCGCCCCTGCCGGCTGCGAGCGGAACTGCACCCCAGGGGAAAGGGCCTGACAGCTGAGAGAGGCTGGGACTGGGTTTGTGATTGTTTGCTGTTACTGCCCTAGTTATTGTTGTTTGTTTGCCTTGTTATACACATATAGATATATAATAGTAAAGAACTGTTATTCCTATTCCTCATATCTTTGCCTGAAAGCGCCTTGATTTCAAAATCATAATAACTCGGAGGGAAGGGTGTTGCAGTGGGGATACTGCAACACGCATATATCAAACCAGGAGTCCCGTGGAAAAGAAATATATATGGACAGACAGATTATTGATAGATGTTTCAGAGAGATGTTTATTTCTCCAGCCGCATGGCCGGGGCTCTGCCCAGGAACTGTTCCAGTCACCGGACCAAGGGTCCTTTGCCTGCGCAGGGGAACACAAACCAACCAATGGGAACGAGGCTGAGCAGGGGCAGGGAAACCCCGTGTCTGTGCCCTCAGGGCCCCTCTCCCAGGGCTACACGGCAGGGAGAGGAGACCCCAACAGAAGGGGGGTCGCATCTGCCATTCCAAAAGAGGCTCCTGCCTTCCTTAGCAGACACCTGTCTTTCAAACCAAGACATGGCCTCAACCCAGATCATATATTACTGTCTTTGGGACCTGCTAGCAAGGCTTGGCTGCTTTTTCCAGCATGAAATGTAAGGAGATTCCTCAAGGTTTTGCTAACTCAGTCTTCCATCATAGAAGGAGATGCGGCTGCGGACAGACAAGCTGGAATTTTGTCTAAGGAATTTGGAAGTGCTCAGGGGGACAGAATAAGGTTTGAAATGAATATTTCATTTTCAGTACAACATGCTGACTTGTGAGGATCCAATTATGGTCACTTCAGGTGGAGTCTTGAGGGTAGAAAGAGCACACTGGGAGCATCTACACTTGCTTGATGTGCCCACCAGTCATTCAGCAAACCTTCAGGTCTTTGGACCACCTCAGCTTAACTGAGTTCCCAAGTGGAACCGACTTTGAGCAGGTTTGGTAACTTACCTGAAGACAACTCAGACTTTTGCAAGATACAAAAATCTCACAGGAGTGAAGCTACAAAACTCACTGGGCCATTCAGGTCCTCAGTGAATGTTGCTAAGAGCCAGAGCAACAGCATGCGCTGATGGGCAGAAGTGTTGGGCAGGAAGCACAAAGGAAATTATGAAGTTTGATCTTCTGTTCATGTGGTGGTTGCAGCTGGCCATGACAGTTTTTATGGGGCATCAGTTCAGAAGTGAGAATAGATCTTCAAGGATCAGGAATCACAAAACTCACTGGGGCCACTGGGGGGATAGGTGTTACAGGCTGTTGTAGGCTGGCCAGGAGTAAGTGAAAGAACTGAATTTAAGCATCCTGTAAGTGAGCATAAGCCCCAGAAGAATGTATGGGAGCTCCTCACAACAGCTGAGGTGGATCAACAGAGTGAATATCAAATATGAAGCAAGAGGGGATCATCCAGGGCTGTCCTCAGCAGTCTGATGATACAAAATGGACCGTAAGGATGAAGGGAATAAGCTCTTCTCCATATTACCAGGGAAGCAGGCATGAAGTCATGGTCTTAAATGGAGCCCTGGGAGAGCTCTGTAAAGCTTGAGAGGCAATTTCTAACAGTAAATCCAGCTAAGCACTGGTGTCGATTGCCTGGGAAGCTGTCATTTTGGAAACAGTTGTAGTCTTTAAAAACAGATAAAATACTACATTGGTGTTAAGGACTTTTTTATTTTACCAAATCTTTGGTAACAAGATCACATCCTCCTTAACAGGAATGGTTAAGGATGTTCCTAAATGCTTCTCACTGAAATCTTGAGCTTAAAAGACACGAAACTGTTAGCTCAAATCGCCTTTGTGATTTGAATAAAATCAGGCCAAGGATCAATAGGAATTATAAGGTCTATCTTCCACCATTACTGTTTTCGCAAAGAAGTAGTCTTAGAAAAACAGCTGGTAACCTGAATGAGGGTTGAGGCCATGGTATGTAAGGAGCTACATCCTGGAAAAAAAAAAAAAGACTCTCTAGCATGTCTAGATATGAGAGGCAGGGTGTTGGGGAAGATGAAACAGGAAAGCCTTATAAATATGATTGCCTGACAAAAGATTTTGGGAATATGAAAACTACAGGCGACATCGAAATGAAAGCCATTTTTGAAATACCAAGTCTTAGTTACTGAACAACTGGAAAACAATGGTATGGCTGACTGAAGGTAATCCCCTCTTGATTGAACAATACCCTCTGCTTGCAGGCAGGTCCAAGGGTCAGAGCAGACCCTACTAGCTCAGCAGAAGGGGTCCAAAGAGTAGTTTTTAGAAGTTAAGATGTAACACTCTATGGTAATATAAGAACTCTTATAGGCTGTATGTAAATGCTATAGGATTTGTATCTTGTATTAGATTGGTTAGTGACAATTAGAATATTCAGTACAGAAGATGATTTATTGTATTGTAACCAAGACTTCAGACATTCTCTCACTACTTCTTCTTCACTCTCATTCCTCTCGCTCTCTCTCTCTCTTTACTTACCCGCTTACTCTCTTGCTCTCTTGGGCCTGCTCAGAGCTGCGCCTAGCAGCTCTAAGCAGTGCCCCTGTACCCACGCCCTTTGCAATAAACTGCATGTTCCAAGATCTGACTTCAGAGATCTCTCGTCACCGTCCGCCTATGCCCGGTCCAGACTGAACCCCAAAGCTCCTACAGTCTGGCGCCCATCGTGATTGCCGAACCCCCCAAGAACCTACAGTCTGGCGCCCAACGTGATTGCCGACCCACCCCAAGCTCCCACAGCAGGGGAATGAAGAAAGAGAGCATTATCAGCCTGATTTTACAAAGGGGGCTCTTATGCACAATGTGTTTCCTTGTTACTTGACCTTCTTTTGGAATTGCTGTGGATCTCAGGAAGAGCTCGGGCAGGGACTGAAGGTAACATTAGTGACACTGGAGTTTCAATGTGTAGAGGATATACAATCTGAAGTACTCAGAGAAATCTCCCTTCATTGTCCATAGAGACAGAAGCAATTCTAAAGTGCAAGTCATCTGACTGTTTTCATACACTTACATTAGCAAACTGAGAATAAACTCTTTTATTCCTCTACCTAAAAATGACATAGAAGTCACAGTACCTATCTGTGACCATGGACTGTGATGTATGAATGAGATATGGTCCCCAGTCGTGGTATAACTGGAAACATTTATTGAAAGTGTATATAGCTTTTATAATATTTTCACTATCGGGTTAGAATAGCACGAGCTTGGATAGTCAATAGAATAACTGTTCATATGTCTGTTAACTAATAATATAAGTGATCACATTCTTAATATTAACATCAGCTTTTATTTCCCCTAAAATAAGTGCTTGTATAACAATCTTTTTCTGCAAACTATTGTGTTTGTTATTTGTTATATTTTAGAAATTTTGTTACATTTCTCCTGCCTTGACTGAATAATCTTTGTTCTTTTAAACTAAGTGCTCTTTTTTCTTATTCTTGACCATTCTTTGTTTTCTTGCCCCACGATGGACCTCCACAGGTCAGCTACAAATGTAGAGACTGTATATGCTATTAATGCGTAGATTATTTTTCCCTGGTTTCTACTTCCTCAAACTGAGGAATGCCTGAAACTGTTTATATTGCTCATATAGGTGTCCCTGGTGTCTAAAACCTGAGGGAAAAAGAGGAGTGACGATGGAGTGTGGAAAAATTGTGACTATCAGTCATTTTATAGGTGATGGTTTCTACAAATGGGAGATTTGTGGTTGTCCTGAAGGTCATATATACAAGCAAGTAGAGGTGGTTCCCAGCTATCCTAAGCCCACCAAGGAAGCAACCCCCTCTGTTCTTTCTTTTTTCTTTCCTTCCTTTCCTAGTGAAACTTTCCAAGCTAGGAACTAGGAAAGCCTGGGTGTTTTCAGGAACAGGATCAGTACCAAAGGACACTTGAATAGAAGATCTCTAATTCCAGACCACCTCACACCAGAGCTGTGCTCCAGCAAATTTGTTGTTGTGTCTCTGCTTGAGATCAGTACCAGATGCCATGAAAATAGCTACAAGAAGCTCTAAAGTAGGCAATGCTGAAAAAAAGGGTACATCTAAAGATAGTTACCAAACCACCCTGCTATGGTTTGTATTAAAAAAAAAAAAAAAAAGGAGATTGAAAGAAGGTGAAACAGAGCCAGTACTTGTAGGATCTCTGAGTGCTCTACCTTACATGTGGCAAAGTGAAGGAGTTAATTACATGGTGTTTAAAACAACTTCAAGAAACCTCAGAGTGGTCATCACAAAACTCTGAGGTACCCCAAATTGCTCTGCATTCTGACAAATGGTGACCAGTGCTTTTTAGTCCCCAATATATAGTTTTCTTTGTGCTTCCTCACGCATAATTCAGAAAGTGGGAAAGAGCTAGGAAGGGCCATCAGAGCATCAGCAGATCTCTGGTGGGGGAAAGAAAATTATTTTTAATTTTTGGTGCATTCTCTTTCTGTCTGCTAAGTGATTTTTCCCCTTTTTTCCTTCGGTTTTTTTTTTTTTTCTTTTTTTTTTCTTTTTTATTTGAGTTAGACCAATATGTAGGAAAACATTTAGCAAGAAACATGAATATGTCTCGGTGACTTTGAAATGGCAGTTGCCATTTCCTACATTTCCCAACATTTCCTAATGTTTGCTGTTGCTTTTGATGCTACCTAATGAACATAGATACTCTAAAAGAGTCACTTTAGGAGCTTTGAAACTGTTAATATATGCCCAAGAGGGTGTACTGCATTGTGGCCTCTGCCTTTACCCTCCCATGCTATGTATTAATGGTCTGATAAAATTCATTCTGGAGTGCTTTATTGCTATGATAGAATTTTAAAAAGGGGGAAAGGGATAGCACTTTATTGTTCTAAGGGAAAGCCCACTCAAGATCAGAAGCCAAAACCAAATTATGACAAATAAACTTCCCTCAGGTCACTCCCCTAACACAGAGAAAATACCAAGCCTGCCACTTTGGGGTGGCCACCATGAGCTGTCTGCAAAGCATCAGCATGGCTCTCTCTGCTTGCACTTCAGGCTAAATGCATCCAAAAATCATCAGCATCAATGGCATGCTCGATGTCTCTTATTGTTTGCCTTGCATCATCTCTGAGTGCCACTTCTCTCTGACATGGACCATGGCAGGGAAGTATTTTCAAGGGCTTTGAATTGTTTGTTTTAGGACTAATCTGCTGCAAGATACTGAGAAATCTCAGATTCTGCTGCAGCAAGGGCCTGGGCAACACGCAGAGCTGATCTGGTTGAAGATATCCCTACTCATTGGAGAGGACTTGGCACTAGATGGTCTTTAAAGGTCCCTTCCGACCCAAACTATTTTATGATTTTTCGATTCTATTTTAAGCTGTTTTCTGCCACAGACCAAAGGCCAAACCCCAGCTGGAGGACATGCCTGTGTGGGAAGCTTTTGAAGGTCATGCAATGTGTCTGAGAGTTGTCCTACCAGCGAGGACATGGTGGGTGAGGTGAGCAGTTTCACCATGTGTTAAGCTACTATACTACCCTCTCTTTGAGAGAGCCCAGCTCTGCTGGTGAAATCCATATAGTAGTCCTGAATACAGCACTGGATTTAGTTTGTGTTACTGGAAGTGAAGTGGTAGCAGAAATAACAGATCAGGCTGAGGCTGCTAAATTCTGGCTCTCCAGGGCCCTTCTGGCATTGCTTTCAAACCCCATGTTTCTCCAGAATATTATTTCCATGAAAAATGTAGGAAGGGACACAGGAGCTCTTCCAATCCAGTTTACTCTGTGTCATGGGTTAGCAAGCATAGTCCCAGAAGTGATGTTCTTGCAAAGAGGTGCTTACAGCTTCCTCTATGACCTAACAGAACCTATCAACTGGCTAGTTTGAATATGGACAATTTTTTAAGCCACTTAGAATTTTGACCGCCTCTGCGGTCCACATTTAAGAATGGACAAACCCCAGGAAGCTCTCTCTCTTGCTTCCAGCCTTGAGACAGGTAGCTGGGCTGGGCCTGTAAAGGGCCCAGTGGGCCTGGGTTGGGCCCAGGCCAGGACACAGCCATCTTGGAGCCGATGAGCCCTGTTCCAACCACGCCTCCCCCCCCACCCCCCCCACCCCCACCCCTGCTACGTGCAGACAGCGCGGCTCCCCCCCCCCCAGTGTGGGCAAAGATTCAGCTGAAGCTGCCCTGCTGCCCAGCAAAGATCATGTGACCAACATCGATAAGCCACATTCCAGCTGCAAGGCCCGGGTGAGATTAACTCTTTTAGTGCTGTGAAGAGCTGAAAACCTGAGGGAAGAGAAGGAGGAGATGCTTAGAAGTTGAAATTCTGTTATAAAGCTAATGGTGGTGATGGACTATGATATATCAGAGTACCCATTGTAATTTCATGAAAGCATGGGGGGTGGAGCGTTCAATTTGTACTTGTGAGCAAAAGCACCTGTGCTGGAATAAGCAAATGCTGCAGCAGCTGTAATTTGATGAGAAGTTTGAACAGGGAGAGATGGAAGCAATGAGGACTCTTGCTCCAATTGGAAGGACAAGACCTCTGTTCCTAGAGATACTCCCAGAGATAGTCCTAGAGATGAAGATGATGAGGACCCTTTTGCTCCCAGGAAAAGGGGAGGGCCTCTATTCTTAGAGATGAAGTGCTCCCAGAGATGGTTGAAGAGAACCTTTGTTTTTGAACAGCTCAACCTTAAAATGGTACCCCAGTAGCTCAAGATTGGACCCTCGAAAGCAGTTGTGGGAAAAGCTGTGAGTCGAGGGAAGGGACTTTCACATGCGAGCAGAGAACCAACCCGTGCGGCTGTCTCATTGTGATACTGAATCCATGAGAGAATTTCTTGTGGAGATGTCTCCATAGCATGAGCAAGAGAGACTCCTCTCCCTAAGTGAACTGAACAAGGTTATTATGGAAGTGGTAAACTGACTGAACATCTCAAGGGTTATCTTTTTACAGTGGGAGAAGGGGGAAAGGTGGGGGAGGAGAAGAGTTCTGAAGGTGTGGTATGATTTTTTTTTTTTCCCCTCTTTCATTTAGGTCTGTTAATAAACTTCTTTATATTCTTTTAAGTTTTGTGCCTGCTTTGCTTTCTCCTAATTCTTATCTCACAGAAGGCTAATAGTAATGAGTATTTTGGACCAAACCACGAAACTCTGCTTTATGGCTCCTAAGGTACATAGCTGCAAACTGTTACTCATCTCAGAGTTGAGGACATGAAAGAGCTTTCTGTTTGGGAAAGCTTTCAAAGATGTGCTAAAGCTGTTTTTATACAACCAGCAAAGGGAACCATCAGCACAAAACATGCCTGAAAAGAGACATTGAAAACAGCCTTGGAAGAAAATGTGTATGCATGTGGCATGACATTTATTTATTATCCTGTGCTACAGAGCCCTTGCCCAAGCTGAGTTGAAAGCTTAATGAAAACAGTGGTATTCTAAGCTTTACCAGGATTTAGACCCTCCTGCAAATGTATAAACAAGGAACATTTTCAAAGTCTTCTCCTACTAATGGTTATTCATAACTGTTTTAGGGACTGTTGGAACCCTGAGTTGTGAGAATTTCAGCCTTTCAGTGCTCACAGACAGTGATCCTCAGAAGCACACTGCATTTGACCTCAAGCATTGGGAAAGGCTTCCTAAATTGTGTGATAACACTGAGGTTGTTGCTATGTAATTAAAGTTATATCACTGGGTGGAATATGTAGCAATGTAGAGAAATTAGGTTTATGAGATATATGTTACAATATGGAGGATTTTGAGTGTGGATTTGTTTTTCTTTTCGCCGTCCTTCTTCACAAATTTGAGTGTTCTGGTATTGGGTCAAAAAACCTGCAGTGCAGATCATGAGTAGTTAGTTACTGGATTATAAGTAAAAATAAATTACTTGGCATTCCATAATTGCATGAATTGAACCTTAAAAGGCCTTGGAAGTTAGATTTCATGGCCATTTTCCACCTTGTTAACTTAGAGGCACACTCTGTGCAGCTGTACTAAAGATATAATAAACATTTAAGTCCGAAGATAAACTCCCTGTCTCCCGCATTTTAATTCAAACTCTGAGTAAAAGAGCAAAGAAGAAAAGAAAAAATAATAAGGGACTTGCTGTTTTATTTGACTGACAGCACTGAAAAGAAAAAAGATCCCAAATGAGGTCTTTCTACTCCATTATTTGCCTAATAGATGGACCATTGTAAAGCCCATTTTCTGTTACTGCCACAGCTGGTTTGACATCTGTGTAATGGAGCAGAAGCAATGGGATTGATTGGGCTTGTGAGATTAAAGGTACTCGCTTTTGCTTCTCATGTCTCTGAGAAAGAAGGTGATGGTCCAGGTCTTGCTATAGGCGACAAACTGATTTCACAGTTTCCATTGGCACAGATTAGGAAAATTAGGAAAAACATGCTAAAGCTTGACTTGAGAGAGGAACAGAGGTAAGGAGACACTGCATGGCAGGACCTGGAATCCCCATCATTGTCTAGGTGAACGTCTCCCAGAAAGATCTCTTAATTTCCCTGTACCTCCATCTCCTCTGATGACCCATGGAAAATCACTCCTCATCACCCTCAGAGGAAGGTTGCAATTCCCAGGTCATTGCTATTAACCAGTAGTCTGGCATGAGGAAGACTCGATCCTGTCTCAGTACAGTAGAATGAACTGGCAAAAGCTGATGTTTTTCCATTCCCATCTTTTGTGTTAGTGCAAAAATATCTGAAGACAGAAAATTTTCAAGACTGGACCTTTCAGAGCAGCTCTAAGACACCTTGAAACATTGCCAAGGGTTTTCTTTTCACACTCTGTGGGCATTTCAGCTTCTGAGGCTGGAAGTCTAGCATGTTTTGAGTTGTTCAGGAGTTATTTCAAGAACTTCATAAACACGATGAGCCTGGTTTTGAGAATGGGCTCCAAATGTCCCTCCAAAGATGCTGCATGACATACCCTGAATACTAACCCAAGATGCTGGGACTTAGTTGCTCACCTCTGTATAATCACAGCCTCAACCCATTGGTTCCAGCAGTGTCTTTGTGAAAACATTGTGGCAGCACAGCTCCCTACATGTTTTTGCTTTCTGCAGCCAAACCCAATGCCAGGAAAACAAAGGGAGGTAACTGCTAAGGCCATCACATCCATATTATCAGACTGTGGTGAGCCTGTGAACGGTGATTATTTTGTGTCCTGATGTTCAGCCATCTCTGCTCTGCTACACTTTTGTGGTTCATGCCTTTTAGTGTATTCCTGCAGCACAAATGAGGTCTGTGATACAGGAGATCCCTGCCCTTTTCTTCACCTGACTCCTTACTTACAGCTGGAAGTGCATGTAGCCCCCTTGCCAGGCTTATATTTGCAGCTGAGGAACTTCTGCTATCACCAAAGGTTTAACTTTGACTGGCAAGTGAGAAGAATCATCCACACATTATGTGCGCCTGTCTTGGTTTGAAAGACAGCTGTCTGCTAAGGAAGGCAGGAGCCTCCCTTGGAATGGCAGATGCGACCCCCCTTCCCTCTGAGTTATTGTAATTTTGAAATCAAGGGGCTTTCAGGCAAAGATATGTGAAATAGGAATAACAGTTCTTTACTATTATATATCTATATGTGTATAACAAGGCAAACAAACAACAATAACTAGGGCAGTAACAGCAAACAATCACAAACCCAGTCCCAGCCTTCTCGGCTGTCGGGCCCTTTCCCCTCGGGTGCAGTTCCGCTCGCAGCCGGCAGGGGCGCTGGCGGCTCCCGGTGAGCAGGGCAGGTGCGATGGTTCCCCCGCGGCTGCAGGGGGCGCTCCGGAGTGAGCTCGGGGAGCACGCAGCACCGGTGGCCTGGGATCCCGGGAAGGGATGGGACAAAGGCTTCACAAATCCCTGGGCAGCCAATCCCAGTGTCCGGCTGGACCCTCAGGAACAGCAGGCTGGAGCGGCAGGCTGGAATGGCAGGCTGGAACGGCAGGGATGAGCACAAATCCTGGGTGGCAGACGAGATGTATCTAAACTGTGGAGCTGTGGTGGGAACCCCCCGGAGGTCTGGGCAGGCAGGTTGAGCATGGCTACAATGTAGTGAAGGCTCGAAGCAACAGCAGGGGCAGGGCGGCAACCGCCTGGCTCCCAGCGGGGCAGGGAAGGTGGGCTTGGGATCCTGGGGTTTCTCTGGCAGAAGGAAAAGCAACCAAAGAAGCAGCCTCTCTCTCTGTCCGAACGCCGGGAACTGACTGTCCACACACCCAGGTGAAACAAAGGAGTCGCCAGATGCACCCCTACATCAATGGCTAGGTCTTTTGTTTTTCTGAAGTACTCAGCCATTTGTACCCCTAGCAACACGTATGGGGAAAATTCCTTTAACAGAAAAAAAACCAGGAGAACTCCTAAAACCCCAAGAGCGCCAAATGCCTACAAACAAATTTGGGTGCAGTCCCCACAAAGTTGCTGAAGACCCCTGTCTTCTGGGTACTTTTCCACATTTTTCTCTAAGTTCCATACACTTCTTCAAACCCTATCACCACAGAGAAAGTTGTTCTTTCGCGTGATCTTAAAACATCTTTGGATTGAAAATTTCTGTGCTGGTACTTGTTGCCAGCTCTCACTATGGCATGCCAAGCACATCTCAGGGTAACAGCTCTGGAAAACCCAGTCAATAATTTCTCAGCCTCCTGCCTTATTTTTGTCAAAAGGAATCAATGGACAGCTTACATTTGTTTATTTATTTATTTATTTATTTATTATAATGAGAAAAAACTAAACAAACCTGCCCAAGGGAGGAAGAACATTTTAAATGCATTTCACAGAGGTTTCCTTCCTTGCCCTTGACTCCATCCTAGGAAAATGCTTGGCTGAGATGATGCGAATTAAAACGACGTGATTTTATTAAAAATAAATCAGTATTATAGGCAAGGAAGCCACGAGTTTTCACTAATGCCAAACAAACCAACCTGAGAATTAGGCAATATAAATATGATCTACATGATGATTCACGTACGTTCTCTATCTGCTCTAAGCTTCAACAGCCCATGCTGGATATAACACAAAGCAACCTTTTCTGTTTATATGCAGCAGATGTTTGGGTTCCTCCCCAAAAACGGAGGCTGGGCAGTCAATTTTGAAAGCCCATTTGCACAGAGCTCATTCCAGAGGTCCTGCGATTTTAAGTCATGCCAAGAATGGCTAGTTAAAGAGACACTGCATCTTTCCTAGTTGGAGGTATTTCTTAATATAGAGTATCACCCAGCCAGGGCTTAAGTAAATTTTAATTTTTTTTTTAAACCTCCCAGCGTATCTGTTCTCAAATTTATCATTTAAATGTGTCAAAAAAACATAATGGGCAGGAAAATGGGGTTGCTTCACACTGGGGCTTGTGCAGAATTTATGGCGCATCTTCTTCATGAATGAGAGGGAGGCTGAGTGGCTTATCTGGGGTTCCCTCATGATGGGCTAGGACTTTTTTGGTTCACTTACTGTTGAGGAAGAGGGCTTAGGGAAAAAAAAAAAAAGCCTCACCTTCAGAGAGGGATCAGTGTTCAGTAGCAGTTTCTGGCCAGACTGTACTCTGCAACAATTGTCAACGTCTAGGAAAATGACAACAGGGAAGATGCAAACACTGGATCTCAGCCCTTGGGCACAGTGGACAAGGCACAAAAGCAGGAATATGCTGGGGCTTTGAACACAGTTTTTAAGCTGGATTCCAGCTTCTTCTCTCTCCAACACACTCTTGAGTTCCTTCCTGAACCCTTGTGAGAAGCAGGGTCCTTTTCAGAGTCCCTTTCTTCATGCCCCTTCTTGCTCCACTTGCTTGACAGAGTGCCTTTCCTTGCTCTGACAACATGGAGGAGTGTGTCCTTAATCAAGCCCAAACCTGCCTGCTTAGATGAAAGCATAACATGATGAGCATAGCAAATCCTTTTTCTCAGATAATGCAAACCTGTATTTCTCCTGATTTCCCAGAAGGTACCCAGAGAGGTTATATGTGAAAGGTAAGCAAAAAGTTGACATTGGAAGCTTGCAGAGGAATTCTTTGGACAGAGTGCAAACAATGTGGTTCACATCAGTCCTCTAGCTTATTCATTCCCCTGTCAACAACCAGATGTTCAATGCACAGTGCATAGGCTGGTGAGTGACTCCATGTTCCTGGCTTACAGGAGCTGCTGTCTGTCCTCTGGCAATGAGGGACATGCTGTAGGTCAATGCGGAGGTAACCAGAGTAATGGTGTTTTCAGGGACCCTTTGCAAAAGCTGTCTTGGCTGGTATCTCACGTGCTGTACTCTACAATGAATCCTGAAGAGTTCAGCTGCATTCCAGAAGGGCCATGTCCTTGAGGGAGTAAACATTTTGACCTCCATGGCAATCTAATTAATCAGTGGGTTTGCAAGTAGATTGAAGAAAGCCTGACCATGACTCTCAAACCAATAATTTTTGGGCTCAGGATAGACTGGCCCAGCAAGTTGGAACACAGCACCAAGCTACTGAAGAAAGAAGGTAAGAAAGTTGAGCTATATGGACATGAAATATATTGTGCCAATTGTGCTCAGGGTTGGGAAATTGTACCTAGTTTATTTCCTGAAGCCAAACATCTGTAGCTATTGGATTGTTCAGTGTGGAGTCATGCAGCATGTGGGCTGTTGTAGCGGGTTGGGTTTGTAACCGGGCAGAAACACCAATTTAGTGTAGTGGTATCTTGGTCCAAGATACTCATTACTGTTTATCTTCTGTGAGATAAGAATTAGGAGAAACGCAAAGCAGGCACAAAACTTGAAAGAATATAAAGAAGTTTATTAACAGACCTAAAAGAAGAAAAAAAAATACCACACCTTCAGAACTCTCCTCCTCCCCCCACCTTCCTCCCTTCTCCCACTGACAATGTAAAAAGACAACCCTTAAGATGTTCAGTCTGTTTACCACTTCCATAATAACCTTGTTCAGTTCATTTAGGAAGAGGAGTCTCTCTTGCTCATGCTATGAACACATTATCACAATGAGACAGCTGCCCACTTCCAAATAACTTTGTTCAGTCCATTTAGGAAGAGGAGTCTCTCTGCTCGCATGCGAGTCCCTTCCCCCAACTTGCAGCTTTTCCCACAACTGCTTTCGAGGGTCCACTCTTGAAGTTTTTGGGGTACAATTTTAAGGTTGAGCCGTTCAGAAACAAAAGTTCTCTTCACCCATCTCTGGGAACATTTCATCTCTAAGAACAGAGGCCCTTCTCCTTCCCTGGGAGCAAAGGGTCTTCCTCATCTTCATCTTTAGGACTATCTCTGGGAGCATCTCTAGGAACTGAGATTTTCTCCTTTCCCATTTGGAGCAAAAGTCCTCATCTGGTCCATCTCTCCCTGTCCAAACTTCTCATGAAATTACAGCTGTGTCAGCATCTGCCTATTTCAGTGCAGGTGCTTTTGCTAACAAGCATGAATTGAACACTCCACCCCCCATATCTTCATGAAATTACAATGGGTACTCTGATATATCATAGCTTCACAACAGAATTTCAGCTTTAAGCATCTCCTCTTTCTCTTCCCTCAGGTTTTCAGCTCTTCACAGCACTAAAAGGGTTAATCTCACCTCAGCCTTGCAGCTGGAATGTGGCTTATCACAGTGGAGGGGGGGGGGGCAGCAGAGCCGCTCTGGCTGCCCACAGCAGGGCTGTGGGGGGTGTTCCGCGGGTGGAACAGGGCCCGTCGGCTCCAGGATGGCCATGGCCTGGCCCCCCCACGGGGCCCGCAGCCACCTGTCCCAGCACCAGAAACGAGACAGAGCAAGTCTGCCTCAGGGTTTCTATTCTTAAGTGTGCATCACAGAGGCGGTCACAACTTTAAGTGGCTTAAAGAATCGTCCATATTCAAACTGGCCAGCTGATAGGTTCTGTCAGGTCACATAGGAAGCTGTAAGCACCCCTTTGCAGAACATCACTTCTGGGACTATGCTAGCTAACCCATCACAAGCGGAATTGGGATGCTGCTAGGAGGCATCTATCCCATGACCAGCTCTTTGGGTCTCATGACCAGACACTCCCTGGTCAATGTTTAGAAGCAGGTTTCTTCATTTTATTTTTAAGTTTTCCCTCCTAAAAGGCCTTTTCAGAGACCTATCTTGATGCCTTTTCCTGGTCTTAAAATCAAGAATCAAACATGGTTAGAAGGGAAAAAAGGATTTTACCTTTGTATTTATTTTAAGGATCCTTAGGTGCACCACATCCAGGTCAAATGCACCTCAATGCACACCCACAGTAGATTGAGTATAACATTATAGGTCTTACTAATTAGCATAACTATCAAAGATTCCCCAGTGAGAGGCTTGAGTGAGCCCCCTCCCCAAGGAACCTTCCCCTGGATGGTTCTATCTTAGTTTACAAAATGTATTCTGGAGAGGACCTTGGTGTCTGGGGCATTCTGATCCCTAACTACAAAGCTTCTAAAACGTTTAGTCTCCTAGCTTGACAAACAAGTCCAAGAATGTAGGCAAAAACCCACTAAGAATACAGAAGTTATAAAAAGGCATAAAAGGGGTATAAAAGAAAAGGCAAAAAATCTTCATGGCATCAATCTGATGCCCTTACCTCCAATTCTCTTCTGTCCCCTCCTTAGCCCTATTACTGCCTTCCAAATTCAGGGCCTATACTTCATGCTTCCCTATCTTCTTCACTTTTCCAGTGTACACCACCACTCTCCCAAATCCTTGCTGGGCGCTCTTTTTTGAAAGTCCAGCACTGCAGACTGGAGAGTGCAGAAAGAGCTGCAAACAGCCAGTGTGCCAGATACAAGACTTCTGCACATTATCCAGATGACTTAGTCTTTCCCCAGCATGGAAAGTCTGTCAGTCTGACCACTGGGATGCAGGAATGCACAACAGCCTACCTGCTTCTAAAAGGCTCCTGAAATAAGGACTCACCATCTAAAATGTGGAGCAGAAATAATGTTCCTAGGGATGGAGGAGGTAAACCTCTGTCTTGGTGACCTTTTGGAGATGGTGGCTTATATCATGATGCCTATTTGCAGCCTCCTCATCTCTCTAGCCAGGAATGTACCCTGTCAGCGCAGTGTCTTGGTCCAGGCCCAGGGCTTTGAAACCTTCAGTTCAGCCCTATGGGCTTGTCAGCAGCCATATGTTGTGGCAATAATGTATTCACTTAGCACTGATCTTGTTCCATTCTGGGGTAGCCAAATATGAAGGCAGTTTCCTCAAGGTGGAGTGGATGCATCAAGTTTTTCTGTGTTGTGCAAACCAGTAAATGAAAATCAGATTCTCACTTGGGTCTCCATGTGGTGAACACAAAATAAAATGAAAGGTGACTGAGGAAATGAGAGATGTGGAGCTTGTTTCCAGATGGACTGCGTTGGCATACCATGAGAAATAGATAAAGTTAGTGGAAAATCTGATCATATTGAGCCTTTTCTTTTTGTGTGTAATAGCCCTGAAGGCACTAGAAGAAATAATACCCAAACATCAGTGTGTCTGCCCTGTCCTCAGGTGGTTTGGAAAGACTTTAATCTACCAGGGGCTCTTGCAGCTTTCACAACCCAGAATTCTGGAGCAATTCAGCCATGCAAATTTGCCATAGCCAGAGACTACTGCTTTCATAGCCTCACTGCCTGTTGGCTTCCCAAAGCTGAAGGGATGAGGAGAGAAGTTTGGGAGGTCTCATGGTAGCAGATTGTCTAGAATACCCAACTGAAGAAGCTAGAAGGTTCTCATTTCACTGTAGGAAATACGAGAGTCCAGGAGGGCTGGCCCAAGATACATCTTGGGAATTGCTGTCATGGGCTTTTCAACCTTCCTTCTGTGTATTGGCAAATTTCTTTTCCTACCTTGTCTAAATATGAAGGCCATCAGCTATACCAGTGTCTCATTTATGCAGTTCTTGAAGCCTGGAGGAATGAGGAACATGGACATGTAGAACAGCAAATAACCACCTTTAGCTTTGGTTCCCTTGGTCCTACAAAAGTTTTTCTGTGGATCATCTCCAGATCTAGAAATTAAGCTGCGGTTTTCTAGGCAGCCAATATAGGTTTATTCATAAAATAATGACATTGGACAATGTGTGTGACAGAACTGCTCGGGAGCACTCATGTTGGAAACCCTTCCTCTCAAGCTAAGTTTTCAGGGAAAAAAACCAAACCAAACCAAACCAAAACCCCTCAATCATCAAAGCACAGAGGAGTGAGTAGAAGAAAGAATGAAGCACATGTTGCACTAAGAATTTGCACAACTGAATGTGCCATCCCTGCTGTTTCCTGAACTGGGGCACATAGTGCATATGCCCAGGAGCACTTGGGTTGGAAACGATTCCTCTCAAGGAAAATTGTCAGGGAAAAAAACCCCTCCTCCTCAAAAATAAAACCCCCCCTCCTCCTCCTCTCCTCTTTTCTCTCTCCCCATCCTCAATCATAAACTGGGAACATTTGTGAAAAAAAAGTCCTCTGAATCAAGCTAAGGGATAGGATTCAAAAGCAAAAAGTTTCAAAGCTGAAATGAAGAAGAAACAGCTCTGGAAAACGAGAAGGATCATCACGCAGCTTGGAAATCAGTAGGTTTACTAGTGTTTTTGCTTCCTCTAGTCTTATAAGGCAAGGATTTTATGTGTTCGTCATCAGAGCTTGACTGAAATTAAACGAAGGGCAACTGTGGGAGAACAGGTGTGGGCTGTGGGCAGCCTTTACCTCGATAAGTTACAGCTGTGTGTTGATTTTTACAACAAGAAGCATGTGAGTGATACAGGAGAGAGGTATAAAAGGTTGTACTGTGGGCTAATAAAGTGTTGAGGCTTGCTGCTATCTTCAGCATATTTTGTCCACTGTTAGGCAGCTGAGGCTGAATAGTTGTGGAAAAAGCAAGCAGGATGATCAAAGGACGTGCACGCATCTCTGTGTATGTGCTAGGTCTGTTACCCCTGCAGCCATGTATAAATATAAATGTAGGTGGGAGGAGTTTTGTGTGTGTCTATGCAGCACATGCTACAGTGGCTCCCTATGTCTTCCTTACATTCTTGATGACTGTTGCAATGCAGCTATTTATGATTTAGGAGGCAGTGTCCCATGGAAATCTTGGTCTGAGTCTCTTGTCTGTGGATGTTGTAACTTAATCCCGTATCTTCCACGTTGAATTAGAGATTCAATTACTCAAATATCCCAGCAGAGAAGGTCATAGAGCCATAGAATCATAGAATCATTTAATTGGAAAAGACCTCGTGATAGGACATCCCCCTCTACCACAGAAAAGTTTATCTGTTCTGTCCATCAGCTGGTGCATAGCTCTGTACATTCTCCCCTCTCACATGAATTGGTGAGGTAACCCAGGCTGGACAGATGTCTGGCAGTGAGTTATCTCTGGTGCCAGGGAGGTGAGATCTCCAGCCGACAACTAAACATGAGAGTGAGATGTAGAGTGAGATAAGTTAGGAATTACTGACTGAGAGAGACTACTTTTACAACTATAAAAACGACACAAATTTTCACGGAGGTAGAAGTCTCCTACACGCTCTCTGGAAACGTGTAGGACTTTTCTCCGAAGCTTGGATGCATGTTTGTGGTTACTTTCCAAGAAATTGAGAGGAAAGGATCCTATGTACGCCCTATCAGCAATTGGATGGTAAGATACATTGAATTCTAATCTATACTATTTCTTCGCTAACTGTAATAATATGTACCTTTATTATTGTTTATCTACTAGTAGTGTTTCTTGTGTTTATCCTGTGTAGTAAGTAATCTATTAAAGTCTTATGTCTGTTAATTTTGTGTCTATTCAATAAATAATTAATTTTGTAATAGACCTAATTGGCCATTATTAATAACTTGCAAATGAGAGCGATCTGGGGTGCAGGCTGCGCCAAACAGAGCTACTGCCAGAAATCTGAGTCAAAGGCAGGACTTGTTTAAGCTCTCCTCTCCATCCATAACAGACCTCTAAGATCATCAAGTCCAACCATTCCCCCAGCACTGCCAAGGCTGCCACTAAAACACGCCCCCAAGTGCCACATCAACATGGCTTTTAAATCCCTTCAGGGATAGGGGTTTCACCACTGCCCTAGGCAGCCTGTGTCAGGGCTGGACGATCCTTTCAGAGAAGAATTTTTTCCTAGTCTCCAAGTTAAACCTCACTAGCACAATTTGAGACTGTTTCCTCTCATCGTTTCACATTGGCTTTGGCCCATGGATAGAGCTTCTCCAGATCCTTTTGCAGAGCCTTCCTGCCCTCAAGCCATTCAACACTCTTGCTCAGCTTAGTTTTGCCTACCAGCTGACTGAGCGTAATAAGGTCATTCAGTATCTTTACAGTCCTAGCAGCTCTCTGACCCATGCTAGAGGCTGCAAAGCAGTTTTCATGGTTGGGGCAGACAACTGGCCCATGGAAGTGCTAATTGACACCCCTCTGACCATCCATCTGGTTGGATGCTCAGGCTGGAAGCTCTGACAGGAAGACCAGAGCCATGTTGCAGAGTGTCATACCATCTGTGTTGTTGTAAAAAATGTTAACATTTTAAACCTCAAAGGTTAGTTCCCGGACTTGAGGCAGTTCTCCCTTTTGTCACTGTATTAAACGGGCAAGGAGTTTTCAAGCAGAATAATATGTTTTAGAGTTAATTATTATAACTTTGGTTTCTAATTCTTTTACTATGTGCCTCTTAATAACAAGCAGTTTCACTATAATCAAAGAAGTAGTCCCAAAGTGAATGGAGGAAGTCACACTCAGGTATAAGACAATATGCTTTGAAATAAAAAAGATCCTTTATTTGTTCTCACAGAAATGGTGATTGTTGCGATGGTTATGTCCACCGCAGGACAGACTGAGGAGCCACAGGACCCCAAAACAGTGGAGGTCCGCTGTGGGCAGGCTCAGAAGTCTAAGACCACTGTTTAGGCCATGGCAAGATCCCACAAGATCTCTTGCTTCCCTGTGTTAATTGCCCTCAGATAATTGGTCCCTGATGTTCTGCGTGCCCCTGGTACGGCCCCATATAAAACCCTGGGACCCTCGGTGTTCTTGGTTCTGTGTCTCTGGATCCCTCTGAGCATGGACCTCAATAAACCCTTTGGAACTCTATACAAAGGACCCCTCCCACCTCTTTGTCTCCAGCAACACTGCAGAAGCTACCCAGCTTTGTGCGTATGAGTGGCTGTGTGCATCCACCAATTCCGGTGTGTCAGAGTGTGTCCTAGTGTGTTTGTGTGGCACCACCCGAGCTGCTCCAACAGGGCATGCTTTCGGGAAGGATGCGGCACCCTTGCCACTGTCCACCTCTCACCATATCAGGTGATGAACAAGATAATTGCTGTTGTGAATCAGTATAGCTTGCAAGATCACATCAGTTCCTACTGGCTGGTGATCTCTCCCTTAATCTCAGATGTCATGTTGCTTAAGTGTTGATGCACTCTCCTCTTCTAGGAGGCAAATGCTGGCAAGTGGCCACATGTGCTCCATGAATGCCTTGGAAATCTGCTTCAGAATATGCTCCCTGGTTAATTGGAAAACTTCAAGGGTGCTGAGAGGGACCAACCTGCTTTTTATTTATGCCTCAACATATGTTATTCCTATAAAGGTTGTACATGTACTGGCAGTGCTGTCCCGGGGAAGCTTTGCCTGGCAGCCAGTCAGGGCAAAGAAAACTTCTACGATCTGGCTTTGCGCTAAATGCCCGGATGCCTGGGAAGCATGCCCGTGAAATTGGGCTAGGGGAGGAGCCTCAACACATAAAAGCAGTTAACTGCAACACAACAAGAGCCATTTGATTTTGGGTTTTTCAGAGGGAGTGGGGGCTTGCCTGTAGGGCCAGCTTGGCCTCCCTTCCTGCTTTGTTTTTCTTCCCTGTGGTCCTGCTTTCTTGCCTGTACCTGCTTTGCCCTGCTTCACTGTTCCCACAAACCAGCTCATCACTGTGACAACTTTGTGCTCTGGTGCCTTCCCCAATGGAACGGGCACTGCTGCAGCCATCCGCCTGTGCCGTGTTTGCTGGGTGCCGCTGCAACCAGCCGCTGCCTGTACCCAGCCGTGACCACCGCCACGTTCCCCGCATTGCATGAGGCAAAGAGCCCAGAGCATGAAGTCTCCGCGGCACCCAACCTGCAGCTGCCACCGCCCACAGCCATCGCACCCTGACCCTGAGAGACCGCAGTTACTCCAAGAGCATGCCTGTAACCACAGCAGCCTGTTCTCCACCGACGGACGGGACACTCAGCCTGCTGCTGTTTGGAAATCACACACAGCCCACCACGAGAGCTACAGACGCACTGCGGTTCACAACACGCACACTCTGTCTGCTGAGCTGATGCTGACAAAGCGCCCTGTTGATATGCAGAAAAGACTCCACTACTGGAATAAGTAGTGAAGTAGGTATGTTTATTCCAGCGCTGGGACACATGGGGGATAGTTCCTCCAAAGTCATGCATGTGGATGGCTGCATTCAGCGTGGTATTTATCGGGTTACAAGTTCCGTATTCATTGAGTTTCCCAATATGCCTATACATATTCATTGCCTAGCCCCGCCTCACCTCGTATTACAATGAGCCCAAAAGTTATTTACATCCGCGTTGCGCTTGCGCAGTGTTGTCTGGTGGTCGTGGGCAGGGGTCTCTGGGATGAAATAAAGGGTCTTCCTCCTTCTGAACTTTTCACCTTGCTTCCCTGTGCATGCTCTTTATGTCCCTGTGTTACGATCTGGTTTAAACCCAGAAAAGCAAAGCAAACTAAGTCTCTGTGCATAAACTGAAAAGAACTTAGAAGGTTCAAAATATCCCCAGAAATGAGATTAAAATCAAATGAGGTTAGATGTTGTTGCCAAAAAATGGATGTATTTTATTTAATAGTAAAAGACGCAAAGAGAAGGGAAGAGGAAAGAAAGAGAGAAAGAAAAAGAAGTGTGCGTGGGGGTGGGGGAACAGGGAGAGGTGACAAGGTTTAGGTGGGAGCATATCACCCATCTGAGGGTCCCAATGACATCTCGTTGCTCCCCTCCATCTGGTCTGCTTGGTGGTGAGGGTCCCCCGTCGCTGCCGTGGCCACGCCACTACATGCTGCCACATGCCATGCCACGCTGCCACACGCCGCCACACGCCGAAGAGTGCAGAATCCCGTGGATTAATATACACTTCGAGCTAGGTGGGAACGCCCACGTGCCTCTCTTGCAGGGGCCAGCTTGACACACTGTCCCTTGCAACACTGAGGGTCTGTTGCATCATCTCTAGTGCTCTGGTGCAGGGTCTGGGGACCCTTTTGAGGGGGGCCCTTGTGATGGGCCATGTCACCCCCTTCTGCTGTGGATAAGCTTCCCCCCACCCCGGTGAGGGCCCCTCAGCTGGGTTCTGCACAGTGGAGGATGCGCAGTCACTGGGCCTCTGACCACAGGCTTTTTCAAGATACCCAAAGCCTCTCCTCCCTCCACCCCTTGGTTCGAGGGTCTGTTCGAGCCTGGCAGCTGATAGCCCTGGGGCTGTGGTCCTCATCTTGGAGGTGTTAAGCCTGTGCTCAGTGAATGTCCCCAGCCCTGAGTTGTTACTTTATCTTATCTTCATCATCGAGCAGTGTCAGGCCTCAGGGCCCCATTCAGGGTGTGGTAGTCTTCTCTTCAGCTTTTGTAATACAGTTTTAAAAGTCCTTTAAGAAAATGTTTAAGTAATAAAATATAATATTTCAGCCTCTGACACCCTGGTCCAAGTCCAAACTTCAAGGCTGGTTTAAGTTAGTTTTAGGTTCGAGAACAGGATCTCTGGTCAAGATTCCTTCTCTTTATCAATAATCTTAAATCTTCTCATCCTGCTTTGGTAGGCACAGTGAGTGTTGAGCAAGCTGTATGCATTGCTTTTAACAAACAGCTTATTAGCAAATCATTTAACTTCTGCTTCCTCCTCTTCCCCTGATTCACTGTCTTCTGTTTCTTTCCCTCTCTCTCTCTTTTTTTCCCTCTCTCTGCTCTCTTTTCTATCCCCCTTTAGTCATACTTACCCTTTTTCTATCTATAAATAGTTCTCAGATGTAATATTGCCACATTTGCGCTTTATTTTTGCCTGAGAAATCTATCAAAGGAATCCCCCCCAACTCCCTTTATATAGCAGAACAGGACATCTGGGATTAATTTCCCCTGCACAGCTATCTATAAATTAGGTGTGAAAGTGTCACTTGTGGCATTTGGTAAGCAGCTCCAGAGGACAACTGTCTTGATGTCTAGACACCCTGTCAGAGTGAAATGGTCACCCCATGTGTGGGGTCCCTTCTGTCGAGTGCAGATGTGTATTGGTGTGCACACCTAAACACAGGAGTGCAAATCCCTGTCTTCAATTTCTACCCCTAACCAGCTCAGGTGTTTGTAAAAGCTGAGGAGTTTTGTGTGAACTTTTCCTTCAGCTTGAGTGGTTTTTCTCCTTTGTTGATGTGTAAGTGCTGCCAGGAACACTGAGTCATGACAGTTCAGACACTGGTACACACAACGAAGCTTGAGCTGGTGCCATTTGGGATACTCTCAAGGTCATGCCTGAAGTCAGAATGGACCATGGACTGCCCTGTCAGCTGGATGCATATAACTATTTTAGGCATTTTTTTGTCCTTTCTGGTTTAACTCGGTGTCATAGAACCATCTTTGAAATATTTAATTTACTAGTACAGATGTAGTTTATGAATCTATTTGTATTCTGTAGTTTAACAAGGCAACATCTCAAGCTGTTCACGAGATGCAGTCTGGTCTCTTTGTACATCTTCCACTTTGAACTCATTTTGCTCGAATTTGGGTGACCAGGACTTAACTGCAGTTTAGATGATGTCTCAGGTGCTCTCTCTGCCATGATATGGACATTTCCCTGTGTCTGTTGGAAACATCTTTCATGATATGTATTAAAGTTGCAGCTGTTCCTTTTAAGGTCACTGTTCTCAGATAGACTAACTCAGGTCCTTTTTCCTTCACTGTTACCTTGAATCAACAAGCTTCCACTGTAGTCTCTAAATGCAGTGTCTTATTCTTTGTTACTGTTAAAATTCATCTGTTTCTCTCAGCCTTCCTTCAAGGTCATCCAGCTCTTCCTTCTTCCCATATCACATTCTGATCCTCCTCTGCACTAGCAATACAGTCACTCAAGTTTGTGCCTTCAGCAGATCTCATGACCAGGCACCTAGTTTTTTCCGCCAAGTTCATTAAGGAAAATATTTAATAAGATTGGTCCCAGGACTGATTATTAAGGACCATGATGGAGTTTCTCTGGATTTACTCACAAGTCACAAGCAGCAAATGTTGGCCCTAGATGGTATTTTGTTCAAAACAAAATAATGACTTCCATCTGTCTTCCCAAACCGAGGTGTGTGGAGCACTTGCTGGTGGTCTGTGCAGGGCTGGCTCTTTGCAAAGTGCTAATTCTTCCTTGTTACTTCTAGCTTCTAAATTCTGCTAAATTAAGCAAATCTCACACTAAATGTTTTCCTAATGTTTTCATATGTAAGAAACTGTGTGAGTTTCTGGTGGGACTATATGTGATTGGAAGGGGAGCTTACCTGTGCAAATTAGGCCCTATGGAATTTCTTAACTGTTTGCCAATACAGAGTGTATTATTTATGTGACACTAGCACCAGATAGTCCAAAGAAGGGATATGACCACAGATAGACTAAGGCCTTGCATAGATTCCTGCGGAAGGCAGGCCTCATCTCAGAAAGATTACAAGCTGGGTTACCAAAGGGAAGAAAATGAGACACTAGGTGAACAAAGGAGGAGGATACATCTGAGGAGGACATATCTATCCAGGCACAGTTACCTTGTCATAATGAGAATTCATGTCTCCTATGCAGCTGATGCATTGCTATCAGGCTATGCAGCTGCAGGTTCTCCAAATGTGTCTGTCACGTCACAGTAACAAGTTTTGGAGATTTCACATTGTTTATGGCATCTTTGTGCATCTTGAGGACTCAGTTTGCAAACATCTAGGAATTCTTTCACAGGAGTCGATGCAGGTTGAGGATACAACAACTTGCCTGGAGTCAGTGTAAGCTCTTAGTCAACTTGTAATGCCAGGTTTGAAAAACATCTGACAGAATGCAAAGAAAGCATGGAACTGGGTTTAGGGCAAAGAAACAAGCAGATTAAGTCCTCCATACCTTTTGTTTCTTTGATTGTAAGGTTGTGGACTAGGCACTGAGTTGTTACAGAACCTGTCACAGTATTTATGTGGTAAAAAAAAAGGGTCTTTATCACGATCTGTTTTTTAAGGTTTTCAGAAATGCTTCTGGCTGAATTAAGGTGCAAACGAGACCATATGCCAAGGTC
This sequence comes from Coloeus monedula, assembly GCF_965178545.1. NCBI lineage: Eukaryota > Metazoa > Chordata > Aves > Passeriformes > Corvidae > Coloeus > Coloeus monedula. The sequence continues at coordinate 16,480,751 of NC_138783.1, forward strand.
AATAGTATGGGTTTTATTTAATAGTAAATATGAGAGAGAGAGAGAGAGAAGAAGGAAGAGAAAGAAGTAGAAAAGAGGTGGGGGGACAGAAAAGAGTGACAGAGGTAGAATAAAGAGACTATTACCACTCCATGGATCCCACCGGTGTCCTGATGAGCCTCTTCAGCTGGTCTTCTTGGTGATGATGGTCCCCTGGAAAGCACAGAATCCAATGGGTTAATATATGCTCAGGCCAGGTGGGAATGCCCAGGTATGTCCCCCGGCAGGGAGGGGCCAGTCTCTTGCAGCAGACTCTGGATCTGTTGCATCATTTTGCAATCCTGTCGTGCAAGGCCTCTGGGGAGCACTTTGGGGGGGTCTTTGATGGATTATGACGCCCCTCAGCTGCCTCCCATGTGAATGTCCCATGGATATGGCCTCCCCAGGGTTGGGGGTTTCACAGCTGGGCCAGTTTGTGTAAGGAAGGATGGGTGTTCACTGCCTCTGACCAGAGGTTAAGCCACACATTCGAGACCTCCTCCCCCCCTTCCTTGTTTTGGGGGGAGTCTGTGTAAACCTGGCCTCTGTGGGCTGTGGTCTCCCCCACCCCAAGCCCAGCCAGAGATGATTCTCAGCACAGCTGGGTTTCCCTCAGCCTTATTTGTTTCTCCCTAGACCTGAGATGATTGAACAATAGTGTCCCCTTTATCTTATCTAGGCAGCTTAACTCACAGTCCAAAGTTCCAGTCAGGCATCTTCAAGGAGGGGTGGGCTTCTGTGGTTGTAGCTTCTTTACACAGTTTTTGCTATAATGGGCAAAACTCCTTCATAACAGTGTTTAAGGCATGAACCATTTCAGTCCCTGACTGTCTTCTTCATGGTTAGGTTGACAAGTATTGACTTCAATGGCTGAGCCATCCCAACACTCCTGTGAGAGGGGATTGCTCCTTTCACATAGATCTGGTCCTAAATCTACATGTGTAAATGCTTCTCTTGAGCCAAATTCTCTGATGGTGGTTGCGTGCACTCTCAGCACCAGGACAGCCAGCTTCCTGCTACATTATTGATTTCTTCTGTAGCATCAATGAGTATTCAGCTAATGGTTATGGATTTAAACTCAGCTTATTGCCATTACATTCAGTGTGAAAAGAAAACACCACAGTGACGAGGAAAATATGCTGTTCTCATTGCTACTAACCCACCTTACAACTCCAATGTAGCGTACAGAAGCCTACGACAAAGAAAAGGTATCTTTTACTACACGACAAGCCAAAGCTGAAGGTACAAAGAGAGCAGGGACAAGTTGCCAAAACAGAGGCCAACCATCTGAAGCTCTCAAGGCTTATCAAAACTACAGCAAGTTGACTAACCTCTATCAGAGCCCTTCTGCACCTGCTGCAAGAGAGGGGCAAAGAAACAAATTTGCAGGTAGTACTCCAAAAATCAAAGCTCTGATGTAAAACTGGGTGCCTGACTTCCACACAAACAGACTTACAAGACAAAATTCATCTCACCTAACACAGGCATCTATGTGAAAGAGGCCTCCATTTGAGCTAGTCACCCCAGGCTGTCTTTATAGTCAGTGAAGAGAAACAGAACATGGTTCTGACCTAATAGAAATGTCTACATGAGTCTGAGATGAATTGCACTTCAGAAGTGCCTGTTTTCCTGTCTTGACACCAGCATCTGGGGAGTGTGGGGTCTGCAGTTCAGATGGAGATGTCTGCAGGCATGGGGCTGGAAAGCCAAGTAAGACGGATTTCACCGTGATGAATTCCCCCAGAGTGACAGTGAAGGTGCTTGCCAGTGAAACACACCATATCTTAGCACTAATATTTTAGGAGTTAAGTGCATTCTTTGCACTGAAAGGAAAAAAATTGAGCGGAGTGGGAACAGCACACATAAAACCAAACTCGCCATACTCAAAGGCAAAGGAAGACAAATTCTATCCTAGAGCTTAAAAACAGAAAGGACTTTGTGTTAACTCAGTCTGATCTTCCTGGGGACAGTGGCTGGAGAAATACTAGTATATTAAACCTGGAACAGACAATGAATTGGAGGAGGGAGATGCCTTAATGAAATATTCTGGTCATGCAATGCCTTGTGATTGTTCACTAACTCAGTGCATTGCCGATTGCATTTTAGAAGAATAAAAGTCTTCCCACTTGCAGCTTTCCCTTTGGACATTTTTAATCAGGTATTTTCTCCCAGGGCTACCCAGGCAGGCCAGAGTTCAAGCCAAATTCCCATTAGAAATGGGAAAAACCTGTCTGGTCACCAAGTTTATCCAGCTGTGTAGTTTGCAGTGAATAAGGACCACTGGGGCTTTAAGCAAATTGCAGGGGCAGTGCGGTAGGGGGGGCAGGGAGGGAAGTGACAGCTATGAATTATCACAGGCTTGCTGGGGCTATGGAGACTTGATATGGTATTTCTTATTGATGTGTATTTTCTGTATATGTTTATGGAAATATTGACATGATTATGGCATCTTTCTGCTAGACTTCCCTGGTGTGTTTTTTCTTCATGTGACAAACCCAAAGGCAGAGATTTGGTTTTTTGGGGGACAGGACCAGGATGGGTGCAACTTTTTTTTAGGATAGTTGCACTGTAACTGGGAACAAATCAGGTTTGTTTCTTCTTTGAGTGCAGCATGTGAGCTCTTGGCCAGTCATCCCAACCAAGGCCCTCTGGAAGAGTCTCTCTTCCCAGAAACTCCAGAAGAATCTTTGAGCAGCTGCCTGCCTACCTCAAATAATCCAGTGGAACAGAATGAATCCCATACAAGAAGTTTTGTTTCATGTGAAAGGTATTTCACTTCACAGGGCTGCCCTGTGAACTTGTGCTAAAAAGTCTGCATTGTGTAACCACCACCTGATCTGTGTTGTCCTGCAGAATCAGGATGATAGAGTCCTTCATATCCTGCAAGGTCTTAAGGCCACATTTCAATGAAGATGATGAGCTGTTGCAAGTTGTCACCCCCATGGGCAGAAGGAACGTCTGCAATTTCAGAGCTTATATTTGTGACCTCACTAAATCAGCCTATGAGAAACTGTAGAAAACAATGTGGAAATTGAATATAAATGAAATTGAAGGCACCTGGCAACTGGTCAGCATAAAACTGATGGTGACCAGACTGCATTCCCCTTGGGAGCTGAAAAATGGGAAACAAGCATGGCAAAGTGACACTGGGAATATTCCCCTTCAAACATTTTTTTTTTCTGTACTATACTTGATAGGCTAGGAAGTAGCAATTTAAAAAACATTTTTGTCATGACATTGGCCCTATTAAAAGTTTCAAAATGAGGCTAAATTAAAGTCTCAGAACTGCAAATGCAAGAGCACTCCAGGTGCAAAGAGGAGCTGGCAAAGCTGAGCACAGAAACAGTCAATCGTCTCAGAACAAAGACATCTGGTATTCATGGAAACAAGATTTTAAAATCAAATAATACACTTATGTAATTTCTCCTGTCATGTTGCAGTTAAAGAGCGAGGTATTCTGTGTAGTGTAGGTGTTTTGTCCCTTTTAATAATCTGTGAGTACTCACGGCTGGTTCTTATGTGTCATATATTCTATATTGCAGGGCACAGCCAAAGCTGCTGAGTGTAAACCAGTGATCCTGGCTGGTTGCTTGCAGTTAATCCTCTGGTGTCCTTTGACTCTTAGGGTACTCGTGTGGTCTCATCACATATTGTTTCAAAGAAAAATAACACAACATCAGGGGACAGACCTGAGGCCTGTCTCTGCCAACCTTGCTTTGCTGTTGCTCCAACTAAACTATGTATTAGGGTCAATGCAAATTTATTCGTTATCTTACTGAGCTCTTTTTTCAGTAGGATTCTGAACAAAATTAAATAATTTGGGTCCATCAATTACACTTCAAAGGGGTTTTGTTTGTTTTTTTGTTAATTTATTTGTTTACTAGTCTTTTCCTGCAAAAGAAAATATTAAAGGAACAGAAGAATGTGTAAAAGGAAGAAATTGCAATTGGACTTGAATGGGGCTGGAAGAGTGGCTGATCTTTCAAGCAAAGAGAGAAAAAGAAAATCATCCTTGAAGACCAAGCCCAGCTTTCAGAGAATTTATTGGATTTCCCCTCTAAACAGAAGGACTGACTTCAATAACATTCCTCCAACCCTGTTTCTGTCAGCAAAGTTACATATGAAGTGCATTTGACAGAGGATATATTGATGGGAAAACTGGCCCTCCACCCTCACCCCCTTCTATTGTGTTACAGACCAAGAAAGCAGGGACATAAAAAAGACTCCAGGATGAATTCTCCAAGAGCAGCTTAGTGTAGCTCTGAAGGAAAGGCTCAGCTATGAGAGACCAAGTGTGTGGTGAGACTGCACCTTTAGTGACAAAAACAAGGCAAAGAAAGAAGAAACTTGGAAGAGTTCTTCTGGGACCCTTCCAGTTTTCACCAGTCAGCCTCTTCTGCATGTTCTAATTCCTGGGGGGCAAGTTTGCCTCTGCTGGAAGCAAGCTCAAAGCCATATATATCCATGCCAAACTCAGTTCCACCTCTTGTTATTTGGAGCAATAGGAAATCATCAGCAAACCAATCTCAAAAATGGCAAGCCATCAGTAGTTTTGGAAAGTGTAGAGGTCTGGTAGCTGAAGTTTTGAGGACAAGCTTGAGCAAGACAATGTGAGCAGCAGACAACCTCCTGGCACCCATCTCTTGCTGTGTCTCTTCATTCAATGCCTCTGGCCATCATGTGTAAGATGTGACACCCATTGCAGCAACCCTGTTATTTTATGTTCCATTGGCAGACCCTGAATTTGCAGATAAGGCAAAGGAAAGTCCAAAGTCAAGTGGGATATGTTCAGCATTCAATAAATTAATCAGGTGTTGTTATTGACAGAAGTTGATGAACCCTTCCCCTCACACAGAGATATTGTGGGTTTCAGTTTCCCTGCAGGAGTTTGTAGATTGAAATTACACATTCCACTCCCTAGAAATTGGTTATTGACTAACAACTTCATCTGAAATGAAGATTTTCAGCCCATGCTTTTAACCTTCTCTTCTCCAGGCTGAACACCCCCAGGTGTCAGCCAGAGCTGTCTCCAGAGCAGAGGTGCTCCAGACCTCTGATCAATTCAGTTGCCTCCTCTGGACTTGCTCCAACATGGGTTTAAGTCCTTCTTATGTTGGCATTATGAGCATAAGAAGGACCCAAGTAATGGGTTGCCATCAAATTTCAGCTAAGAAACTCCTCGTATTGTCAGCAGCTACTGCCAAGGGACCATAATGTAGCTGGGTAAGATAAATAAGGTGGTCAGGTGTGTTACCTTTGAGATGGTATATTTGGTGCACTTCATTAAGTGCTATCCTGATGTCTGCTTTGGTCTGCACAAAAACCTGATTGTGTGAATGTCCCTGCAGAAATTGAGGTGTGAGGTCACATGTGTCTTCCGGATGTTTTGCTGTATGAAAAGAAACCTTGCAGCGGTGTGAGATGTTTATGAGGTGGTATCTATACCTGGGAGACATGAAGAGAGGAAGAAAGCCAAAGTTCAAGTGCACTGCTAAGTAGCCTTAAAAAACTTGCCAAATGCATCTTAAAGACATTAAGTCACTGATACAACACGCCAAATTTCCATTGTATTTACTACATGAGTTTCTAAAGTTCAGCACTACCATCCTTCTGACATTGTTAATTTTTTCATGGTGGTTGTGTCACTGTTGCCAAAGTGGTATTAAAGAGATCAGAAAATGCAGTAGCCAAACTGCTGGAGGATCACTAGGAGCAAGAAGCAGGAAAGGGGAGAGGAGAGGATGGAAATACATGTTTTGTGCCTGAAGTCAGGAAACTGGCTTCCATCTAAGAGAAAACAAAGACAGGAGACATGGATATGGATCTACAGGGGAAAGGAAGGGGAAGGGAGAGGACCATCAGAGCATCACCAAGATAAAAAAGCTACTGGCTGTGAGATGAGATGAGATGAGATGAGATGAGATGAGATGAGATGAGATAATACTGTCTGGGGAAATTCAGTTATGATCAGCATCTGCTTTGTATTGAGTTTCACTTTCACCAGTATCTTCACTGGAGATGGATAGAAAAGCCGTAAGAGTGTGTGTGGGAGTCAGTGCTCCAGTCTGGTGGGTGTCAGCCAGGTGGGTGAGGCCAGATGCAGGGCTCAGATTTGCAAAACATTCCTGTTGCCTTGCAAAGGATGGACAGCTGGGAGGAAGGTGGGAATGTGCTGCTTTGGCAGGGGAGCAGATTCAGAATGCTCTAATCTGTACATGATTGTGCTCAGTGTCAGGAACTCCTGCTAGCTCTGACAGTTCCCTGCTCAGCCATGGATGTATCAATAGAACAAAAATGTTCAAAGCTGGAAGCTTAAGATGTAGGCTCCCATGATGATATGCCTTGAACTTCAAAGGAGCTGAGTAACCAGAAGGTATCATTTGTTTTGGCCTCTGCAATGAAATAGTAGGAACCAAGTACCTGAGAGTATTCCCAAGAATTTGTTTAGTTTTGTTTACCTTTTGTGCCTCAGTTTCCTCCAAGTAAAAGAGGATTCTGTTTCCCATAGGATCACAGTGAGGAGCTACATGTGAGATCTTAAGAAAGGGACAAGTCACATTCTTTACTTGGATTTATGGAGCAAAGGGAAATTTCTAGTTAAGGCAGTTTGGCGGGACATTCCCCTCTGCTGCAGAAGAGCTTATCTATTCTATCAGCTGGTGCGATAACTCAGGGCATCTTCCCCCTTACATGAATTTGCTAATTGGTGAGATAACTCAAGCTGGACATCTGTCTGGTAGTGAGTTGTCTCTGGTGCCATGGAGGTGGCATTCCCAGCTGACAATAAACATCTTGCCTTGAGAGCAGATTGAAGGGAGAAAAGCCTTGAATTTCTGACTGACAGACACTTCACTTTACAAACTACAAAAACTACACAAAACTTTCACAAAGCAGGAATCTGCGCATCCCCTGGAAATGTGTGGGGATCTCTCCTCAAGGTTTGCGATGCTGGCCTTCGAGTTACTCTCCTGGGAGATGAGTGAAAGGACTCTCTATGTACCCCATCATCAATTCGGTAGTAAGTTACATTGACGTTTATAAGTAAGTTACATCTATACTATTTCTTTGCTAGCTATAATATAGGTACCTTTATGTTGTGCACTGTTTTATGTAATCTAGTAGTAGTTCTTTTTTTTATCCTGTGTAGTAAGTAACTGTTTAAGGCCTTTTGTCTGTTAATCTCCTGTCTATTCAATAAACAACTCATTTTATAATACACCCAATTGGCCATTTTTAAGAACTTGCAAGCCACGGTGGTTTAAGTGCGGGTCACCTGAATTTAAGCTGCTGCCAAAAATCTGAACCTAAGGCAGGGCTTGTCTAACACTTTTATGGGGAATTAAAAGAGAGAGTTGGGTTGTGAGCTGTAAAACCTACCTGCAGAGGCACATGGCAGCACAAAGGAGCACATGGTGGCACACAGAGAAGCTTGTGTCCACCAGACCCTGGGGGGAGGAGGTGTCACATGGAAGACCCCTACAGAGAGGAGCCTGTAGATGGGTGAACAGCGAGTGATCACCCCATAGAAGGACACTGAGAAAGTGTGTTGCTGATGTGGCAACACGGTACAGGTCACGCCATATAAGGAAATACTGTGCCTTGGAAAAGTGTATAAAACCAGATCATTCCTTTGAATAAACGATTCAGATTCCCTGCCAGTCTGGATCCGTGGTTCAGTCGCTGACACACTTCCGCTCAATCCATAACAGGTAGTGATGAGTTAAAGATCATGGCTGCAAAGAGAAGGAGCCTTGTCTTGAGTGATGCAAGTCATGGTGAGAAAGAGCTTCCTTAGGGGTGGCCCATGTGGCACAGTGGTGGTGGAGAAGGTGTTGCGTTACTGCAGCACCCATTTGTGGCTTAAAACACATTATTTGAGTTACCACACTTGGCTTTGCAGCTTGGACAGATGAAAAGTGACATGAGTACTTCAGAAAGATAAAAGATAACCAGGCTTGCTGAAACTCATGGTGTAGTTTAGTACAGGGGGACCAATACAGGGATGGCCACTGTCTGAGACAGCTGACAATACGATCTGTGGCCCATTTGCACAGTTTACCTGATGACAGAGCCTGAGGAATTTACCAAACCAGAGAAGCTTCAAACACATGGTGCTTTCCTCCTGGTTGGGCCAAAAACAGTGATATATGGGCCTCAAAGTAACAAAGTTTTGAGGAAGGGGAGGTCTAAAGCTGAGTCGAAAATGAAATGACTGCGTTATACCTCTTAAAAAGCCACATCAAACTCTTGGGACTGGATACACTAGGCTTCTCGAAGTGTTTAACAATTTTTAAGGCTAACCTATGGCTTTTGCTCTATTAAGAGACTTTTCCAACAGTTGAAGAAGAAGCACTTTGACTGTCTGTCAGCTTGAGGAACCCTGTGTTTCATCTGCCTTTGACCATAGGGAACAAATGAGGGCATAGCAAGACAGTAGCTGTGCTGTATCTACTAGGGCTGCTGAGCCCCATCCAGCTTAACAAAATGCTGTAGAGGTTTCTCCCTTGGTGTAGTGGTTTGGTCCAAAATACTCATTACTTACTTCTTTACCTTCTGTGAGATAAGAATTAGGAGAAAGCAAAGCAGGCACAAAACTTAAAAGAATATAAAGAAGTTTATTAACAGACCTAAATGAAAGAAAAAAATCAGACCAAACCTTCAGAACACTTCTCCTTCCCCCACCTTTCTCCCTTCTCCCACTGACAATGTAAAAAGACAACCCTTGAGATGTTCAGTCAGTTTACCACTTCCATAATAACCTTGTTCAGTTCACTTAGGGAGAGGAGTCTCTCTTGCTCATGCTATGGAGACATCTCCACAAGAAATTCTCTCATGGATTCAGTAACACAATGAGACAGCCGCACGGGTTGGTTCTCTGCTCGCATGTGAAAGTCCCTTCCCTCGACTTACAGCTTTCCCCACAGCTGCTTTCAAGGGTCCAATCTTGAGCTACTGGGGTACCATTTTAAGGTTGAGCTGTTCAAAAACAAAGGTTCTCTTCACCCATCTCTGGGAGCATCTTCATCTCTAGGAATAGAGGCCCTCCCCCTTCCCTGGGAGCAAACGGGCCCTCATCAAATAACAGCTACTGTCATTTCTTCATTTCAGCACAAGTACTTCTGCTCACAATTACCGTTTGAATGCTCCAACCCCCCATGCTTTCTTGAAATTACAACTGGTACTCTGATATATCATAGTCCATCACCACCATAGCTTTACAACAGAATTTCAGCTTCTAAGCTCAAAGCATCTGCTCTTTCTCCTCCCTCAGGGTTTCAGCTCTTCCTTCTTCACTGACTTTGGTGTCTCTATGGTGTTTTCTTCACCTTCCCGCTTCCTCAGACTCGGAAGAGGATTAATGTCTGCAGGCTTCATCTGTTCTGGAGGAAACTTACAGCACTAAAAAAAAGTGTTAATCTCACCCAGGCCCTGCAGCTGGAGTTTGCTTATTGCTGTTGGTCACATGATCTTTGCTGGACAGCGGAGCAGCGGTCTCACATGAGCCCCAGCCGCACCAGGGGCTGCCTGCACAGGGCAGGGCTGTGGGGAGAGGGTCGCGGATGGAACAGGGCCGCGCCATGGCCGACCCGACCCGGTCCCACTGGGCCGCACAGCCCCCCCCCAGTTAACTGTCCCAAGGCCGGAAGCAAGAGAGAGCTTTCCCAGGGTTTGTTCATTCTTAAATGTGGACCACAGAGGTGTGTCAAGCTCTTTAAGTGGCATAAAAAGTTGCCAATATTCAAACTAGCCAGTTGATAGGTTCTGTCAGGTCATAGAGGAAGCTGTAAGCACCTCTTTGCAGGAGAATCACTTCCATAGCTATGCTAACCCATGATACTTGGTAACGTCTGGCTTTTCTTACTGAGCAGTGGAGAAGAATGTCTTTTTCTCTGACTTTTGCCTCTCCATAAAGTAATTTTTGAACAGCTCAGTGGGCAAAATGTCACAAATAATCACTCTGGCCCCAGAATCAGCCACCAGCTTAGGGATTAATGAGAAATCCCCTTGCAGATGGATGGTTGAGGAATAACCCAGTTTACGAAAGTCCACTCTTCAGTTCGAAGACTGAGTTGTTTGGTATTTGATTAGGTTAAAATCTTTCTCTGCTTGCTTGTAGATATTGGTACCTTTATGGGATGGTATTTGACTGAAAGGTGGAAGATGATGCCCATAAAAATGCATTCACCATATGTGCAACAGAAGCTTTAGCTGGCAGTGGTGTCCCTTGAGCAGAACTGTCCTAAAACCATGCAAGAATGAAGACTATTGAAGTGAAAGTCATCACTGCTTCTGGTCCACTCTGTCCCAACAGCAAATTGTTCCCCACAGCTTTCCCTTGACATGAAGGAGAACTGTGCTCTTCCCACATTAGAAAACATGGTTGTCTAAAGTGGGAGAGAGGCTATGCCACGTCCCCTTTGGTCTTGTGTTGTGTGACATGGATTGTTGAGATGAGAGACTGATTGCCTTCTCCCTCTCCCTTCCCTTCTTGGGGACAAGTTCCCTTCTGCCTTGTGTTCCTATATCATGGAATTCCTTGGTAAGTCCATGTCCAGCATGTGAGACAAAAATGCCTCAGGCTGTATGTTGGGAGGCATGATGGGACCGGATGTTCTTCTTGGCTGCAGGTGGGGATGCCCTCTAGGCAGCACACCATTGTCATCACTCGTCACCTACATCTGCAGTGCTCTGTATGAGAGCTGGATACCTCTGGGCTCAGCTTTTCTGTGATTTCAACCTCAATCAGATAGTACAGTGTTGAGTGTTTGGATACCTTTGGGGGAAGGGAGGACAGGGTCCTGCCTGAATGTCTGCTGATATTTTCATCCCCCAGAGAAAGCTCTGGGTTATCATGGGGAGAAGGCCAAATATCAACTCAAAAGAGGAAGAATTTGGCAGCCTTTTCTCTTACTGCTCTTCCAGATACTTGCCATCATCACAAAGACACTGTCCTGGTCTGCAGCTCCTGCTCAGGAAATCCTTGTGGATCTAGGAAAAATGGGGCTGAAGGAGGTGAAGTAGCATAGGGTAAGATTCAAAAAGGCTCGTGTGAAAATGGTTTGGGTCAGAAAAGCACTGAAGCCTCTTGCATATTTATGTGAACCTTCCTGACTTGAGAAATGAGTATGAGGCTTCTGGAGTGCACCAGCTGCATGGCTTACTTGGACTGGCTTTTTGTAAGTTTTTGGATAAACAGGCAAAGGCACAAGAGCAACCTTGGCTTGTCCAAACTAGGATACTGTCCCCAGCCTGGCACACTGCTCACTGTGCTGCCAGGAGATTCCAAAGACCACAGGATGGGACAGATGTGACTACATCCATCTTGATGAGACTTGATGTGCTCAGTCCTGGCAAAAAGGGCGCACGAGCTGCTCCCAGGATAGGTGCAAGCAAATCCTACTCTGCAACCTTATAAATTATATAGGGGCACCTCTGTGTCCAACAAGGAGATGGTCAACAGATGGCATAGTGGGCTGGGGGCTGAATTTGAGACCTGGGGTCAGCATGGGTGGGAAGCACTGATGCAAGGCTCCTCATTTTTTGAGAACTGTAATGGTGAAAATCCTATCACAAGGAGTTTTAGTTTCTTTCTTTCCTTTTTTTTTAATATTGGAGATCCATTTGGACTGCACATTGGGGCCCTCACCTGACCTCACCCCCGTACAGGGACTGGGTGTATCACATCCCACTTATACCTGGCTTAAAATAGGTCACAAGCATTTGGGCCATGTTGAGGAAAACATTTAGCAGAGGACTTCTAGTAGCCTTCCAGTACCTAGAGGGACTCCAAGACAGCTGGAGAGGGACTTTGGTCCTGGAGGGACTGGACAAGAGGAAATGGCTTCTCACTGACAGAGGGCAGGGTTAGATGGGATGATGGAAAGAAATTATTGGCTGTGAGAGTGGTCAGGCCCTGGCACAGGTTTCCCAGAGAAGCTGTGGCTGCCCCATCCCTGGAAGTGTTCAAGGCCAGGTTGGATGGGGTTTGGAGCAACTTGGTCTAGTGGAAGGTGTCCTTGCCCACGGCATGGGGGTGGAATGAGATGACAAACCATTCTATTATTCTGTGATTCAATGCTCTGGTCCTTTCCTGGTCAAATGTGTGCTCAAAGAATAGGTATATGTACATTTCTCTCTTGAACTGATGCATTATATATAATATAATATATAATATAATAAAATATATAATATATTTTGGTAGGCATGAGTGGGGAGCATAGTTAATATACTTTCCTTCTTACTCCTTTGCAACTTGTCCCCCTCTTTCCACTCTGAGGTGCTCTTTGAAATCAGATCCACTCAGGTCAAGTGAATGTCAACCAGCAAGATGACAGCAGATGAAACCATCCATCCTGTCTAGCCTAAACCTACATGCAACTGCTATGATAAAGCCACTCCAGGCCATTGTGGAGATTTACTTATAAAATGAGAAGAAGGGATGAAGTCACCTTCTCACTCTTCAGGTTTCCCGAATACATAGCAAGAGGAGAGATGGGATTTTGGGGTGTGTGTCTGTGTGTTAGGTGGCATTTTTTAAATAATTTTCCCCCTTACTGTAACAATTAAAAAGCCAGAAGAAAAATTTGAAAAAGAAAAACAGGCAAACCAAACCCCAGAACAACTAAACTCACTGGTTTCAAGGTGGGTTGAGAATGTGAAAAGCTCATGCCAGAACATGTGTTACTAGCTATAAAAAAGTTCTTTATTTGTCTGTCTGGGGAATTTCTTTCACACTCACTTTTAAAAAGACTATCTTTATTTGTTTCCCTTCTATCACACACGCAACAAGATCACTTAAATAAAACAGAGTTTTATATTCATTCCAGGCAAGGGTTCTTGCCAAAATCTGTGCCTCCTTTTTCTCTTCCCACTCATTTTCTTATATACAGACCAGTGATGAAAACACAAAAAAATCTGAAGCCTATGAGGTGACAGATAAACAAGATGTAGAGACAAATTATCAAAATGGTGCTGTGAAGGAATGGCTTTCACTGGAAAAAGGGAACTTATTTCTGCAAAGGTTAGAGGAATTTTTCTGTTTCTGATGGATTTTTCCAAGGCTGGAAATTTAAATTTCATTAGAAGACGAAGATTCTGCATTTTAGATGTTCCAGACAATTCTTTCCCTTAATTTGTTCCTTTGTTTGTTTAGGTTTTTACCAACAGTGAAGATTTGTGGCTCAGCTTATTTTATGTGCAGAAATCTCATTTGTGTGAATGTGATTGCCAGACACATGATGGACATTGACACCACCCACAGCAGAGTGAGGAGAATGTTGGCTGCGCATTGTACCTGGAGCTTTGCTTCCAAGGAGGGCCTTGCAGTCCTGCTGGTGTTAAATTGTTTCACATAGGTAGGTTTCTCCCAATATCCAACCTAGACCTCCTCTGGCACAACTTGAGGTCATTTCCTTTTCTCTTGTCACTTGAGACAAGAAACCAACCCTCACCTGGCTCCACCCTTCTGTCAGGGAGTTGTAGATAGCGAGAATGTCCCCCTGAGCTTCCTTTTCTCCAGGCTGAGCCCCCCAGCTCCCTCACCTCTCATCACCAGTGCCAGCAAAGGAGTGCAAACATTCAAATCACTTCTCTCATCCTGCTGGCCACACCATTGCTGACACAAGTAAGGATATCATTGGCCTTCTTGCCCCCCTGGGCACAGCTGAGCTCATGTTCAGCTGCTGTGGATCAGCACCCCCAGGTCCTTTCCCACCCTGCAGTTTCCAGGGTGGGTTTTCTGCACCAAGCCTGGAGAGCTATGTGGGGTTGTGATTCAGGGTCAGGACCCAACACTTGGCCTTGTTGAACCTCATACCACTGGCCTCAGCCCATGGATCCAGCCTGCACAAATCCTTTTGTAGAGCCTTCCTGCCCTCCAGCAGATCAACATTCCCACCTAACTTGGTGTCATCTGTGAACTTACTGAGGGTACACTCAATCTCCTTGTCTAAATCATTAATAAAGGTATTACATAGGACAGGCCTCAACACTGAGCCCTGGGGAACCCCTCAAGTGACTGGCTGCCAACTGGATTTAATTCCATTCCCTGCCACTCTCTGGGCCCAACCATCCAGCCAGCTTTTACCCAGCAAACAGTGCACCTCAAAGCCATGAGCAGACAGTTTCTCCAGGAGAATGCTGTGGGAGACAATACTACTAGAGTCTGTGTAGACAACACCCACATCTACCAAGCAAGTCTCGTTGCCATAGGTAGCCATCAGGTTGGTCAAGTAAGACCTGCCTTTCACAAACCCATGCTGGCTGGGCCTGGTTCCCTGGTTGTTCTGCATGTGCCAGGTGATGGCACTCAAGATGATTTGCTCCATCACCTTCCCTGGCACCAGAGTCAGGCTGACAGTCCTGCAGTTCCCTGGAGAAAGATAGGGCTAGATGTTTACGTGTATATATATATATATGTATATATATCTCTGTACCGTGTGTATGTGCATGTGCTGGATGTGGGAACATGAAATTGCAGCAGTCTCACTCCTATCAGGTTACCAGGTTCAGCAGCTCTTACCCTCATCTGATATTGCAATGCTATGGCAGAACCCAGACTTTAAACAGGTGACTTGCAAGAGCAAAGTACCATGTTGGATGAGATATTATCTGCTAAATATTCTTGCTTTTGTGTAAATGAAAGTTAGGAACCAATCAATGAAAAGGAACCTAAACCTGTGCATCCCACCTCAGATCTGATATTGTGTTTTACAATGTCTGTGGAACTGGCATTGAATCACTGGAAGACATTCAGTTCAATAGGCTTCAGGTCAGCCAAGGATTGCAAAACATTCTCGTGGATGTATCCTAAGAGGGGCTTCTGGCCAATGCAGCAGTAGAAGGAATACAGATATTTTCACAGAATCACAGACTTTACTAGGTTGGAAAAGACCTTTGAGATCATCAAGTCCAACCTATGACCTAACACCTCCTCATCAACTAAACCATGGCACTAAATGCCTGTCATGGGTTAGCATAGCTATGGAAGTGATTCTCCTGCAAAGAGGTGCTTACAGCTTCCTCTATGACCTGACAGAACCTATCAACTGGCTAGTTTGAATATTGGCAACTTTTTAAGCCACTTAAAGAGCTTGACATGCCTCTGTGGTCCACATTTAAGAATGAACAAACCCTGGGAAAGCTCTCTCTTGCTTCCGGCCTTGGGACAGTTAACTGGGGGGGGGCTGTGCGGCCCAGTGGGACGGGGTCGGACCCTGCTCAGCCCAGCCGGGCCGGGACACAGGCATCCTGGAGCTGTGCGGCCCTGTTCCATCCGCGGCCCTCCTGCACAGCCCTGCTCTGTGCAGGCAGCCCCTGGTGTGGCCAGGACTCACCTGAGACCGCTGCTCCGCTGTCCAGCAAAGATCATGTGACCAACAGCGATAAGCGAACTCCAGCTGTGGAGTTGGGTGAGATTAACACTTTTTTGCTGTAAGTTTCCTCCAGAACAGATGAAGCCTGCAGACATCAATTCTCTCCTGAGTCAATGCCATAAAGACACCAAAGTCAGTGAAGAAGGAAGAGCTGAAACCCTGAGGGAGGAGAAAGAGCAGATGCTTTGAGCTTAGAAGCTGAAATTCTGTTGTAAAGCTATGGTGGTGATGGACTATGATATATCAGAGTACCAGTTGTAATTTCATGGAAGCATGGGGGGTTGGAGCGTTCAAACGGTAATTGTGAGCAGAATTACTTGTGCTGAAATAAGGAAATGACTCCCAGGGAAGGGGGAGGGCCTCTATTCCTAAAGATTAAAGTGATGAGGATCCTTTGCACCCAGGGAAGGGGGAGGGCTTCTATTCCTAGAGATGAAGATGCTCCCAGAGATGGGTGAAGAGAACCTTTGTTTTTGAACAGCTCAACCTTAAAATGGTACCCCAGTAGCTCAAGATTGGACCCTTGAAAGCAGCTGTGGGGAAAGCTGTAAGTCGAGGGAAGGGACTTTCACATGAGAGCAGAGAACCAACCCGTGCGGCTGTCTCTGGCCTTCTTGGACACGTGGGCACACTGCTGACTCATGTTCAGCCTGCCATCAATCAGCACCCCCACTTCTGTTTCTGCCTGACCACTGTCCAGACACTCTGTCCCCCAACCTGTAGTGCTGCAGGGGGTTGATGTGGCCCAAGTGCTGTACCCAGAACTTGGTTGTCCATTTCCCGTGCTTCACGTGTCGGAGGAAAATAACTTTAAGGGATGGGACTATGCAACTACATGAATTTATTGTTTAAAATAACAAACGCATCAGTCGAGGCGTGAGATTTTACAACACCTCCGAGTAATGGCGACTAGTCACAAGATTTAGGGTTACATCGTAATTTATAACGTTCTAATCCAATAGATACTTAAAACGACACTTTGTTTTAGATTAATGACCTATCACCTGTGGCACTTCTCACTGCAATGCAGCTATGTCTTGACCAATAACTTCTCATGTCACATGCACGCAGATGTCTCTCTTATACCATCTACATTCTTAACTTAAACTATATAAAATCACACTATTATATTTTAAAACCCTTCACCAAAACACCCAGTGTACAATTTTACTTATAATGATAGGAAGACAAGTTTGTAATCCTTTTGCTTAAAGTCCACAAATCTCTGTCAATTAAGCCAGACCTAGTCTCTTCCAGGGTTGTAAATCAAAGCCTCCTTTAATTGCAGGAGTTTCTACTCCTCTGTCTCCCACACTTGGTATTGTTAAACTTCATTCTGTTGGATTCAGCCAACCTATCCAGTCTGTCCAGGTGTCTCTACAGAGTCGTCCTACCCTCCATCAGATCCAGACTAATTCCCATCTTGGTGTCATCTGCAAATTTACTGATGGTGGACTCAATCCCCTCGTCCAGATCATCAGTGAAGATATTAAACAGGACTGGCCCCAACACAGATCCCTGGGGGACACCACTACTGACTGGCCACCAACTGGATGTAGCACCACTCACCACCACTCTCTGGGGCTGGCCATCCAGCCAGTTCTCAACTCAGTGATGAGTGTACCTGTCCAAGCCATGGACTGCTAGCTTTTCCAGGAGTGTACTATGTGAAATGGTGTCAAAGGCCTTGCTGAAGTCCAGGTAGACAATATCCACAGCCTTCCCCTCATCCTCCAGGTGGGTCACCCGGTCATAAAAGGAGAGCAGGTGTGGAAAGTATCTTTTCAGCTTTTTACCGGCTAAGCGAGTGGTTTAATGCCTTAGAAAGCCTCGAGCAGCCTTGAGAGGTAGCACAGGCAATCTAGCACTTTAGTAGCTCTAAAATCGGTACCTGAATCAGCTGCAGAGCAAATACCATCAGCAGAAGCAAAGAGGGAGAAATATAGCTCCCTGCTCGCTCAATTCCCTGCAGTTAGAAGCTTTCAAATGAGACAGACAACCAGAGATGTTCACAGGAAGGTAGCTGAGCCAAGAGAGCGTGGGGCCTCCCTCGACCATCTCTTTTATTAGGAGAAGGGGAAAGGGGAGGACTGGGGGTGGACCCGGGGTGACCGGCCAATCAGACACTGCTAAAGAGTCTGAGTTACATTTGGCTTTGCCCGCGCTTAGAACAAAGGAGCTCGGAGCACATGGGCAGGAGCACGTGTCTTTGGGAGGGGGAGGGGAAGCTCAGAGCAGGCAGCAACAAGGAGGTTGGCCAGGCACGACCTGCCCCTCCTAAACACATGCTGGCTGGGTCTGATCCCCTGGCCGTCCTGTAGGTGCTGTGTGATGGCACTCAACATGATCTGTTCTGTAATTTTGCTAGGCACTGAGGTCAGGCTGACAGGCCTGTAGTTTTCTGGATCCTCCTTCCGGCCCTTCTTGTGGATGGGTGTCATGCTGGCCAGCTTCCAGTCATCTGGGACCTCCCCAGTGAGCCAGGACTGATGATAAATGATGGAAAGGGGCTTCATGAGCTAATCTGCCAGCTCCCTCATCATCCTAGGATGGATCCCATCTGGTCCCATAGATCTGTGAGGATCCAAGTGGCTGCTTCCTCCTGGATTACAGTGGGACTATTCTGCTCCCTGTACCCATCTACCAGCTCAGTTGTCCTGAGGATAACCTGTCTTAATATTGAAAGCTGAGGCAAAGATGTTAAGTACCTCTGCCTTTTCATCATCTTTAGTTACTATATTCCCCCTGCATCCAATAAAGAATTGAGGTTGTCCTTCCCCCTCCTTTTGCCATGTATGTATTTATAATTTTTTTTTTTTATTATCCTTCTCAGAAGTGGCCAGATTAAGTTCTAATTGGGCTTTTACCTCTAATTTTTTTTCTACATGACCTAGCAACATCCTTAAACAATTCCTGAGTTACCTGCCCCTCTTTCCAAAGGTGATGATTCACCCTCTTTTTTTCCCTTGGTTCCTTCAAAAGCTCCTTGCCTGTCCAGGCCAGTCATTTTCCCTGCTGGCTCATCTTTTGGCACATAAAGACAGGCTGCTCCTGCATCTTCAAGATTTTTTTCTTAAAGTATGTCCATCCTTCCTGGATCCCTTTATTTTTAAGGGCTGTTTCCCAAGGTACTCTCCAAATCAATCTCTCAAATAGGCCAAAGTCTGCCCTCTGGAAGTCCAGAGCAGAAGTTTTGTTGATGCCCCTCCTTGCCTCACTGAATATTGAGAACTCTAGTATTTCATGGTCACAGGAGTGCCAGCTCCTGTCATAGCACATGGGGCTGACATATTCACAGCAGAAAGTCAGTTCATGTTGCAGCAAACTCAACTTGACATAAGTGGACAGGACATGCTGAAGTTTAAATTATCAGTTTCCAAGTACTTGGACTGAAGGAATGACCAAAGTGCCAAAACTGATGGTTTGTTGCCTATTTCTAGTCTCCTCTTGAGAGTGTAGTCACCAAAGAAAATTACACTTAGAGGACAGGAAGTATAAAAGGAGACTGGAAGCTAAATGACTTAAATCAAAATTCAGGAGAGAGCAAGAGAGGGATTGCTGATTGCTAGCAAGGGTTTGGAGGAGGAGAAGCATTTGTGCATGGTGCCATTTGGGTAACAGCCAAGATCTGGCCCAAAGCTGTAGATAAGAGCAAAAGGAAAGATCTGAAGGCAGACCATCTCAGACAAAGAAGAATCACAATACTGCTGTATTTGCAAGGCATGGGAGGAAAGAAATATTGGAAGAGGCAATACTACATGTTCTTGACTTCTCCTCAGCTGACTCAGAGGGAATGTAAAACTCCCTGTAAAAAGAGGAATTGTGATTGTGATCTTACAATGCACAGAGACTGTTACTGCAGAAAACTGGAAAAATTGGAAGAGTTTGCAGTTTGAATTCATCTTTGTTAAGCCCTAGTAGGATTAAAGGGCAGCACAAGCCAGTGTGGGGCCTGAAAGGAAGGTGAAGATTAGCATAGGAAGAATAATTTGGAGGTCTCTGAAAAGAAGCAGAAGCAAGTTCAAAGGATAATTCAATAAAAAAATAAAGAGATTCACCAGGGAAAGCACAGAAACACATGAAGAAGAAAATAATACTGTGCTACACAGACCGCTAAGGAAAACACATTGTTCAAGAATATTTTAAGATGAGTGAAGGCAGATGAATAGTACCTCTCAATGTGGAGGGAACCTGAGTTGGCTTTGGGGATCTGATTTTGGTATCCCACAGTGGTAGGTAGGAGAAGAGAGATCCAGCAGGCAGGAATTGTGCAGCAAGATTGATTTATTTAATTATTTTAGAACTCTTTTATAGACTTTTTTCTTCATAGTCTAATTGGACAAAGGATCAGCCACCCCTTGGGGTGATTGGCTAAAATCCTAAAACATCCATTGTCAAAATATTTTTCTACTGTACTATAAACAAAGGTTTGCAAGGTCACAGGTGTTCATAGTTTATAGAACTCTACTAATATCTTCCATGAGAGAGAAAAAGATCTCATGGGACTGGAAAGAAGCAAGAAAAATTCTTGCTAGCAGCATATTTTGTATCCACCGGAAACCTCTGAGATTACAAAGGAAAGATGGAGGAATGATACGCCTAGAGAGTCACATGCTGGTGATAATCTTGATTTTCAGGATCTTAAATTTGGAAAGCCCATGTTTCCCCCTTACTTCTTTCCAGGGAGTTAGACGTCAGCAAGTGATTCTTGGTGATGCACCAAAACCTCTGGGTATCTCTCAGCATATGAGGCCTGGACCCTAATTCCTGAAGAAGTTAATGAAGAATCTGTGGTATTCCAATGCTTCTCTTCACAAAGCCGTTCCTGGTCAAGAGGACACCCCTTTATGCCTACACAATTCCTCAAACATGACCTCATCTCAAAGCTTATTTGTCAGGAAAGGACTGACTAGGTCATAGTGAGGCACTTCTGGGGCTTGTGGTCCCAGATATATTTGGTTCAGGACAGATTTTGGTTGTCTGAAGAACTCCTCTGGTTTCAACAGAAGTAGAATGAGCCCTTGTGGTACTTTCTTTCAAATCTGTTGTTTGTCAAGAAAATTAGAAAATGATGAGGAAGAGGAGTGAAGAAGAGAAAGAGGGAAGAAATTATTTCTTCTTTAAAAATATTATTCAGGGATTCACTTTTGAAATAACTGTTATGGAATGTGACTCAAAGGGGAAAAGAAAGGCTGCTTATCTCTGTTTCAGCTTTGTTCCTTTCTATCTGAGAAACGGGAAAGGTGCTGGAGAGCAAGAATGGAGAGATGACTTGTTTAAGCTTTTCAGATTTTTCTTTCTTGAACATCAAATTTTTAGGATCATCTCTAGAATTAGTGTTAGGTAGCTGAGCAGATCGATGATTTAAATCTCTCACTACAAAGCAATTTCTTCTTCAGTTGTTTGGCGTTTCTTTTCAGGCCTCCGGGGCATCTGTCCAAGCCTCAGGAGTGGGACTTCTCCCAACAGATTTCAGTCACATAGCAGGCAAACCCACAACAGATAAAAATAATCCCAATGTAGATGCATTGTCCAAAAAGGATCTGCATAATTCAGGTGGTGTTGATACTTGACTTCTAGAGATGGTTGAAGTTAGTGGATAATATATGCTTGTGATGCTGAAAAAGTAAGAGAAAAGGGAAATATCTTACAAGAAGAAACTTAAATTCATTCTGTTTAGCCATCAAGTGACAAATTGACTTGACTACTACATAAAGTATCTTGTAGAAGAGAATACAAATTACCAGGGGCTCTCATGTAATGGAGAAAGAGCAAACCTAATATAAGCAGATGTCTCATAAAGAAGGCATGACAAATTCAGGTTACAAAAGCATGGAAGTGTGGAAGTGTGTACAGTTAGTGCTGAGAACAGAAGCAAAAGGAAGTGGAAGATGCCTCTTGTGTCTTTGAAAATGGGCAGGTTTCTTTACTCAGGAAGAGCTGCAGTCAAACACAGATTATTCAGTTTAATATATAGGTAACTGGGTAACATTAAACAGCCTGCAATATACAGGTCAGATGAGCTAATAACCCCTCCTGGAGTTACACCGTGATCTAAAACTCTTTATTAATCTGAAACTGGTCTGTCTGCAGCCTTTTTGGTATGATTATGGTTTCAGATATTAGTCCAAAGTGTGTGGATTTCATTACAGTTACTGAAAGGGTGTCCAGAACCAGAGATAGAGGTTTCAAACTGCATCACACAACAGAAAGATTTTTTTTCCCCCCAAATCTACAAAGCACAGTACTCAATCTGGGAAATTATTTTAGCTGTTTTCAGCAAATCTTTTATGTGCGAATGTAATGATGTTCTACAGTGTTTCTGAAGCATAGGATAAACAAGTGGACAGATGTCCTGAAATTCCATCCTGCATTTAAAGAGAAAACATGCCTTGGTTTCTGGGGAGAGGAGCCTTAAATGGGAAGCAAGGAGTGATTTACAAGATTTTCTGTCAATAAAAGTATCTTCTGGAGTGTCATCAATGAAATTTATTGTGGGAATCACCCATCACTCAGACAGAAATGGATGTTCAAGCAGTCAAAATGCCAGAGGTGCAAAATCACAGTCTGTACTCTGTTGATGGTCTGTAGAAACCAGAAGACAAAGGAAAAGCAAGATGTGTCTTGTCCCAGAAACACCTGCTGAATCTTGTGTTGATTTCATTACTTCTTAGGGTGGGATCATGATTTTTTGGATAGCTGTGCTGTACAGTAGTGGCAGGCGATGACACAAGTACCTTGAAATACAGGAGGAAGAAGAAGTGGAAGGAAAATACACGCTGTCCTTGGATACAAAACATGGTCTTTTGATTCAAATCTCAGAAAGCTGTAGGATGTTGGTCCCTAATGTACAGGAATTATATAGCAGTTATTTCTTGATGTTAAGAAAATATATTATCTGTAAATATATATTGGTGTGGACTAGGAGTGGAGAAAGGAGAGGCATCTTTACAAATGTTTAGAAACGTGGAGATCCTCAGTGCTTTGGAGTTCAGTGCACTGCTTCCTGTCACTTCGGAGACACAGATGAAATAACAATGCTTGGCTATGTGTGATATTTTGCTTTAGAAAAACAGAGGCAAAGGGCTGCAAACTGAATTTTCCCTGCTTTGGTTGAAGGAGCGGGAAGAAAAGGGGGGACCTGATTCTAAGATGGGTTATTCAACACCTTATGAAAACAAGGTTGCCAGAAATTCTTCTGATGTACATATGCAGAGTCACCTTGAGGTTTTGGAAATTTGAGACTTGCAGGGTAAAATTCAGTCCCTATCTCCATCTGTTGTCATGATGTTGCTTTAATACCTTAATGAACATTTGTAGGACACCAGATGTGGATGGATTGAGGAATACTTAGAAACCCCTGTCATTTTCCTCAAAATCCAGCCAGCTGAGCCCATCGTTTGAAGTGAAGGGAGACACTTTCACTCTGTCAGGCTAGCAACAAGAAAACAAGGTAGCAAAAGAGAATAGCTCCATTTACCCTTTGGCAGAATCAGTAGTTTATGCCACTTCCAAAGCTACTTTGATATGGCCTTTTCCACTCAGTTTTCCATTCAGGGAGGCTTCAACCCCAACCATTTCAAATAGAGCTTTACAGATCTATTTGAAAGGGCTTCGTAGATATTTTTTGAGTTAAAGCTTCACAAAACATCCAGGGCCTCTAAGGCAGTCATTATTGGTCATTAAAACTATTGAGCACCCCTAACCCCAGGTGAAAGCAGGAGGAGCACACTGTTCAGAACTTTGGAAAAGCCCACTTTTAAAGTAATTTTCCTGTGTTGGAGCTATAAATACACACACACTCACATCCCTCTCCTGAGGCCCTGCAAGGTAGTCTTTCCCCTGCTTGAAAGGGGCTGTAGGTGTTGAACAGTTTTGGCAGAGCCTGGGTTCATTTAGCTGGGTCAGTAGATAGCTGGCTCTCAACCAGAAAACACAAAGTGGATGTAAATGGTAATTTCTTTAGCCAAGGCAGTTTTCAGATGGGGTGAAGAAAAAGGAGTGAATAGCAGAGTGAGGTATAGTGTTGGCTGAAATGGAGTATAAGATCACATAACTCACATTTAAACTTAAACCTCACCTTCCTTCGCCAGTGATTCCTCATGATCTTTTCAAGCCACCCGTCTCATGCTGGAAGCTTTTAAAGGGGTTTCTTAGCACACAGAACTTTCTGTTTCTCTTTCATCCTAAAAAGCCAGCCATTGTTCCAATGAAACCTCTTAACTCATTAGTGTCCAGCTCTGTGAGTGAAAGTCGACCAGAGGCTGGGGATCAGGCCCACCACTTTGCAGTGGTCACAGTGGTTTCAGTTTTGTGCCATCTGCTTTCCTTGCTTAAGACCTTGCATTTTGACATATTGCTTCAATACAGTACATTTTATGACACCTTTGCTGGAGGGCCAAAGGCCACATTCCTTCCATCTATCCTACATGGCAATTTTCATTCTCTTGTCTTCAAGGCTTTATAGAAACGAATCTTTCTTTCTTCTCTTTCCTTTCTTTCTTCTCTTTCCTTTCCTTCCTCTCTCTCTGTCTCTCTCTCTTTCTCTTTTTTTTTGCTCTTCCCCTGCCCCCCCTCCCCCAAGATGTGGGTTATTACCTCAATCCTTTTCAGCTGAGCAAGGTTTGAGGTAATGACCTGAAACTTCCTGGAAAAGATCCCAAAAAGCCCCAAATGGAAACCACATGCAACATATTAGGGACCCTCATGGCATAAAGAAACATTAGTTCAAATAACGAGAATGTACATTGATCAGCTACTTATGTACCAGCTGGTAAGAGGCATGTATGATCAGCCATGAACATGAACCAGGTGGGGCAATTAGCTGATCTGCTAAGTTATAGCAAGAAAGGTGAAAAAATATATTCTCTTTTAGGAAAGTTTCCTTAATCATCATCTTTGAAGCTGTATTGGGGATCTGACACTTTGCAGTAGCAAAAACCTGGAAGAGATCCATAGAACCTGGCATGATGCCAAGTGCTATTGGGTTATGAACCCATGGAGCCCCACTGATTCTTGCTTCGTGCTGTAGTATCAAGGCGAAAAAGCCACAGAACTTTTTATTGTTACCACAGGGAGAAAAGAGCTCTCTTTTTCTCTGTGCCCAGTTAAAATAATGTATTTTTTCATCAGTTACAAGAAAATGCATCACCTCACCCTCCACCCCTCAGCAATCCCATTGTTCTACAGACACAAGCAAGCAAGAGGGGATCATGATAAAACAATCATTTTGGCCCACCTCCAGGAAGGTATTTCAGCTTTTGTTTTCCACTGAAGTTGAATGCACTTATGGAAGTGAAGGTGAGTTAATATTGAGTGGCTCTGGGCCTTTGGTGTTGCAGAGCCATCTCATAATCTCTTTCACCATGCAGTATCATGGGAACATGACTAGTGCTTTTTTGGAGTATTGTTTTATTAAATCCAGATGATGCAATTCAGCCCAGAGCCCAATGTTATCCATTCTTCTTACAAACCAAGGACAATATCCTGCCACAGAAAGGTGCAAAGTATCAAAAGTACCAAACATTAAAACAGGCTGCCCAAGGCAGTGGTGGAATCCCCCATCCCCAGAGGGATTTAATAGACATGTGGATGTGGCACTTGGGGAAATGGGTTAATGGTGGGCTTGGAAGTGCTGGGGAAACAGTCTGGCTTGATGATCTTAGAGGGCTTTTCCAACCTAAATGGTTCTAAGAGATCTGAAGGAATAACAGCAGCTTGGGTGCTCCAATACAGTTTTAGCCATCACACCAATGTAGGGACATAACTTATTGCAATTGATCTACCATATTGCAAACAACACTGTTCCAGAGCCCAAACCAAAGCAGAAGAAGAAGAAGCTACCAGCAGAACAGTCTGTCCAGGAGCATGGCAATAGCATACTTATAGTGGGGGAAGGAACCCCCATATTTAGTTTCTCTTCCCCTTTTTCCTTCCCAAGGAAACCACACTGGATATTGTAAGAGCAGAACAATGACTCCCGAAAAATGAAGTCCAGACAGCTGGCAACTCTTATGACTTCATTGTGCAAGTCATATTGTCTATGTTTTTTCTTAAAGCCCCAGTTCCAGGAGCTGAGTACATAGGCTTTCATTTCTCCCCTCCTTGGGGGAAAAAATATGTTTATTTTTGCTCTCATGGATGTTGAAGAAGCTAGAATATATGTCCTGAGTGTGCCTAAATGTACCAAAACCAAGGAGT
Source organism: Coloeus monedula (assembly GCF_965178545.1). Lineage (NCBI taxonomy): Eukaryota > Metazoa > Chordata > Aves > Passeriformes > Corvidae > Coloeus > Coloeus monedula. Next base: position 16,506,343 of record NC_138783.1, read on the forward strand.
CAATGAAAAAGAATCCAGAGTACATTAATCCTCCTGATTTCTAAGCCAGTCTCAGAATTTATGAGCCTGTTGCTTCAGATTTATCGTTTTGGCATGATTGGCAGAGATGAAATGGAATATAAGAAATAGCTGAGAGGAAGAAAAGGGAAAGGTGAGTTGTTTGACCTGGTTCTCCATGCTGGGGTGCGCTGGACAATTATTTACAGTAATTCGTCTGTGCTTCAGTATATTCTCCAAAATCGCCTTGCCTGTCACTTTTGCAAAAGTATAAATGCCAGGCTAGAACTGGAAAGAGTTTGATAACATTTTCAGGAAATTTTGGAAATTTTGGAATTTTTTATTTATTCCACTTCTATTTTATTCACTCTGTGATTTCCATCTCTTTTTTGTTTCTTTTTTTGCTTCCTGCGCAGTAGAGATTTTGCAAAAAGCCATGGCTTTTTTTGCAAAAAGGCATGGCCTTTTCACACATTAAGAAGCACAAAAGGAGTAGAGAATAAAAAGCAACCTCATTTTTTGTTTTCACAGGTTTCTTAAGAGAAAAGGTTTGCCATCTGGGAGGAAATCTGACAAAACAACACAGGAGGGGTTGGACCCATCAGCCAAGCTGAACAGCTGCAGGGAAGCTACATGAAAACTGAATCACTCCACTGGAATAATTTATTGTAGCTGGTTTGCAGGGATAATAACAAAAAGAAATTCAGTTCTTTTATCTCCTCTGGCAGCATGACATCCCATGCCACGCATTTGCAAAGCACTTTTCTCAAGCTGTAGTGAGAGTTTCACCTGGAGTGTTGTGCAGGAGTCAGCTAGGAGGGAAAACGGCACAAAGTACCATTGTGGCTCTGTAATGTGGCATCTCAGAGCTTCACAGTCCATTCCTTCAGCATGTCCTGCTTGTGAAACTTCTGTTTATCATCCTGTGTTAGTCCCAGATTGGTAGTGCCCAACTAGAGGCATTTTTGGCTGCTCCTTGATTTGTGGTAGATGAGTCACTGGCTTGCTGTACTGCCATCTGGGGCTGGGACAGGGGACATCTCAGATCATCTCACCTTCTCTCTACCATGGAAGGTAGCCCATAGGAGTAGAAGGACTTTAATCACTTGTGTCCTCATTAATCTGAATGCCTTTAGGTTGTCATCTAGATCCCAGACTCCTCCACCTGAAAATACCCTGCTAGACCATGACCTCCTTGTCTTTGGTTCTCAAGGACACAGTAGTGCCTGCCTTCTCTCTTGGCTAGATGTGTGCTCAGATGATTGTGCTGACTTCGCTATTCATCAATGTTAATTTATATCTCTAGGATTAAATCCTGGCAATTAGCAGTGAAAGTTCTTCAACTGAATTGCTTGAAGAAATAAATAGCAGAAAAATATAGAGAAATAAGGGCTGCTAAGAACCATTTCCAATTTGACAAAGTAGTTCTCAGACACTGATGAGGCCACACCTTGAATCTTGTCTTCACTTTTGGGTTCCTCACAACAAGAAAGACACTGAGGTGCTGGAGGGTGTCCAGAGAAGGGAACAGAGCTGGGGAAGGGTCTGAAGCACAAGTCTGATGAGAAGCAGCTGGGCGGTCTCAGCCTGGAGAAAAGGAGGCACAGGGGGAACCTTCTCACTGTCTACAACTCCCTGACGGAAGGGTGCAGCCAGGTGGGTGTTGATCTGTTCTCCCAGGTAACAAGTGTTTTGAAAAGAGGAAATGGCCTCAAGTTGTGCCAGAAGAGATATGAATTGAATGTTTGAAAATATTTCTTCACTGACAGGGCTATCCAGCCCTGGCACAGTCTACCCAGAGTGGTGGATTCCCCATCTCTGGGAGGATTTAAAAGCAGTGTAGATGTGGCACTTGGGGATATGGGTTCATGGTGGCCTTGGCAGTGCTGGGGTAATGGTTGGATCCAATGATCTTAGAGGGCTTTTCCAACCTAAAATATTCTATGTTTCTATGATAAAAGGTCACATAACTTTCAAAACTAAACAAAATCAGTCCAATATTATTCACAGTCCAAGATGTGCTGGTAGAAAGAGACCTCTGGAGGTCTCTTACCCATACAAAATAAAAGCAGCATAATCTATTGCCTGTTTTATTTGCCACTACAGAAAATTTTAGGCTTTACCCATCCGTCTAGTTATTCCTTAAGAAGCTGGAGGCTGCTTTTAAATCTTCCCTTTAAAGAAGCACAACTCCCTCAGGCTCATCTTGTAGGTCTTGCAAGTGCCTGACCACCTTGGTAGCTTCACAGAGCTTAGTAGTTTTTAATCTCATCTGGAAGGATGGTGGGCCAAAAAAGGGGCAATGCAAGGAAACCAGGAAGACCCTTCCCTCACAGGAGTGCTAGTCCAGCTTTGGGGCCTTGAGGAATTTACACATCTGAAAATATGCTGGTAAGTGCAAGAGCAGATTTACTGGGTAGACATGGGAAAATCCATCATCTTTTCCCTCTTAGCACTGCTCCATCTATCACAATGCTACAAGATGAGGAGCCAGACTGCTGTCCTTTTTTATATTACAGCTCCCCAAAGCCCTGAAGCACTTGAGTCCAAACTCAGAGGTCTCTCAGGCTGTTCTTTGGCAATGGAGCATAACACACAGCATGCAGTTTGTTCTGGCTTTCCATTACAAACCTCTTTTAAGTTGCAGTGACTTAGCCACACTTCAGCAGTTCAACTTGACATTTCCTATGCCTTGGGATGATTTTGTGGTGTGAAATTTTCACAAAATCTTGGCTCGTGAACCTTAAGTGGCTTTGCCAATGCCTTTTTTCACCTTTTTTTTTTTTTTTTTTTTTTTAATTCACAGGGTCAGATTCTCAGCTGGTATCTGCAGTTCACAACTGCTATGTACCCAGCCAGCTGCTGCTGCTATGTAGGCAAATTACAAACTCTGCAGAAAGCATTATGTTTTCATGATACTGATAATTCTTATTTAGGCACAAGCCCTTTTTTTCTTTTCTGAGTCAAGGTTTGCCTGAGCCATGGCTGCAGGGAGCTCAGGTCCATGTAGTGTGATGCAAAGCCTGAGAGCCAAGAAGCATGATGTATCAGTGTCTGACTCAGGTCTGACACAAATAGTGCCAAGATATTGCTGACACTTGGAGGTTTCTGCCTGATGCTCCACAGACGTTTCAGTGGTGGTGAGGTGTTTCATCAGAATGACTTCTACACAAGTGCACCTTTATTTTTAGTGCTTTGATTTGCAATTTTCACTTAAACTGTCTTGCTTTTTCTCCACAAATTTGGTAACATCTTTACCTAGAGCTAATTTCTCAGTGCAGGAGCGATGAATTCCCTAGGTAATTGCAAGGAAAGATCTGACAACAGATCCTGACAGCACCATGCTGTGTGGTGTGGCTGGCATGTTGGAAGGAAGGGATGCCATCCAGAAGGGCTTTGACAGGCTGGAGAGGTGGGCCTGTGCAAACCTCATGATTCTCAAAAAGGCCAAGTGCAAGGTCCTGCACATAGGCTGGGGCAATCCCAAGCACAAGCGTAGGCTGGGCAGAGAATGAATCAGCAGTAGTTCTGTGGAGAAAGACTTGGGGGTGTCTGTGTATGAAAAGCTCGATATGACTCAGCAAAGCACACTTGCAGCCCAGAAAGCCAACCACATCCTCAGCTACATCAAAAGAGGTGTGACCAGTGGGTCAAGGGAGGTGAATCTGCCCCTTGACTCTGCTCTTTACACACCCCACCTGGAACACTGTGTCCAGGTTGGGGTCCCAACATAAGAAAGATGTGAACCAGTTTGAACAAGTCCAGAGAAGAATCATTAAATGATCACAGAACTGGAGCATCTCTCCTATGAAGACAGGCTGGGAGAATTGGAACTTTTCAGTCTGGAGAAGAGAAGGTTCCAGGGAGACCTTAGAGCCCCTGCCAGTGCCTAAAGGAGGTTTACAAGAAGGCTGGAGAGGGACTTTTCACAAGGTCATATAATGATAAGACTAAGGGGAATGCCATTAACATCAAGAAGCATAAGTTTAAATTGGATATTGGGAAGAAATTCTTCCTATGAGGGTGATGAGGCCCTGGCACAGGTTGCCCAGAGAAGCTGTGGCTGGAAGTGTTCAAGGGCAGTCTGGATGGAGTTTTAAGCAACCCGTTCTAGTGGAAGGTGTCCCTGCCCATGGCATGGGTTTGGAACAAGATCTTTTTTAAGGTCCCTTCCAACCCAAAACATTCTATGGTTTTATGATTCTATGAGCTGGCTCATTAGCCAAACCCCAGACTTCCACACAGCTCCCCTGATGCTAGGATTAGGACATGGGTGACAGAAATGTCTAAATTAAGGTGTCAGCTAACTTCTCAGTTTGTCTTTCCCAAGTAGCCTTTTCTTTACTTTTGTTCCCCTCCATCACCCCAGATGAGATATTTCCTCTCTGGTTTGTGCAGCCAAAAAACCATCTATCTTCTTTTCAAATAGCCATGTGTTAAAAATGATCTTGTCAAGGCCTGTGGAGGGCTTGAAAAATGTGCTAATATTAAGCAGACTTTCATACTAAAATCCCTGTTTCCCATGAAAGGTCAGTCAGTTCAGTTCACGTGCTACAGGAAAGGCAAATAACAGCATTAATGATTTGATCTGGTAAAGAATTAACTGCAGTCAAGTAAGTTTCTAAGGCAGTCATAGGGTCAGGGCTGTAATGTGTTAATTACTCACATGGGGTAGTCATCCAGCTAAATCCTCCCCAATGAGTGGTTATATCAGTGTGTGATGTATGCCATAGGTCTGTGAACCTGAAAAGTAATCATGTTTCTGCTGCCTGTGGTGGCTTCTTGTCTTTCACCACTCGCCCTAGGGGTGGGCAAGTTGGGCTGGGAAAATCTGTCTGTCTGGTGTATTTTTGGAATAAGTTAGTGATGAGGCAGAGATTGAGCGATCTCAACTGATGTCCCTCATGGAGGGGCTGAGCTCTCCTCAGGGTATAGCTTAGGAAATATTCCCAGTTTGGACATATTCCCAGTTTGCCCGTGTAGGTCTCTCTTGGTGCCTCTGTGTCCCATCAGCTCTTAGCATCTCTCTTACCTGCTTGTGGGGACTCTGGACCTGCCTCTCACATTGTGTCAGTGCCTCAGAGTCCCAGCTGCAGGCAACTGTCCCTATGGGTCCTGCTTATGGAGGAACTGCTCTGGAAGAGTCCAAGTAACAGGGAACCTCTCCTCATCCCATCTGCATTACAAAGCAGAGACTTGCAAGGCTCATCTCCCACAGCTTCCCTTTGCTTTCTCTTTTATGTCAGAGGAATCCACCATTCATCCCCCTGTGCAGTGACCCAAGGAGAGATGAACCAGCTTCCCTTGTATTCAGGATGCCCAGTGCTTTCTGGGATCAATGACCATACAAACACATCCCTGTCCCTCTGGAGATGGCTTGGGCACCTGGCCCTGCTGCTGGCAGCACCACACAATGCCATCATTGTGACTGCCTGTTACTGAAGCTCAGAGCTGTCAAGATAAGAGCCATCCAAAGAACTGTCTGCTTCAAGTACCAGACTCACCTGAAAAGTCTCCCCAAGATTTTGGAGGACTTTACAGTGGAAGAGGTAGGTGCATTCATTGGCTTTACTTAGAAAATAAGGCTGTGCCATGGCCAGAGCATTTTCTGGTTTTGATGCTGGCTTAGATGTTGTTATGCTGCTTCAATGTGCAGGTGACTCAATATTAAAACTTTTTCCAATTGCAAATCACATCAATATATCAGGCAGATGTTTGTCCTTTGGGAGAGGTGGTATCTGCATCCTCACATGATGCTAAATCAAGTAATTCAGATAATGCCTGAAAAGTCTTCAAGAGCTCCCTCAGCTTTCTCTTTGGTCTTTGTGTTGCCTCCAAGTAAGGCTGAGATTTTTGTTTGAGGGCTTGGCTGTGCTTTTGTGTCTGTTGAATGCAGAAGAGCTTTTCTAGGGGGTGACTGAACACTATAGACACCTCCAGGTCTTGGAGATAAGTGGAGGGCTGCAGGACACCACCAGCCAAAAGTAATTAAATGCCCAAAACCTCAAGTATAGGGGTGGAAAAATGAAGGGATCCTTCATTATCTCATACTACCTTTGGGCAGCTCCATTTCTATGCAACAGCTTTTCTAGCCCCTTTTTCAAATGTCCTACTTTGGAAGGGGCTTTCAAAAGTAGGATACATCCTCTGCCTGTACAAAACACGGAGCAGACCCATCAAACAGCTAATTGCTAAAGGGAAGAGGGGTAACTTTTCAGTGAGCAGAAGAGGGCCTGTTTGTAAGTGTGAAGAATGGGTATTAGCGCAGCAAATATTACCGTATCCCGCAGCCATAGGGAGGAGAGGAGAGAAGATCCAGCAGGCAGGAATTGTGCAGCAAGACTGATTTATTTAATTATTTTACAAACTCTTTTATAGACTTTTTTCTTCATAGTCTAATTGGACAAAGGATCAGCCACCCCCTGGGTGGATTTGCTAGAAATCCTAAACACCCATTGTCAAAATATTTTTCTACTGTACCATAAACATAGTTCTACAAGGTCGCAGGTGTTCATGGTTTACAGAACTTCTGCTAATCTCTTCATGAGAGAGAAAAATATCCCATGACTTAGAAAGCAGCAGGAAAATTCCTTGCTAACAGCATTTTTGTATCCACAAATGGGCACACTGATTTGCACTTGTAATCTTGCAGCGTGCCATGAGTTTGTCCGTCTGTCTGCCTGTTGTCCTCTCAGCGTTTGGTCTCAAAAACAGGTGCCATAGGTGCTGTGGTGGGTGTGTGCTTGCATGACAAGCCTCTGCTACCTGCAGCAAAAAACCTCAGTTGTTTCATTCCCGAAGTTTGCTCAGTACTGCCGTTCCCAGGTGTCAGAGACTGAAAATAGTTCATGCCTCAAACACTGATATAAAGTTTTGCTTATTGTAAAGAAGCTACAACCAAAGAAGCCTCCCTGAAGACTGGGACTTTGGACTGAAAGTCAAACTGCTGATGAGATAAAGGGAAACCCATTGTTCAATCAGCCCCAGCTGAGTCTGGGGTGGGGGGAGAGCACAGCTCACAGAAGCCAGGTTTACACAGACTCCCCCCACAACCAAGTGGGGAGGAGGAGGTTTTGGGTGTGTGGCGTAACCTCTGGCCAGAGGCACTGAACACCCATCCTCTGTTACACAAACCGGCCCAGCTGTGGAACCCACAAACCCACAGGCCCCATCCACAGGACTTTCAGCTGCCTCTCAGCTGACTGAGAGGCAGCTGAGGGGGAGTCATGATCCATCAAAGACCCCTCAAAGTGCTTCCCAGAGGCCTTGCACCACAGGATTGCATGTGATGCAACAGATCCAGAGACTGCCCCCCTCCCCCAGGGGGACATGCCTGGCCACTGCCCCCTGTCTTGAGGGTGTATTAACCCATGAGATTCCATGCTTTTCAGGGGTACCTTCACCACCAAGAACACCAGCTGGAGAGGATCAATGGAACATCGCTGGGATCCACAGAGTGGTGATATTTTCCTTATTCTGTCTCAGTCACTCTTTCTGTCCCCCTCACTTATTTTCTATTTCTTTCTCTCTCTCTCTCTCTCATATTTACCATCAAATAAAACCCATATTATTGTCACTGGCATGTGGTCTCATTTGCACCTTAATTTGGGCAGAGGAATTTCTAAAGAACCTTAATAATTGGATCATGACACCAGACCTAAAGTTTTCAGTTGCTCATATCAAAGGAATTGAATTGCACTGAGCTGTGTGCTGCATGTCCTGGCTGCATTGGCTGTTTCAGAGCCAGTCTCAAACTCTCCTATAATCTTCTAAACCAAAATCCGATCTGGCCAATATCTCCTTTCCATGCAGCAGTTCCTGGGCTGCAGCCAGACTCATGTGTAACATTCCCCCCCTGGCTTTGGGAGGAGGAGCTGCTTGTGGATCTCTGTAGTTCTTGTGGACAGTGTCTCCTAGAGGAGATGCCCATATCCATCCTGGTCCCTCAGAGCAATCAACTGTGCAACGGGCTTTGGTGTATGTCATGTTGGCAGCCTGATTACAAGTCCTTGCTCTGGAGTTCATTAAACTGCAAGAATGAGAAAGAAAAACTAGTTCAAGAAAGCAAGGTGTACAAAGGTGTGTCTCTTCCTCATCCTCAAATTCCTGCTAAATAAAACTCCAAAACAATACAGAGTTTTATGGTTTCTACCAAAAGATCCACAACCATAGATACCACAAGAAAGGGATTTAGTCCTTTTCTAATTCATATTTCTTTTCCCGTAGCTACATCTACATATTCCAAAATTAGATGCTTATTAGGGATCACAGCACTCATGTATCTAATAAATATTTTTAGAAGGGCATTTAGTCTTGACTTAGCACTCAACACATCTATAGATAAGCCACCCAAAGAGTTCTTTATGCTTCTTGTGAAAAGATAAACATGTCTTATCACCCTTCTAGACTTATCTGTCCTCTGCTTCCAGTTATGGCATCTGGTGGTACTTTTGATGGTTTTGCAACCTCCACGGAAACCTGATGAGGACATAGAGGTGTTAGCTGGTTCTGATAATTCACTGAACACAGAAAAACATAGAAGAATTGTGGGAATCCAGAATACAGAGAATACTTCTCTGCCTGTTTTGAAGAGTTCTACCCCCCTGGACAACACTGGTTTTGACCTTCATCCATGGAGAAAATTGCCTAGCCTCTGGGAAGAATTAGAATCTACAATTGTGTAAATTAGATCATAGAATACTATGTAAGATTGTCACAAGGTGAAAAATTTAGAGTTTTTGGGTTTATTAGTATAGTAAGTAGATAAAGCAGAAAATATCAAAATGGAGGATTGTTGTTGTTCTCCAGACCTTCTTCTTCTTTTCCATCTACTCCATATTCTGTGTCAGAAGTGGTCTGGGATGACTGGATAGAGAATTCCACAGTTCCTGCCTGTGTGACTAGATGATTTATTAGACAGTGGTAGAAAAGTGAAAATATCTTGCATTTTAAGTTTCCATTGGGTAATTTACCTTTAAAAAGGCTGTGAAATCTTGATAATTCGGCTTTTGCTGCATTCTCTGCTTCATGCTATGTCTGGGTCACGTCAGTGACTTGTACTTTCCTGGTAAGACTTAATAAATAACTATCTGAAGACTGAGAAAGCCAAAGGTCCTGTTCGTCTCTGTCTCCTGGCAAAGACTCTAAAAAATCTCCTCCATGAGGGGAGACACAATTAAGGCATGGACTGCATCAAAATATAAGTGATTTAGGGTTCTTCTTTACACTGAAACCTTATCCAGCCTAAGAGGAGGCATGAATTGCACCTAAAATGTGCAACCCAGCCCATGGTTGAACAAGAGAGCTGTGAAGTCCTGCAGTGGGCCAGGCTGGGTAAAAGCTTATTTGAAAACAGTTCTTTTACAGGATGATCCCAGGGAGACCTGTGGTTCTGGCAGGTTGCAACTCTGCAACAGGAGATGCCAAAACATCAATCCCTTTATTTTAAATAAACAACTCGGTGCTTCATGTGGGCATGAGCCCTGCAATACTCTTGTTTTACAGAGATTGCATTAGTTGACACTATTTTGGGCTCTTGAAATCCAGATTGACTGTTGGGGCCTGGCAAGACCTCTCAGATTGTCTATTCTCCATTGCACACAGCTGTGGTGGATGGACTGTGTCAAGGGAAAGCGCTGGGAGATTTCCTCCACCTCTGTCTTCCATTCGCTGCAAGATAGGGCACTCAAGTCCTGCCTGCCCTAAAGCACAATCCCAAGCATGGCTGATGGGTGCAGAGAGGGACTTTTCTAGGTCTCCAGCACTGGGAGTTTGGTCATGGGGAGGAGAAATATCTTACCATTGTCCTACCTGCATCAGGGTTTCAGCTCTGGCCACCAAGCTGCAAAGCAGGTGCCAAATTGGTGTTGGTGTCTCCAGAGGTGATGCCTTCTGAGCCCCTAACATCCTGATCTAGATCTCAGTTCATGTACATGGATCACATCCCTGTGGTTAAGTCTCCTGGAAGTTATTTTTGCTGATAAGCACTTGGGACACATGCAACCACTTATAAACACTCTGGTAAGTGGGGGGAAAAACAAAACCAAAACAAAATTGCAACTTAAAGAGTAATGGGAAAGGCTATGCTCAAGAGTTTTATAGAGTTCAGTTATTTTTAGAGGAGAGGGAAAATGTGCCCATTTCTAGTCAGAGAGAAAAAATAAAAAAGCAGCAAAAGTAAACATGTAGCAGGTTAATTAAGGTGCTGTGGGTTAACCACCGCAGAAAATAACAATGTCATCCGAGAGGTTGTTGCAAGATTACTGTACAGTAGTGCTCTCCCTTATTTCCCCAGACTCTTGCTTCTCCTTCCAGTAGGCTCATGCTGTGGAGAGACTCTGGGATCTACCTGGAAACTAAACAGAGGAGCCTGACTGCTTGCAGGCCCTTTCTGCTTGAGCTAGACATTTAATACTAACCAGAGAAGTGCTCTCGATACGGAATGGAACACTGCTTTTCTACCCTCTCACTGCTAATCTACAGTGGGTGCATTTGTCCTTACTGTGGAAACATTCGTTGCCATCAAAATCCCTCTATCAGTGCAGAAAGGGCTGAAAGCATCTCTACTGCCTATGCACAATGCCACAGAAACCAGCTGATGTTGCATTTTCTGCCAAGCTCAGAGTCCATTGCAGCTAATTTGGGTTGAAGGGAATTCGTGATGCAGTCAGGCATGTCATGCTGTGTTTGGGAAGACTGTCCATCTTTCTACATGACTGTATGGAAAATCACGCTATGAAAAGCCAGTGTCCATAAAGGAGACTGAGGAATCCTGCAACTTTATTCGAATAAAGGGAGAAAGTCCGCCGGGGCACACGCCTGCAGGGTTTTCTCTCTCGAGGTTTTGGAGGGAGCAGCCTACTTTTATCCTAAACTCCCAGCCACATGTTGCCCTCTTCCTTTCCCCATTGCCTCAGGTACTAGGAAGGAACAGCTTTCCCAAACCGCCTACCACATATCCCCCCTTGAACCTGTCATTTTACACCAAAGTTCAGAAACTCAGGGTTGTGCAGACTCACTTGTCTGTTTCAGGAGCCAAGCTGTCTGGGCTCTGCAATGAACCTGCTACTTGAAGTTAGTAAGACCCATTTCAAAGACGTTAACACCCATACTCTCATCCATGGAACGGTTTGTAAAGACATTAGCACTCATCTTCCCTCTCATGAGGATCATAGATCACAGAATAATTTGGGTTGGTACAGACATTTAAAGGCCATCTAGTCCAACCCACATGAGAGGGACCAATTTGATTTTTATTTATGCTTCAACATGTGTTACACATGAGGTGAAAAATTACTATAGGGGCTGTTCACATGCTGGGAGCCCTGTCCCTGGGGAGACTTTGCCTGGCAGCCTATCAAGGGAGAGAAAGCTTCCACAATCGGGCTGCAAGTGACCCCCCCCTCTCTCCTCTGCCTCCTTGCCAGTAGGGCAGATCCCCAGATACCTGTAGGTACAAAAATGCTGTTAGTGAGGATCTTCTTGTTATTTTCTAAGTCCGTGAGAGATTTTTCTCTCTCACATAAGAGGTAGCAGGGAATGTAAACAACCAAGCCACCTGCAACCTTGGAAAGTCTTGTTTATGGTATAGTAGAAAATATTTTGATAATGGATGTTTTAGGATTTTTGGCCAATCACCCCTAAGGGGTGGCTGGTCCTTTGTCCAATTAGACTATGAAGAAAAAAGTCTATAAAAGAGTTTGTAAAATAATTAAATAAATCAATCTTGCTGCACAATTCCTGCCTGTTGGATCTTCTCCTCCTCCTCCTGCCTATGGCTGCGGGACACGGTGATATACCATAGGAACCAGGCCTGCGGTAATAGATACCTAGGAAAAAATGCCTGGGAAAACAGGCTATGGGAGGAGCCTTAGCACCTAAAAGCAATTAACTGTGCCACAACCCCCGGATATTTTTCTTTGGATTTCTTGGAGGGAGTGGGGGCTTGCCTGAAGGGTCAGCTTGGCCCCCCTCCCCTTTTTCTTCCTGCGGGCCTTCTTCCCTGTCTGCATCTGTCTCTCTGCCCTGCTTCTCCGCTTCCCTGGGGCAGCCTGACACCACAGCAACCCAGTGCTCCACTGTTTCCCCGACCGAGCAGCCACAGCCGCCACCCCCTGACCCTGGCAACCTGCAACTGCTCCGTGAGTGCGTCCGTAGCCACGGCAACCTGCTCTCCGCGAACGGAAGAGACACGCAGCCTGCTGCTGTTTGGAAATCGCGCCTAGCCCGCCACGGGAGCCGCACACACTCATCGCAGCTTGCAGCACACACGCTCCATCTGCCGACCTGGTGCTAACAGAGCGCCCGGGGTACAGCGGTAATGATCTGTTCCGGTTTTCTGTTTCTTTCTCCGTCTCTCTCTTCCCCTTTTTGCTGCCTTTTCTATCCCCCTTCCGTAGAAACACTTCTCTTTCTTTATCAATAAACAGTTCTCAGATCTAATATTGCCGTGCTTGCACTTTATTTTTGTCCGAGAAATCTATCAAAAATAATCCTCCCTGACTCCCCTTTTACATGTGGGATGGGACACCCCGATGCATGGGCAAGGATAATCAGGTTGCTCCAAGCCCCATTAACCAGGCCTTGAACATCTCCAGGGATAGGGTATCCACAACTTCCCGGGACAACCTGTGCCAGGACCTCACTACCCTCACGCTAAAGAACTTTTTCTTAACATCCACTCTAAACCTACTCTTTCAATTTGAACCTATTCCCCCTTGTTCTAACATACAGAGTCTTGTAAATAGTTTTGCCCCATCTTTCCTGTAAGTTCCTGTCATGGCTTGACACTGGCCCAATGCCAGGCACCCACAAAGGTTGCTTACTCACTCTCCCCTGCCACAGCTGGGCTGAGGAGATAAAAAAAATTACCGAAGGGTTCATGAGTTGAGATAAGGACCGGGAGAAAACACTCCAAGGGCAAAACAGGCTCAACTTAGAAGTACAAAGTTAAGTTTATTGCTAACAGAATGAGAAGTAAAATAAGCCTTTTAAACACCTTTTCTTCCCCCAACCCCTCCCTCCTTCCCACCAACAGCGCAGGGAGACAGGGCGTGGGGGTTTTGGTTAGTTCGTCACCTGAGTTCTTCCGCTGCTCGGGAAGAGGAGTCCTTTCTATTTGAGGCTGTGGGGTCCCTCCCACAGGAGACAGTTCTCCGTGAACTCCTTCAGCCTGGTTCCAATCTCACGAGCAGCAGTCCTCCCAAAACTGCTGCAACATGAGTCCCTCCCACGGGCAGCAGTCTTCCCAAAACTGCTGCAACATGAGTCCCTCCCACGGGCAGACAGTCCTCCCAAAACTGCTGCGGCATGGGTCACTCTTCCATGGGGTGTAGTCCTCCAAGGACAGGCTGCTCCAGCCTGGAAGCAGGGGCCCCCTCTCTCCACCCAGTCTCCCAGTGGATTGCAGCCTCCTCCAGACATCCACCTGCTCTGGCACGGGCACCTCTCCCATGGGCTGCAGATGAAAGTCTGCATCTGCCGTGGATCCCCATGGGCTGTAGGAGGACAGCTGCTTCACCATGGTCATCACCACTGCAGAAGAATCTCGGCTCCAGTGTCTGGAGCACCTCCTCCCCCTCCTTCTCCACTGACCTTGGTGTCTCCATGTTGTTTCCCCCACATGTTCTCACCCCCTCCTCTTCTCTGGCTAGAAAAAACTGTGTGAACTTTGTTTTGATTTTCTTCTTAAGTATGTTATCACAGAGGTGTTACCACCATTTCTAATTGGCCCAGCCTTGGCCAGTGGCATGTCCATCTTCAGAGCCATCAGGGATTGGCTCTGCTGGACACGGTGGAAGCTTCTAGCAGCTTCTCACAGAGGCCACCTCTGTGGCCCCCCACTACCAAAAACCAGGCCATGTAAAACCAACACAGTTTCCTTCAGGTTCTGGAAGGCAGCAATTAAGTCACCCCAAAGCCTTCTCTTTTTTAGGCTAAACAATCACAATTCTCTTAGTCTTTCCTCATATGAGAGGTGCTCCATCTCTTTAATCGATTGGGTGGCTTCCTCTGGACTCACTCCAACACTTCCATGTCCTTCCTGTCCTGGAACCTCAGAGCTGGATGCAACTCTGCAGGTGGGTCTCATCTGAGCAGGACAGAAGGGCAGACTCCCCTCCCTCCCCTACTGCCCACACTGCTTTTGAAGTGCATGTGGCTGGGGCATGTCCAGCCTCTCACCCAGCAGCATCCCAAGGTCCTTTTCCCAGGAGTGATCCTTGCTCTGGATCTGTTCATACCTCCCCTGGATTGATACCAGGGGTCACCCTAACTGAGGTGCAGCACCTTCCACTTGGTCTTGTTAAACCTCATGAGATTACCATGGCTCCAGTTCTCAAGCCTGTCCAGGTCCCTCTGGATGGCTCCATTCTCCAGGTGTGTCACCTCCATCACTCAGCTTGGTGTCATCAGTAAGCTTGCTGAGGCTGCACTCAATCCCTTTGTTTGTGTCATTAATGAAGATGTTAAATAGTACAGTACAGAACAGAACCCTGAGGAACACTACTGGTCACTGATGTCCATCAGGACTCTGAAGCATTGACTGCTATGCTCTGGATGTGACCATATAACCAATTCCTTACCCATGCTGCAGTCCACTTGTTGAATCCATCACTCCAGTCTGGAGAGAAGGATGTTGTAGGGGACCGCATCAAAGGCTTTACAGAAGTCCAGATAAATGACATCTGTAACTCTTCCCTTGTCCACTGCTGTAGTCACCCCATCATAGAAGGCCATTGGGTTGGTCAGGCAGGACTTTGCTTTGGTGAAGCCGTGCTGGCTGTCGAATCACCTCCCTGTCTTCCATGTGCCTTAGCACAGCTTCTCGGAGGATCTGTTCTCATCTTCCCAGGCACAGAGGTGAGGCTGGCATGGTGGTAGTTCCCAGGGTCCTCCTTTCTGTCATTTTTAAAGATGGGTACTATGTTTCTCCTTTTCCAATCACCTGGGACTTCACCTGACTGCCGTGACTTTTCCAATATCATGGAAAATGGCAACTAAATCAGCCAGTTCCCTCAAGACTCTGTGATGCAACTCATTGGGTCCCATAGACCCAGGCACATTCAGGTTCCTCAGGTGGTCATGAACACGATTTTACAGTGTGAGGGGCTTTGTTCCACCAGTCCCCATCCTGCTGTCCATCCATTCAAGAGGTACAGGAAGAGAGGTTGTCATTGAAGACTGAGGTAAGAAAGTTTCCAGGCGTGGGCATCTATCACCTCTCTGGGCAACTTGTGTCAGTGTTCCACCATGCTCATCACAAAACAACCTTTGTCCTGATATCTAGTCTGAATCTACCTTCTTTTAGTTTAAAACCATTACTCCTTGTCCTGTCACTAGAGGTGCTACTAAAAACTCCATCCCCAAAGGCTGTGCAGTTTATCTGCTCAGCTTTAGGGTGACTTCAAATCCATCTCTTCCTGCATCAATGCCTCCTTGCTTGGTGGAGATGACTTCCTTCCTATGGTACTTTGAAGTCTGACCATGGAAGTCATCCTGTTATTCCTTCTGTATTGCATGTGCACAGGGATCTGCAAAGACATAGGATGAAGCATACTCCAGAGAATAAATGCTCCTGCACAGTGTGAACAGGGCAAATATCCAATGGTAGGAACACAAACACCTCCTATACAAGTACGAAGCAAGAAGTGAGAGAAATCTTTCCTGAAATTTCCTCTCTGCTGAGAGAGATGGTTGTGAATAATAAATCTGTTTGGGCACATTCTGCAAAATGAGCCATTATGTCTTTCTTGTCTGGTCTCACCTGTTGTTATTTCTAATGTTTACTCTTCCCAAGATGAGGCAGGATTTTGCATCAAAGTAATATAGTTGCTTTTGACAAGCTTCCCCATCCTGTAACCAGGACTTTGTTGTAAATGACCAAACATCAGTTAAATTGAACTGTACTTCATGAGAGGGTGGTTATAGTGATGCCTTTTGGGACTACCTAAAAACAGATACCAGACAAAATTAAGATAATAAAGAGCGGTTATATTTATTGAAGGGCCTTCAGGTACATTTAGGGCAGACGAAGCCCCCCCAGGAGCTACACCCAAAAATGGACGACAGGTCAAGGGTTTTCATACTTTTATAAGCTTGGTGCATTTGCATACTGGGGGTTAATCTTCCAATTAGCTTCAGATAATGAAGTAATTTACCAAGTAAATTACTCCAACTCACCCCAACTCACTTTTGCTTACATTTCTCGGGGCCTGAGACAGTAAGGTGTCCTTGATTCCCAGGCCTATAGAGGAACTGTTTTGTCTGACCAAAATGGAAGAACAGTAGCTAACACTCTGTGTGGAGTTTAGAGTTACACACTAAAGAATTGCAGGATCACAAATGTATGAAAAATATAAAAGCTAAAATCCTAAGACATCAGTAGTTTTGTGGGATTTTTTTCTTTTAAAGGGAAAAGCCACCAAAAAAACAAATTGAGTGTGTGATCAGCAAGATTTTATCAGGTGAACGCCAAGGAATTGGGTGATGGTTGGGGTTTAGCCCCAGCTGGAAGCTCAGTCCCACACAGACACTTGCTCACTCCCCTCTGGTGACATGAGAGAATAGGGAGAGTAAAAGTGGGAAAACTTGTGTGGTGGGAGAGAGGCAGTTTAATAGGTAAAGCAAAACAAGGAGTTCATTCACCACTTCCCATGGGCAGGCAGGTGTTCAGCCATCCCCAGGACAGTCGAGCTCCATCATGCGTGTCAGTGATGCCATCACTCCGAATGCTTCTCTGTTCCTCCTTCTCCCCTCAGCTTTATATGCTGAGGATGATGCCGTATATTCTTAGGTCAGTTGGGGTCAGCTGTCCCAGCCATGTCCCATCCCAGCTCCTTGTGCACCCCCAACCCTCTCGCTGGTGGGGTGGGGTGAAGAGCAGGAAAGGCCTTGGCTCTAAGTCCTCCTCAGCAATAATGAAAACATCCTTGTGTTATTAGCACTGTTTCCAGCACAAATCCCAAATGTGGTAATATACCATCCATTATGAAGAAAATTATCTCTGTATCAGCCAAACGCAGCACATTGATTTACAATTTGCAACACAGTTCAGTTAAGTGTCTGAAACAGAAAGCAGGGGGGAAGAGGCTGAACTGATCTGTTCTTCTAATGAGTTGCACTTTGCTTCATGGAAAATATCCTCATTTCAGCTCAGCTCTTTACAACACCAAGACAACAAGAGTTTTTAGAAAAAGGTGGTTTTCAGTACAGGTCAATGAATGCTAATTGCTCAGAGATGTAATATTCTTCTCATTGGGTTTTTCAGCCACAAAATCCCTTCAGCTCTCAGTCAGGTTCTTAGTTGTTGAAACTCAAGAAAGCTCTCAGGATTACAGCACGAATTTTGCATCAGCTGAAAAACTGCTCACACATGGATGCTTAAAAAGAGCAATTATATATATACATATATGCATATATATAATTAGCTCTTTGCAGTCCAGGCCCATAGCAGTCAATAGCAAAGCTACTGATTCCATGGGCAATCCAGCAGTGCGAACTTGCTGCCCCTATTTTATTTCTATTCCCAGAACGTTCCTTTTTTATTGTATTTTTCATAAGTAAATCTCTGTCAGGCCTTTCCTGGGCTCCTAGTAATGCATTTAACAGTAGCACTGCAATTCAGTGACCAGTTTACGCTACAAAAAACTTAGGAAAATCTTTGTCCTACGAAAAATGTCCCAAACAAACCTCTTTCACCTCATCTTGCCAGAATTGAAAGTCTCCTAACACTGCTTTAAGCACAAGAAATCTGGTAGATAATATTTGAATCTCACTTACTGGAAAGGGGGAGGCGGGGAGGCATGTTAGCTTTGGCCTTGTTTCTTGTCCAAGTTTTTACTTTCATTCTGCAGAGGAGAAGTCCCCGTAGGCAGAAGGACCCACCCAGCCCCCAGACTCCGGCAGAAAATTATTAGAAGACTTAAGAGTAATGAAAACTGTTGTAAACTGTTTGCTGATGGTTACTCCATGATGGATGCTGTGCCTTCTCCCCAAAGGAGTATGATGAGATAGCCAACATGCAGTCTTGTTCGTCATGTTCAGTCAGGAACACATCTGAGGGCAGCTAATAAACTTATCTGCATCAGATAAAATTGCCAGTCCTACCCTCTCCTTGCTCCCTGCCCTCGCTCCCTCCCCAGATCAGTTGCATACATCAAGCCAAATAAAGATAAATGCATGACAAAGTTCATTTGAGTAATTGAAAATCAAGACAGAACAGCGTATTTTTCATCAATGTTATCCCAGGAAATAAATTCCCCCACTTCAGATTTTAACATAGCTTATCATAATCACTGGTAATAGCAACCAAATGTTTTTCATTTGTTAGATTTTAAAGGGGGCTGGGGGAACAGTTTCTTGGTTGAAGGCTCATCAAGTCTAATACTGAATTAATGTCAGGGGTCATTTCCACTTTATGTTGCATTTCTGATGAGCAGTTTTTGCTGAAGTACCTGGCTTGGCTTAATGACTGCAAGAAAGAACAGGCTGTGGAAGTCAAGAGCGGTGTTGGAGGGGAAGGAGACTGTGCCACTGTTCTGGGATTCATCACCAATGAAATGCAAACCTTCATCCAAAGCAGCTCTTAACAATCAACTTTTCCAAAGAGACAGAGGACTTCTGGAGATCCCGTGTTCTGTCCCTGTCTCTAACATTACCCAAAGTGTCTTTCCAGGTATTCTGAACTCCATGGATTTCCAGCATTTGTTTGTTTGTTTTTAATAGCAGCATGCAGTGGGAGAGTGTCTTCCAAGACTTTCCATACGCCAACCAGCAGTTTACTAATAGATCCTTGAGAATCTGTTAGTGCTATTTTGCTCACCTTTCCACTGTTTTCCGGTTCCCTGAGGTTCCTGATAGGATGCTGATCAGTGAAATAAGAATTGGAGCTCGAAAACCTTCATTACCTGTAGAGGAATTCCTTGTGGAATGGGGGCATATGATACCAGGAGAGCTTGGGCACCCCAGGGTTGTTGCAGAAGTACCTCTGATGGGGCCTCAGGCTGAAGATAGGCTTGCAAGGCACCTGCTAGCCGGCAGCCTTGAACAGCCTTGGGAAAAGGTATGCACTGGTCAGCTCCCCCGCTGCTTAGAGGCTTTCTCATGGGAAAGGGGCGTGAACTTTGCAAAGTATAACTTGGTGTAAGTAAACAATAAAGGGGAGCACGATGCTCAAATCGTATCGGTGTTCGTGTCATGTCTCCAGCTGATTGCCCTGCACCCGGAACGCCCCCCCGCTAAACCTGGTGCCCGAACGTCAGGGACCCGAGTGAATTTTGCTACATGCAGGTTCGCTTAAAGGTGGTAAGACTTCGACTCGTATTATCGGTGCTGAAGCCTGGGGAATTCAGAGCGGGTGGCCCCAAAGCCAAGTAAAGCCAGGGGCCCAGTCTCAAAGCCAATTAGAAGGCCGGAGGATAAGCTCCAAAACCGAGTAAAGCCGGGGGCTAAACCTCAAAGCCGAGTGGCCGGAGACCGCAACTTCGCGCGGCCAAGTGAGTACCTGCAGCAAAGAAGCTATGGATTACGAGGCGGGGACTCGACTCCTAGCTAGTATCCTCTCTAAGAGAGGTGAGATTTTGAAATACCGAAATCTGAATACCCTCATTACATGGGCCTGGGAACATGGATTATTGAGTTACAGTTCGCTTTTGTTTTCGACCGAAGCGTGGTGGGAAGTAGGGAACGAATTGTGGCTGTCCAGGACTGAGGGTGGAAAGGAAGCTAAAGAAGATAAAGCTCTTGGCTTAACCTGGAGATCCGTAACTAACACTCTAGCAGAGATGAAAGCCGAAAGGACAGCGGCTGCGGCGGCCATTGAGGCTTTGGGGTGTGGTGGCTCTGGGAAGGGAACAGACGGGGGTCTTACGAAGCGGCAGCTGGGGACCAGTGCGGAGTCCAGAGTTGCAGGGTTCTTTGGGCTGGCTGCAGGAAGACTGATTAAGGGCACAGCAGCACCCATACGCTCGCTGCAGGAGTTGCTGGACTCGGTGGGGAAGGAAGTTACCCCTCTGACGTCTGGAAAGAAATGGCTGTGAAGGTGGAAGCAGAGCTGCCTGACTCAGGGGGCGGGGCGCAGGCAGGCAAAGGAGAAACGAGCGGTCCTGGTGCTCAGCTGAAAGTGGTGGCAGAAACAAGCGGTCCTAGCTCCTGGCCGAAAGCGGCGGAGCGCAACCCCCCTCTGCCAGACAGCAGAGCAACATCTGATGGCGAAGCAGCCTCTGCAGTTTCGTCGCCCACAGAGCCAGAGCCAGCCAGAGCAACTGGGGATCAGCCCCAAGAGGAGGAGAACCACCGAGAGATGATGCATGAAGTAATCAAAAGGCTTGCTGAATTATCTACACAGCAGGACACGCTGAAATCCAAGGCCTGTGATATTACACCATCAGCACCGTGGCGTCCTGCGGCCCCACCGGTCAAGTTAGCACCCAGAGCTCCTACATTCCCATCAGGAGAATCAGGGACAGTGCCTACAGCCCCTCCCTTCCCGCGAGGGGAGGTGCAGCCATTGTCTCTGTCAGCCCCGACAGGGAGGACTGACCCATTGCGAAGGAGATGGAATGGAGTTATCCATGATGCAATCATTGAGGGTGATTGGCAAGCAGTGGATGCCCTTGCTTGCCCTGTACAGATACAAGGGGACACTGCAAAGTAGGAACCCCATGACTGGAAGCTCTTGCAGCAAGCCAAGCAAATGGTCACCACGCATGGCTTGTGGTCTGAAGCTGCACGAAGCATTCTGCAGTTTATCTTTACAGCAGGTGTCCTCTGTCCGAATGATTGCATCAGCATCGCCTAGTTGTTGTTAACCCCTTCATAGTTCCTGCTCTGGGAGCGAATGTGGAAGCGGCTAGCACAAGAAGAAGCTGGCAAACACCAAGGTGACACACAAGACCCACTGTATGCACTCCAAGCTGACATGCTAACTGGGAGCAGGACTTATGGAGCAACGGTGACGCAGCTGACCATGCCCATAGTCATTCATCAGTTGTCACAGACTCTTGCCCACAAAGCCTTGTTGTCAGTACCTGAAAAGATGAAGTCTCCCCCGTTTGCAGCAGTCCGACAGGGGCTGTCAGAGCCATATGGTCAGTTTATCGACCATTTGTCAGCAGCCTTAAAGGATGCAACTGAGCTCTCTGAAGAGCTCCAAGAGCAAATGTTCCTAACACTTGCCTTTGAAAATGCTAACAGGCAAACTAAGACAATTCTTGCTATGCTGCCCCAGGGAGCAGGAGTAGACAAGATGCTCGTGCGTGCTACCTGTGCGGAACAGTCATCTCAAACAGCTGCTTTTACTGCAACGCTGCAGAATGTCCTGCAACAACAGGGACAAGTCATTGCCGCAGCACTGACCAAAGGGGTGCAAGGACAGAAGGGGACGAAGGCTGCTGGCCCACCTCCTGGTCCCCGGATGGGCAAAGTAACCCGTTTCCGATGTGGTGAAGAGGGGCACCTGAGACGTGCTTGCCAGAAACCGGTGTGGTGCCACAACTGCAATTCCAGCAACCATGCCACCATAGCATGCCATCGTGTGGGAAACAGCCAGCGCAGCATGGTGGGGTCTCGCACCAATACACAAATGAACACCCCAAAGAGCCACGAGTTGAGTGCAACCCTGGTGGTTTCCTTCACCAGAACCAGCCAGCCACCCGAGGGAGCCTCGGAGTGGACGTGGCAACCTCAATAGTCACGCTGACGGACCGCCAGGTCACCCTGATCCCGACCACAGCCAAGGGCCCCCTGTCATCAGAAGGCCCTCGTCTGGGTGGCCTACTCGTGGGGCAGTCATCAACCAGCTGGCAGGGAGTAGTGGTGCTCCCTGGAGTCATCGACGCCAACTACACCGGTGAAATTAAGATTATTGCCTACGTGCTGCAACCACCTCTGACTATCCCACAGGGCAGTCGCATTGCCCAAATCGTCCCCATTCCCGTAATGACCAACGGGGGGATCAGCAACAACAATGTCCATGGAGACCATGGGTTTGGGTCCTCTGGGTTCGACATGTTTTGGACATTGAACCTGGCCCAGAGACCTCAGCGGCAAATGATCCTGCGAAAAGGGGCAGAAGCCATCAACATACAGCCGCTTTTCGACACAGGTGCTGACGTTACCATAATCAACCAGGCGGTATGGCCACCTGGTTGGGGACTGGAAAAACCAGCAGCCACACTGGTAGGGGTGGGAGGAACACAAATCCCCCAAGTAAGTGCAACCCCAGTTACCCTAGAATTTGAGGACAATCAAACCATTGTGTGTCGCCCCTATGTTACGAAGCTGCCTCAGACCCTGCAAGGCTTGATCGGACGTGACATCCTTGCACAGCTAGGCCTTGTGCTCACCACAGACCAGCATTTATGCTGATGGCTGCTGCCGATCAGCCGCCAATACGGGCTCTCACCTGGTTAACAGATGACCCTGTTTGGGTTGAGCAGTGGCCGGTAACAGATGAAAGGCTGAAGATAGTAGAACAACTTGTTGCAGAACAGCTAGCGGCAGGACACCTCAAGCCTTCGGTCAGCCCATGGAACACCCCCATCTTTTTAATCCCAAAGAAGTCAGGAAAATGGCGCCTCCTTCATGACCTTCACCAAGTGAATGCGCATATGCAAGCTATGGGGGCACTGCAACCTGGGCTACTTGCTCCTACAATGATTCCAGAGGGATGGCAAATCACTAATTGACTTAAAAGACTGCTTTTTTACAATCCCACTGCATCCAAAGGACACAGAATGTTTTGCCTTTACAATGCCCACAAAGAATCGTAGTGAGCCTGCTAAGCGCTACGAGTGGGTTGCCGTACCCCAGGGAATGAAAAATTCCCCCATGCTGTGTCAGCTATATGTTGACTGGGTGCTCTGTCCAATTCGACGATGTTACACAGAAGCACTCATCTACCATTACATGGATGATATCCTGATAGCTACTGCCACAGAGTTCTCAGACAAAGAGATGCAATGGGTCAGAGAACACTTGCATGAGATTGGATTAGAGATTGCCCCCCAGAAAATTCAGCGGACTGCACCATGGAAGTACCTGGGCTGGCTCATATCAGACTCGCAAATTAGGCCCCAAAAGATTAAGCTACACACAGAAATCTCCACACTCCATGATGCGCAACGGCTGTTAGGAGATCTGCAATGGGTCCGCAGGGTCACGGGAATCACGAACGCCGACCTCGCCCCCTTCCTGCCATGGCTGCACAGGACGAACGCTGCCAAGCCTCAAGAATGCTCCCCGGACCAAGCAGCAGCTCTCACCAAGGTCGCAGATAAGCTGCGGCACACATGGGTATCACACAGAGAAGAAGGAGTCCCACTCGCCATTCTCATCACCCTGATCAGTGCAGCAGTTCACATGCCATCATCCATCAATGGCAAAAGAAAGAGGGGGAGGACATCCGTATTCTCGAATGGATCTTCCCGCCGACTCAGCCATGCTTCAGACTGCAGTCCAGGGTAGAGATGGTGGCATTTTTAATCCAAAAGAGTCGTGACCGAGTGGTGGAGTTGGACGGCAGAGAGGCAGAGGACATCAGTACACCAGTCCGAACAGGGGACTTGAAGTGGATGCTACGCCATGCAGAGGCACTTCAAGAAGCTCTGCTCGGATTCACCGGCGTGGTCCATGACAAGTGCCCACAGGGAAGGCTGGCACAGTTGCTGGGATGCTATGAGTGGCTGGACCACCCGCTGAACGTAGAACAGCCAGTACTAGGGTGCACAGTGTTCACGGATGTGGGGAGGAAGATGAAGCGGGCTGCCTGTGAGTGGAAAGAGAATGACCACTGGAAGACTCATATCATAGCGGGAGAACCGGCTGACAGCTTGCAAACACTCAAACTGCACGCCGTGATATGGGCCTTACAGCAGTGGTCGAAAGAACCGGTGAATGTAGTCAGCAATTCACTATATGTCGTTGGAGTAGCCCAACGGATCCATGATTCAGAAATCCCGTGTACCAACAACGAATATCTGGGCAGACTGCTCATTACATTGTGGCACACCCTGCAACAACGGACACACCCCTACTGTATCCTGCACGTTCGAAGCCACCAGTGGAACATTGGGCTGGGAGAGGGCAATGCCTGTGCAGATGAGACGGTGACCTGTGCCCCCATAGTGCATCTCCTGCCTGCGAACACTTTTGAGCAAGCCAGATGTAGCCATGATTTGTTCCACCAAAACGCAAAATCCCTGCAGAGACAATTTAAGATTCTGCTGACAGAAGTGAAAGGCATAGTGCGGGCTTGTCCCTGCTGTAGCCATCATGGCCCAGGGCTGGGTGTGAGGGTTAACTCCAAGGGTCTGAAAGCCCTCAAACTCTGGCAAATGGATGTCACTCACATCCCTGAGTTCGGTCGACAGCGCTATGTCCATGTAACAATTGACACCTTTTCATACTTCCTGTGGGCTACCACTCAGACAGGAGAGAAGGCATTGCATGTGGAGCGGCATCTGCTCTCGTGCTTTGGAGTAATGGGGGTACCCAAAATGATCAAAACGGACAATGGGCCAGCATACACTAGCGGTCGCCTAGTAAAATTTATGCAGCAGTGGGGTTAGAACATATCACGGGGATCCCACACTCGCCCACTGGTCAGGCAGTGGTAGAGAGAGCCCACCATACACTAAAAGAATATCTGGGCCAACAGAAAGGGGGAGAGATGGAACCAAGTAAGCGGTTAATCAAGGTGCTGTTTACACTGAACTTCTTCTCTCTGGCCGGGGATAGGGAGGAGCCTCCAGTGGCAATCCATCATTAGACAGTTCATAGGGGAATCGAGCGGGCCCTTCCAGGAATAAATGTGTCGTACCGTAACCCTCGAACGGGTTTGTGGGAGGGTCCCAGCCCAGTGCTATTTAATGGTCGAGGATATATGTGTGTTTCCTCCCCAGGAGGACTGTTGTGGGTGCCCAGCAAGTGGTGCCATGCTATGCATACAGGACCCTGAAGCGAGAAGGCGCAGTCAGCATCAGATCCTGAGGAAAGTGACGCCACTACTTCAATAGCTGGAATTCCGGGACCCTCGTCCCGAGAAGCCTTGGGAGAGGCTGAAGACGCGGCTGAGTGAAGGGGCTGAGAACTTGCCAGATCCACCACTCCGTGTAGCAGGAGAAATAGCAAGACTCTATGGCGAACGTAACAGATGCCCAGGGCAGTTCCTAGTGACTTGTGGTGGGTGTCGGGGAACCCTCTCTGAAGGTGGAACCAAGAAGGGGAGTTGCGTAGATTCTTGCATATAGCACCAGACACAGAGATAGAGTGGGGAATTGTTTTGACTGTCTTGAGACAAGGGCATTGGTGGACATCTTCGATCGGCTGTCCGCCCATTTAGATCGAGTGAAGGCAGTACGGAGTGTTGCAGTGTTAGGGTGAGAGTGTAACACACAGGTTCATGTCCTATGGCAGCATGTGGTGGCCCCTGAGCGCTGGGAAGCGACAAAGCAGCCCTGGGCCCGCAAACATTCTGAGAAGTTTGCTTCTCGTAAGCATCCTAACCGGGTCCCATGCAACATTGACAACAATCCAAAAGAGACAAAACATGTGGGTCACCCTAGCTGAATTAACGGGGCAAGACTCCATGTGTCTGAGCCTGGCCACGTCAGGGCACCCATTTCGCACCTGTTTAATCGGGGTCCCATATTTTAACCCGCAAGACTTCGAGGGATGCTAGACAATAGCTCCCTGATAGGGAACGCCACAAACAATGGCAAGTGTTCAGGGCTGATCGGACTTAAGCCTGCGCAGTAGCGTGCCTGCTGGCAAGGTGCATTCTTGAAAAGCATCAATGTCACCATGGGACCACCAGAAGAGTTAGATCTAGTGGGTTACACAAACCAAACTGGGGATGGTTACATGACATTCGAGCCTCCCACTATCAGTCAATTAAATGTTAATAGGCACCTTTGGGCCACTGTTGACCCTCTTGCAGACTGGTTTCTGAGAAACTACGAGTCCGAAGCAATTTACCCCCAAATCAACCTCACGGGTTAAGCCCTGAAGCGCCTCCCCAGTGGTATGTTCTTAATATGTGGGGGACCGCGCGTGGAATGGGGTTCCAGCCAGCTCACATGGGGGACCGTGCTACTTAGGGAAACTCACCCTGTTCCATCCAGGCCTGCATCAACTCTTAAATATCACCCACCGCACTAAAACCAGGGTGCGGCATTCAATCCATATGCTCCAGTGTAAAAGAAATGAAGAGCCTGTCGTTTGGAGTCATGGTATAATTTGGCTAGCATCTATGTTTTTACCTGGTGCTTCAGCAGCCAGGGCTCACGCTATTTTGCATAAACTTGCTTGCTGGGCGAGGGATGAGCTAAACATAACTTTGCAGATGCTTGACAAGCTAAGTGCATGCAGTATTACAAAATCGGGCTGCCATTGATTTTCTACTACTAGCTCATGGCCATGGCTGTGAAGAGTTCCAAGGTACGTGCTGTATGAATCTTTCTGACTACTCTGTCTCCATTCACAAGCACCTCTCTGACCTCCAGAGGGGCCTACACAACCTTCGGGAGACAGATGACCCTATTGGAGATTGGCTTAAGAGCCTGGGTATCACCGGAAGGGTGCGTACCTTGGTAGTAGAAGGCTGCCAATTGCTATTTGTAGTTACATTAGGCTTAATAGTACTTGGGTGTATTTTTTCTTGCCTTAAAGTGGGGCTGCGAAAGATCATCGACCAGGCCTGGGTTGCCCAAAAAGAAAATGGGGGATATGTAGAGGAATTCCTTGTGGAATGGGGGCATATGATACCCCAGGAGAGCTTGGGCACCCCAGGGTTGTTGCAGAAGTACCTCTGATGGGGCCTCAGGCTGAAGATAGGCTTGCAAGGCACCTGCTAGCCGGCAGCCTTGAACAGCCTTGGGAAAAGGTATGCACTGGTCAGCTCCCCCGCTGCTTAGAGGCTTTCTCGTGGGAAAGGGGCGTGAACTTTGCAAAGTATAACTTGGTGTAAGTAAACAATAAAGGGGAGCACGATGCTCAAATCGTATCAGTGTTTGTGTCGTGTCTCCAGCTGATTCCCCTGCACCCAGGACCCCCTGCTAAAATTACCCTAAGTAATTTAAACTTGCTTAATACTGTTTTATGACACAGTGAAGGCCGCACATGGCAATATTGAAACTCTGACTCCTTATTAAATGAACAGCAGTATTGTCACACCGATGGGAGCCTTTACCTTCTCAGCCAAAACTGAGAACCTCTTCCTGGGAGACACACTGCATAATCCACTACATGTAAACTCCCCATGGATGCAGGGAGGAGAAGGTTACAGAGGGTGGTGAGGGTGCGAAGAAACACCCCTCCAGGTCTGGCATCATCTGGGGTGCATCAAAAATGGAGCTAGAACATGAAGGGTGATCCTTGTAAAGCAGGGAGTTGGGACTTAAGAGGATGATACAAATTCTGTAGAGTTTGTTTTTTGGTTTGTTTTTTTTCCCCAAAATCTCCATTTCTTCAGAGACAGTCTTCTCCTCTGGAATTCATAGGATTTTTGCTGCTGACTCTAAGGGAAACACTTTCAGACTTGTCATTCTACAATCTGAGAAATGGTTTGCTCATTAGTTTTGTTTCCTCTTCCTTCTGCAAATGTGTGCTGGTTTGAAGGTAAACCAGTGGGAGAAATTAACCCCACACAAATACCTTATGAGAGATTTCAAGTTGGAATTACCATTTAATAGGAAAATTGCAATAAAGGAAATAGTACAGAAACACTGGCTTAAACTGACAAGTCAGAGTACAACCTGGCCCTTGTTGGTCGGGGTGGTGGTGGCAGTCCAATTAAGCAATGGTTGCAGTGCTGTTGAAATGATGGTTGTGGTCTTGTTGAAAACAGTGGTCCTGTGGAAGTTCCCCTCTGGATGTCTGGTGGTGGTAGTGGTGGTGGTGTCCAAAGTCCCCAGACCTCAAGGTTATATGTGGTCAGGTTCAGGCGATACCTCCTCCAGGGCGGGGAGTTACACAGTGGAGTGATGTAATTCTGTGAGTAATAGAATATTTTTGGAGTCCTTGCAGCTGTGAGTTCATGATGGCCCATTAGCAGGGATGACCCCCTTCAGAATGGGTGTGACTGTGTTGATATCACAGCTGGGTCATTGTTAAGATGAGGAAACACTGCCTTGCAGGGTTTGGGTGTGCACTGGGTGGCTGTTGCAAACGACCCACTATTAAGAGTTCACCAGGAATAAATAGTTTGGTTATACCTATATTGGCACACTTTCTCCTGTAACCAAGTCCTAATTTTTTAACAAAAAAAAAATCATCACAGCAGAGTGGGCTAAAGTTGGGGAGCAGGCTGACCTGTCAAACTCCAACCCATATATTTCAGTAGTTTTTAATTTAATCATCATAACAATAAAAAAGGGCTTTGGAGCAGAATGTCTCTCAATCACAACAACATCTGGCATGTTTGTGTCCTGGTGGAGGACTGGCAGCCATAACCCATACAGGACAAGTAAGATCATGGCTGGCCATGGGAGGAGAACTCTTTCCTAAGGCCTGAGCAGAGAATGTTGAAAGGTAGCATCATCCAGCCATTGCCTTACCCTCTGGCAAATCACACATGATACAAAAGTGTAGTGGGTTGAACCTGAGTTGATGGACAGTCTTTTAGACTAATGATGTGTAGCGGGTTGGGTTTGTAACCGGGCAGAAACACCAATTTAGTGTAGTGGTTTGGCCCAAAATACTCATTACTGTTTATCTTCTGTGAGATAAGAATTAGGAGAAATGCAAAGCAGGCACCAAACTTAAAAGAATATAAAGAAGTTTATTAACAGACCTAAAAGAAGGGAAAAAAAATTATACCACACCTTCAGAACTCTCCTCCTCCCCCCACCTTCCTCCCTTCTCCCACTGACAATGTAAAAAGACAACCCTTAAGATGTTCAGTCTGTTTACCACTTCCATAATAACCTTGTTCAGTCCATTTAGAAAGAGAAGTCTCTTCTTGCTTGTGCTATGAAAACAGTATCACAACGAGACAGCCGCCCACTTCCAAATATTGTTCAGTCCATTTAGGAGGAGGTCTCTCTGTTCGTATGTGAGTCCCTTCCCCCAGCTTGCAGCTTTTCCTGCAACTGCTTTCAAGGGTCCACTCTTGAAGGTTTTTTTTTGGGGTACAATTTTAAGGTTGAGCCGTTCAGGATCAAAAACAGAGGCCCTTCTCCTTCCCCGGGAGCAAAGGGTCTTCCTCATCTTCATCTTTAGGACTATCTCTGGGAGCATCTCTAAGAACTGAGGTTTCTCCTTTCCCATTTGGAGCAAAAGTCCTCATCTGGTCCATCTCTCCCTGTCCAAACTTCTCATGAAATTACAGCTGTGTCAGCATCTGCCTATCTCAGCACAGGTGCTTTTGTTTACAAGTTTAACACTCCACCCCCCATATCTTCATGCAATTACAACGGGATACTCTGATATATCATAGCTCCACAATAGAATTTCAGCTTTAAGCATCTCCTCTTTCTCTTCCCTCAGGTTTTCAGCTCTTCACAGCAATAAAAGGGTTAATCTCACCTTGGCCTTGCAGCTTCGTGGCTTGTCGCCGTTGGTCACCTGACCTCTGCCGGACAGAGGTGCTGCTTTTGCTGAAACCTTGGCCGCAGTGGAGAGGGGGCGGGGGAGGGGTTCCGAACCTCTCTGGCGGCCCACAGCCCTGCTGGGGAGGGAGGGGGTGTCATCCAGGAGCCGTGGCCCGGCCCGGCCCGGCCTGGCCCCACCACGGCCTGGGCCACGCCCACTGGGCCCCGCTCGGGCCCTGCAGCCACCTGTCCCAACGCTGGAAATGAGAGAGAGCTTGGGGGGAGTTTGTCTATTCTTAGGTGTGTATCACAGAGGTGGTCACAACTTTAAGTGGCTTAGAGAATTGTCCATATTCAAACTGGCCATCTGATAGGTTCTATCAGGTCCCAGAGGAAGCTGTAAGCACCCCTTAGCAAGGACATCCCTTCCGGGACTATGCTTGCTAACCTATGACAATTCTCACAATTCACATATTTAAACTGCACAGAGAGGTGGGAATGGCCTTTGGTCTGGGCTCACCTGCTGGAAGGTGGGGGGGCCTCTGAGCCTCCGGGCCCCGCTGGGCCAGGCTGGGGCCCCGGCCCCTGCCCCCCCTTTTCCCAACGCTGTGGCACAGACTCTGGGTCGCTGGGGGGGAAACTGTCCCAGAACCGCAGGCAGCTAAAACCAGCTGTTATATATGAAATCCACCCAATTGGCCTTTGCATGTTAAGTGCCCTGATTTTGCATGATAAGGTATTAAATGTCCTGGTTTTACATTTTGCATATTAAGTGTTTTAATTGCCAAATTAGTCTTTACATACTTAAAATGCCCATCAAACTAGTTATTGAGTTAATTCTCAGAATCACTTAATCACACAGTTCTAGTTAAAAATCCCTGTTAATAAAATATTCCCAAGTTTAATCCCTTACTTAAGCTTTAAATTTACAAATGCATTGTTTCCTGCACATACCCAAGTTATCCAAGTTAATTAGTATGTTTTAAAAAGATTCTTAAAGTGTTTATGGTTCGGTTTTAAAAGCTCCTTAAAATGTTTGTTGATTGTTCTGTTTTAAAAGTTCTTTGAAGTGTTTGTAGTGCAGTTTAATGCTTTTGTTAATTGTCCTTAAGTTCTACAATTTTCCAAGCCCAGCTCCAAGAGCAGACTTTTAACTGTCAAAAGCTATTTTTAGTCTCCTGTCCGTTAACCTGCAACTCAGCTCCATGGCAACATGAATTTCAATGAGGATATTTTCCCGCCTTTCAAGCAAGTGACATCATCCCCAGACTCTACCCCAGATGACAGCCAGCCATTGTCAGGATCAGATGACCTCACTTCAAGACTCCACCAATCGCACCAGACCATGGGGGCTGGATTGTGGGCG
Organism: Coloeus monedula; assembly: GCF_965178545.1. NCBI lineage: Eukaryota > Metazoa > Chordata > Aves > Passeriformes > Corvidae > Coloeus > Coloeus monedula. The sequence continues at coordinate 16,537,234 of NC_138783.1, forward strand.
GACCTGGGCAGAGCATGGACACTATAAAACTCAGTGCACAGCACTGGAGCTGGCTTTTTGCCTCAGTTTATCTATGGGCAAAGCGCAACGCTGGTGACTCAAGCCTCTATCTCCCAGAGAGACCATTTTAATTATCTAACTTTGGACTAGCCAAAGTTAACCCAGTGTTGCAGGCTTCCTGCACTGGGGCCTTGTGCCGGTTAGGCCTAAAGGTCTCTAATCACTGTGGACCCGGGTTTTGGGATTTTTACGTGGGTTTCCTTACTAGTGGATTTTCCCGGACTAAATTATTTTAGCTTTAATTAATTTTTAAAGAATCATTCTTTTAATAAAACAGTTGTTAATTTTTAATTAACATCAAGAGTGGTCCCATTCTTGACACCAGCCATGGACTGCTGCACAGCTAACCCCATCTGGTGAGGCTTCTTGGGATGGGCAGATCATCTCCTCTCCTCTCCATGCAGAGCCGGTGGAGCCAGTGAGAGCTGGCGGAGCCTCCTGTCTGCAGCCAGCACACTTTGCGCTGAACAGAAGACACCGTGCAGCCAGCAGCACAAAGGGACCGAGGCTTTCTCTACCGTAAAGCCTGAACAAGAACACTCTTCAACATGGCAGCTTCAGAGTCAGAGAGGAAGAGAAAGTGAGCCATGTGAGACGAAGCTGGAAATGGCGACGGGAGAAAAGAGGGCGGTGCTGCATTTTCTCGCACATAGCTTAAAATACTTCTTGCATGCCATGGTAAGAAACTGTAATATCACAAACTGTCTCTTTAATGCATTTGAAGTACATGGCGAAATGCCTATGCCAGGCTATATAGAAGTATTGAGAGGTTTTTTTAGAGACTTGTGGTGAAGAAAAGCCTTTGTGTTCAGGCCAAAAGATTAAAAAGATTAATAACCCCATGTGATAGCCTATGTTCGGCAGTGTGAAGGAACTGTGAGATTTTTCATGGAAGAGATGTTTTACACCACAGCAGATTGATTGTTTCCAGGCGGGTCTGCTGTTGGTGGCAGTTTGGGAACCATGTGAAGCAGAAGAAAACCCTTTTTTTCCTTAAGCATATGAAAGAGACTTACCAAGAACTGCAACACTGACTAACATCCCATGTTCTGTTACCCTTTGTGTGAGGTGGGTAAAAGGAGGAAAGTGGCTGGAAAGGGGGAGGGGGTTTGCTTTAATTTCTTGTTATTTCTCTTTATTTTTAATTCCATCAGTAACAAAACTCTTTCTTTGTGCTGCAACTGTTTAAGTTTTGTGCCTGCTTTGCTTTCTCCTAATTCTTATCTCACTGTCATGGGTTAGCATAGCTCCGGAAGTGATTTTCTTGCAAAGAGGTGCTTACAGCTTCCTCTTTGACCTAACAGAACCTATCAACTGGCTAGTTTGAATGTTGACAATTTTTTAAGCCACCTAAAAATTTTGACTGCCTCTGTGGTCCACATTTAAGAGTGGACAAACCCCAGGAAAGCTCTCTCTTGCTTCCAGCCTTGGGACAGTTAACTGGGCTGGGCCTGTATGGGGCCCAGCGGGCCCGGGCTGGGCCCTGCTCGGTCTGGGCTGGGCTGGGACACAGCCACCCTGGAGCTGTGCGGCCCTGTTCCACCCGAAGCTCCCCCACAACCTTGTTACATGCAGACAGCGTGGCCCGGCTCTACACCCCACTCTCCAGTGTGGCCAAAGATTCAGCTGAAGCTGCCCGCTGCCCGGCAAAGATCATGTGACCAACAGTGATAAGCAAATTCCAGCTGCGGGGCGCAGGTGTGATTAACCCTTTTAGTGCTCTAAGTTTCCTCCAGAACAGATGAAGCCTGCAGACATTAAGTAAAGAGAGAAGAGCTGAAAACCTGAGGGAAGAGAAGGAGGAGATGCTTAGAAGTTGAAATTCTGTTATAAAGCTAATGGTGGTGATGGACTATGATATATCAGAGTACCCATTGTAATTTCATGAAAGCATGGGGGGTGGAGCGTTCAATTTGTACTTGTGAGCAAAAGCACCTGTGCTGAAATAAGCAAATGCTGAAGCAGCTGTAATTTGATGAGAAGTTTGAACAGGGAGAGATGGAAGCAATGAGGACTCTTGCTCCAAATCAGAAGGAGAAAGACCTCTGTTCCTAGAGATTCTCCCAGAGATAGTCCTAGAGATGAAGATGCTCCCAGAGATGGGTGAAGAGAACCTTTGTTTTTGAACAGCTCAACCTTAAAATGGTACCCCAGTAGCTCAAGATTGGACCCTCGAAAGCAGTTGTGGGAAAAGCTGTAAGTCGGGGGAAGGGACTTGCACATGCAAGCAGAGAACCAACCCGGGTGGCTGTCTCGTTGTGATACTGAATCCATGAGAGTATTTCTTGGGGAGATGTCTCCATAGCATGAGTAAGAGAGACTCCTCTCCCTAAGCAAACTGAACAAGGTTATTATGGAAGTGATAAACTGACTGAACATCTCAAGGGTTGTCTTTTTACATCGTCAGTGGGAGAAGGGAAAAAGGTGGGGGAAGGAGAAGTGTTCTGAAGGTGTGGTTTTTTTGTTTTTCTTTTTCTCTTTCATTTAGGTCTGTTAATAAACTTTATATTCTTTTAAGTTTTGTGCCTGCTTTGCTTTCTCCTAATTCTTATCTCACAGACGGTAAAGAAGTAAGTAATGAGTATTTTGGACCAAACCACTACACTCACAGAAGGAAAATAAGTAGTGGATATTTTGAACCAAGCCACTACACTAAATTGGTGTTTCTGCCCGGTTTACGAACTGAACCCGCTACAGAAAGGAAGGTGAGAGAAGAATAATTAAATCTCAGGAATGCAGCTGGAGGGCCATGGGGGAGCACAAATGACTTAATGCAAATTTGAGCTTGAAACTTTGTTTTTTCAAGACTTGTGTTTTGAAGTTTTTGGGTAAGCTGAGTAATGAGTGAAGTGCCCCTGGGTTCTCTGCTTTCAGTGTAGGATCAGAGAAAACACTCGGATAAACCTAGGATTAATCTCTTCTGGTTCGTGGAGGGATTTCAGACCTATGCTATTGCAAAACTACAAGTGCAAGAGTTATATGGCTCCAGTGAAATACCCTTCATGAAGCAGAGGGGTTTTCTGGGCAAGATCATTCTGCACACTTAGGGCAGGATAGAAGAGGTTTGGCATTGCACTGGCATGAATTATGAATATGCATGGTGAGAAGCACAGGTGGAAAGGAAAAGCTGAGACTAGGAGCATCTTTATCTGTCACAGCTGTTTTAGATTATCTATTCATGTCCACTGTACCTATTGGAGCTGGAGTTTTCCCAGGACATTTGGGGCACTGAAAGTCAGAAAATAAAAGGGGCACTGTCTATGTGAAATCTCAAAGAACAAGACCTCAGCTTTCTATCTGCTCAAAAAAATAACACTGCTGAGGCGGTAGTAGTCCTCCTTGGGAGCTGATGTCATCGCTTCAGTCCTATTTGTTCAAGAAAAAAACACTCCCTATTGTAACACTATTGTAACTTTTTGACACCTGAACAAGCCCAATGGAGCTTCAGTCCACTCTTCTGAATTCAGAGTAGGAAGCATCAGCTAAAGGCAAACGAAAAAACCTCACTGCTGCAGATAACAAACAAGCTATCCCCCATGCCCCCCACTTGCTTTTCACTTGCTTGATAAAATTTATTGCAAACCTTGCTGTGCTGTGTGGAGTTTGCTACAGGATTGCCAATACGTTAAATAACTACAAATCCACAAATCATAAAGAGGGGCCAGATAATCTCTGTCTTGTTAAGCAGCCGAGTTATGGCAAGTGCTCCTTTCCATAAATACCTGATACCCAGACCTTGCTGTTGCAGACAGCAGCATTACCAAGGGCTTGGAGAGCTGAATTGTGAGCTGAATTGTGAGCAAACTCTCAACAAGAGGTGGGACATTTCAGATGTTTATTGGCCAGATTTGCATGGCCAAATCCATGAAGATGTTTCTGTGTCTAACTTCTTGTTTAGGCACCTTATTTCTTACTCATTTCAATACCAAATTAAGCACTGAGACAAAAGCTCTGCACTGACATCTGTAAATCTGGGATCTGCTGACTGCAGCAGAGCAGTGAGGGGTTTTACGGTGGGGCTAATGAGATGGGCAGAGACCAGCCACCACACTGAAACTCTGTGGCTCTGTATGACTATTGTTTTATTGTTAATTTCCCTCTCTGCTCCAGTGCTGAAATGATAAGGACAGAACAAATCTTGAGGCAGTTACGGGTAAAGATGGATTGGGCTGACAGAGGACACCACATCAGACTCTACTCTCCTCCCGTCCTCTTTCTCCAGCAATGTGATGTGGTTCATGTGCTGTTGCATCCACTTGAAGCCAGAGCTGTTAATACAACACTGCAAGGGTAAGCTTGCACTTCATGATGTGGTACCCCCAGGTGCTTGACTGTCTATATGCCTCCCCTTCCAGGTTCACAGTGACCATACTCCTGCAGAATTCCAGGTGTTGCTGTGGGTCTGAGCTCACTTCTACTAAATCTGAGCTGTGCATCAGAGTAAACCCCTGGATGACCACAAGCCTTTTCCAACCTCACTTATCCCAGCATCACAGCTTTGTAATGGCCTCAGGCCAAGCTCTCAGCTGGGTCAAATGGGCACAGCCTTGACCTCCAAAGGACTGTGGCTCTCCCAGCAGCAGAGGGTTTGATCATTGCTGATTTAAACAGTATTCAATTGCAAAGATGCAGCAGTGTAAAGCAGATGCAAAGAAAGAAGTAAATGAAGCTCTTCGTAAAAAAAAAAAAACCAAACAACCAAACAAAAACCCCCCAAACCTGTGTGAAAAGCATTTGAGCTGTATGGTAGTCTCATCTTCAATAAAATATCCTGTAATACAAAACTCAGTGTGTGCAAAAACATCTTAAAGTCAGTGATACCTATAGGACTGCACCTCTTTTTAGGGAGTTTTACTTAATATTTTTGCTATACAGCATCCAAACCTTCACATACTGCAACCAAATACCATGTTTTTCACCTTTCTTCCTGTGACATGGCACAGGATGTATCTTTCTTCTATGGACAAGGAGGTAAAAGGATACCCAGAAAGCATTGCTGGCTGCAGAAAGAAGTCCAGCACAGCAACCTGCTATTGTTATTATTCAAACAGTTCCACCTAAAGAAAGCACTGCATGAAGCAAGAAATCTGAAATGGTTCCAGCCAGGCCAAGTAGGGCAAGCATTTTATTCCCTCCCCAGCCTTGGCAGAACACATACGACAAATTGACAGTGATCCTCCCAGTCCAGCTTTGGGTTGATGACTGAGGAGAGCCCTGCATGCACTCCACATTGAACCAGAAGGATTTTGCTTTGGGCAAACCGACATGAAGAGAAGTACAAATTTACCAAGCTGGAAAGGAGAAGTGAATAGGCAGATTTATGGGTGGAGACAATTCGTTTGGAAGAGAAGTGACAGAGGCAATGTCAGGGAGATGAGGAGCTAGACACTGCTGATAAGGTTTTAATGGCTGTTTTTTGAGTTATGATCTTAAGCAGTGGACAACACAGACTCTGCCCTGTTTTCTGAGCTTCTGAGAGACCATGCAGGGTGAGCAGAAGATAGTTGTGTCCAGCTCCAGAGGTAATCACGAGGGAATCTCACTCTGCTTCCCAGAAACCACAACCCTCATGTTGCACGTGATAACACAAAGACGCCATATAAAGCAGAATTTTCATAGTCAGCTGAGGAAACATCAACAATGTGCCAACCTTTTGAGGTCTGTCTGGGACTTGCCTTCACCACCGGACCTCAGGGAAGTCACACATAGGACATCTCCATCTCTCTCTCAGCTGTGATGCTGAGTAATTAGTCTTTGCTGCAGAGAACTAATTCAGTCCTTATGCTAGAGGACGCCCTGTTTCAGTGAGTAGAAAGACACAGCGGCAATGACAAGTACCTTTGAATCCTGGGCTATCATGTTTGGATACTAAGCTCAGAGCAGCTGACCTGTCATTCTGCAGCAAAGCCTTGAGCCAGGGCCATGGAGGTCAGAGAAGATAAGAGAGCAAGACAGCAGAAAATGTTTCATTCTTTCAGTCACTGAAGCCTCAGGGGAAATAGTTATCCCAATCTTCAGCATGGAGGTTGATGATGAATAGTTTTATTACCAATGAAAATTTAAACCATGTGCAAAGTTTACCATGTTTGTCTCCTTGCCCTCATCTGTGCGAGTTCTGCCTTAAGTATGCTTTCACCATTCACCTCCAGTGTTGAGATGGGTGAAGCAGTACAACATGACAGAGGACTTTTCTTTTTCCCTTTCTGAAAAGCTCTCATGGATTTGGGGTACATTTATCTCCCCTTAATGTGACTTTTTTTTCTTCTCTTGCTTCTTAAGAAACTGCCAGACATCTTGAACACATTTAAAAATACATGTTCTCCACTGTAATCCATTATCTAAAGTTCCCATGTGGGCTCCACCACCAGAGAGTGACAGATTGATAGCATGGTTTGCACAGAGCCCCAATGATGGGATGGGTTGGAAACAGAACTACTGCATAGAGCACATCCTCTGTGTTTCTACCTTCATTGAAAAGCAGGAATGGGCTGTGTCAGGTGTGTGCAAGATACAAAGCAATGACCTAGTTACATGGGTCTAATGGATGGCAAGATGGAGACCAGTGAGGTGAAAGAAAGGGGTAGCATAGAGGTTCCTCCAAAAGAGCTTGCTGATGGTTTTGATCTGTTTGTGTGCAACTGGAGATTTCTGGTTTATTAAAAAGGATTGGTGTTCAAGATAGGTGCAACCTGAAATCTGAATTCTCATACCTTGGAGGGGTTTGAATTTAGACCTGTATGTGTGGGAGACAGAGGAGTAGAAACTCCTGCAATTAAAGGAGGCTTTGATTTACAACCCTGGAAGAGACTAGGTCTGGCTTAATTGACAGAGATTTGTGGACTTTAAGCAAAAGGATTACAAACTTGTCTTCCTATCATTATAAGTAAAATTGTACACTGGGTGTTTTAGTGAAGGGTTTTAAAATATAATAGTGTGATTTTATATAGTTTAAGTTAAGAATGTAGATGGTATAAGAGAGACATCTGTGTGTACGTGACATGAGAAGTTATTGGTCAAGACATAGCTGCATTGCAGTGAGAAGTGCCACAGGTGATAGGTCATTAATCTAAAACAAAGTGTCGTTTTAAGTATCTATTGGATTAGAAAGTTATAAATTACGATGTAACCCTAAATCTTGTGACTAGTCGCCATTACTCGGAGGTGTTGTAAAATCTCAGGCCTCGACTGATGCGTTTGTTATTTTAAACAATAAATTCGTGTAGTTGCATAGTCCCATCCCTTAAAGTTATTTTCCTCCGACACGTGAAGCGCGGGAAACGGACAAGTGGTGCCCGGTGTGCGGCGGATTTACAGCGCAGAGGTCGGAGTAGAATGAAGAAGATTCCCCCGGTCGACGTGAGTTAGCCGAACCCTGAAACGAAGGGTGATCCGGAGAGAGCTGAAGCTGAAAGGAAGCTTAAACGGAGGGTCGCGGGCCGATTTCTCCAAAGCACGCTGGTAGGAGAACTGTCTTCAACGTTGAGTGAAGGCAGGGGCCGGGGAGGTTAAGAGATGGGTGACAATATTTCAAAATAACAAAGGGATGTTTATAATAAGTTAGATGCCTTGCTGAAGTTACATTCTGACCCTCTTCCCAGCAAAGTGAAAGATTTATTACTTTGGGTTTTCCGTAATTGCCCTGATGTTGATTTTGACCTTTTTCTTACTAAATCAGTTTGGGATGATGTTGCAACTAGACTTTATGATCTCGCTTCAAAACACAATAAGGCAGCGGCTATGTTAATCCCTGCTTGCCGGGTGGTGATACAATTGTTGAACAGCTCAGTGATTAATGGCGGCTCTGAAATTTTAACTGCGCCACGGGCTCCCTCGCAGTCGCCTCCTCTGGCCGCTTGTGATATTGCACCCGAAAGGGGGGGTGGTGAAGAAAAGAGGGGGGAGCCCTTGGAATTGACGTATGGTGCTGGAGGGCGGGAGACCCCGGAAATTACATCTCAGGAAATGACATCTTCGGAAGTGACGAAAGCAAAGATGGATGCCCCCATGACAGCTCGGAGGGTTGCCGGTAGCACAGCAGATGTGCAAACTCAGGATGAGTGTTTACCATCAGTGGATGAATCTAATTTAAGCCTTCAAGATATGAATAGGCTTTCCTCTGCCAATAAGCAGAGAGAAATAAATCTAAGAGAAAAGCCTGTTTTAACAAATTGGAATGTTATACATCGGGAGGTATCTAAAGAGGATGATCTTGTCCCAGCTCGTAAATCGTTGTTAGCATTGCCGGTGAGATATGAGAGAAGAGGAGCAAACCCAAGATGGAGGAAGCTCGTGACAGTGTTGTAACAGAGATTAAAAGGGCTGGATTTGAGATTTCTACATCAAAAATACAGGAAACTCCACCGTGGAAATATTTGGGATGGAAAATGACTGAACAGTCAATAAGGCCACAGAAAATACAGCTTCGAATTAAAGTTCATACTTTACAAGATTTGCAGCAGCTTTTGGGAGAGATAAATTGGATTAGACTTACTTTAGGGATTACTAATGATGAACTTGCTCCAGTTTTTGATTTGTTAAAGGGAGATTGTGACATTACATCCCCAAGAACCCTCACACCTGAAGCTCTAAAGGCACTTGACAGAGTAACAGAGGCTTTCCAGAAAAGACAAGCACATCGTTGTGTAGATTCACAACCATTCTTCCTTGCAGTACTGGGGGAAAAAATGCAATTGTATGGTCTTATATTTCAATGGGATGCTTCTGCCAAGGATCCCTTATTGATAATAGAATGGGTCTTTTTGCCTTACAGATCTCCAAAAACAATCTTCACAATGATGGAAATGTTAGCTCAGATTATAATCAGAGGCAGGTCAAGGTTGTTAACTATGGCAGGCAAAGAGTTTGCTATAATTTATTTGCCTCTGAAGAAGCAATATTTTGATTGGGCATTACTAAACTCAGAAGAACTTCAGATAGCATTATTGAATTATCCAGGCACTTGTTCTATTCATTTCCCTAGTCATAAACTATTTCAGGCAAAATTAAGCTTTAGAGAAAGACCACTGTTAAGTGAAGTGCCTTTGGATGCTGTGACAATTTTTAGTGATGGATCAGGAAAGACATATCGTTCGGTGGTAATGTGGCAAGACCCAGAAACTAAAACATGGAAACAGAATATTCAAATAGTAGAGGGTTCAACCCAGGTAGTAGAACTTGCAGCAGTAGTTAGAGCATTTCAGCTTTTCCCGGAGCCTTTTAATTTGATTACAGATTCTGCTTATGTTGCTAATATAGTTAAGAGAATAGAAGGATCAGTTTTGAAGGATGTTAGTAATAATGCTCTGTATCATTATCTTAAATGTCTTTATACACTCGTGCAAGATAGAACTAATCAATATTTTGTCTCCCATATTAGGGCTCATTCTTCACTCCCAGGATTCCTGGCGGAGGGCAACTCCAGGGCTGATAAGTTAACAGTTGCCATAGTGAACACCTTGCCAAATATTTTTGAACAAGCAAAGTTGAGTCATGCCTTTTTTCATCAGAATGCACAAACTCTTATGAGAATGTTTCGTCTTTCCAGAGATCAGGCTAGAGCAATTGTAAATACCTGCCCAGATTGCCAACTGGTGCAGCCTCCTGTTTCCATGGGAGCAGTAAACCCTCGAGGGCTACAGAGTTTGCAATTGTGGCAAACGGATATTACTAAGTATCCGTCTTTTGGAAAATATAAAAATATCCATCTGTCAGTGGATACATTTTCCAATGCAGTTTTTGCTTCTGTACACACAGGAGAGACAGCAAATCATGTGTGTCAGCATTTTTTACAAGCTTTCGCTTCCTGGGGGGTACTTCAAGAAATAAAAACAGATAATGGTCCTGCTTATACAGCCCAGAAGGTAGCCACATTTTTGATGAATTGGGGTGTTCGCCATACTTTTGGCATTCCTTATTCGCCCACGAGTCAGGCAATTGTAGAAAGGACACATCATTCCTTGAAGCGTATGTTAGATCAGCAAAAGGGAGATCTAGCACAAGCAACACCACAGATGCGATTAAGTAAAGCTTTGTATGTTTGTAACTTTTTGAATAGTTCTTCTGCAGAACCCGATCCTCCAATATTTAGGCATTTCTCTAATAGCACACATGCAAAATTGAGAGAAAATCCTTTGGTTCTGATTAGAAATCCAGAAACAGGACAAATAGAAGGTCCATTCCCATTAATAACCTGGGGAAAAGGATTTGCTTGTGTTTCTACAGGTACAGGACCTAGGTGGCTTCCTGCAAAGAATGTGAAACCATATCACGTGCAGAAAGAAGCTGACAACTCTACAAGTAGAGAAGAGAGTACGCAGACGTGAACTTCGCAGAGACTACAGCCCATACCTGCAATCTTTTGTTTTATAGTTAAAGCTGTAAATTTTAGGTTTTAGATTGGTGTAAGAGTGTATAAGCAAATGTGTTGTAAAGATCTTTTGGCAAATAATCCTCATTTTTTTATTTAAAGAAGGTATAAAATATTTTTGTGCCTCATCATTAGATGAAGTGAAAGTGAAATTGGGAAATACAAAAATATTCTTACAAATTAGTTTAGAGATTGAGATTTGAGAAAGAGTCTTTTGCCAAGAGAACTTTCAAGAAACATGAAATTTAATCAAATGTTAAGTTTATTTTTTGCTTTGTTTGTCTTGTTTGTTTTCGGTGGGACAGCTTTGCCGGTTGATCAACCTAAGACCAATGTTTGGGTGACTTTAGCTAGTGCTTCAGGGTTGGATACTCTATGTCTGTCTACCACAACTCCAGAAAATCCATTTTCAACTTGTCTAGTCAATGTTCCAATAGAGAATTGGCCAATCCCAGAGAAAATTGACAAGGCCTTACGAGGTACCTTTGCAGGATCAGGAGTTTGGGAACACCATACTCCAGTAAATACATGGGAATGGTGGACTCCCTATCTTCCTAAAACCTCTGATGAACCTGAAGAATTGGAAATCCTTGGTTCCGTAAAAGTGAAATTCTGTGCTGAGTTCCATTCTACAAACATTAATCAATCACTGATGAGAGATGTTTCTCCATATCACCCTGTCTATAAGAACCACTCTTTTTGGTGTAATAGTACTTTTGTAGTTTCATCTGCACCTAGCTCTATTCCTCTGCAATTACCAAGAGGAATGTTTTTGTATGTGGAGACAGAGCATGGCCAGCTATCCCTTCAAACATTAAGGGTGGTCCGTGTACTTTGGGAGAGCTTACATTATTTACTCCTAATATGAAGACAATTGCCAATGTGAGACACAGACAAAAAAGATCTACTCCGCATCAGTATGGACCAGATTGCAGAGATGATTTTATCCCATGGGGCTATGGAAAAAGGCTTGTAACATCTCTTCTTATGCCACCAGTTGCCTCAGTAGTTGCGTTAAAGCAGTTGGATCGGTTGGGATGTTGGCTGAGTAAACAATCTAATGCCACATCCCTTGCACTAAGTGGCCTTTTAGCAGATGTCAAAAATGTGAGGCATGCAACTTTGCAAAATAGAGCAGCCATTGATTTTCTTTTACTAGCCCATGGACATGGATGCAAAGACTTTGAGGGGATGTGCTGTATCAATCTGTCTGACCACTCAGAGTCTAAGAGCATACAACAGCTTAAAGAGGGTGTGTCGAAAAAAAGAATCGGTGATGGAACTTGGTTGGATAATTTATTTAGTGGATGGGGTTTAGCATCTTGGGTAAAAAAATGTCTTACAACAGGTCTATACATTTTGGCAGTCATAGTAATAGTTCTCATAAAGGTGCCATGTCTGTTTCAATGTGTACAGCGAATGATTGATAAATCCATCAAAGGAGTTTTTTTGGTGCAGAAAGGAGGGGGAGATGTGGGAGACAGAGGAGTAGAAACTCCTGCAATTAAAGGAGGCTTTGATTTACAACCCTGGAAGAGACTAGGTCTGGCTTAATTGACAGAGATTTGTGGACTTTAAGCAAAAGGATTACAAACTTGTCTTCCTATCATTATAAGTAAAATTGTACACTGGGTGTTTTAGTGAAGGGTTTTAAAATATAATAGTGTGATTTTATATAGTTTAAGTTAAGAATGTAGATGGTATAAGAGAGACATCTGTGTGTACGTGACATGAGAAGTTATTGGTCAAGACATAGCTGCATTGCAGTGAGAAGTGCCACAGGTGATAGGTCATTAATCTAAAACAAAGTGTCGTTTTAAGTATCTATTGGATTAGAAAGTTATAAATTACGATGTAACCCTAAATCTTGTGACTAGTCGCCATTACTCGGAGGTGTTGTAAAATCTCAGGCCTCGACTGATGCGTTTGTTATTTTAAACAATAAATTCATGTAGTTGCATAGTCCCATCCCTTAAAGTTATTTTCCTCCGACACGTGAAGCACGGGAAACGGACATGTATGCAAACCACATCTTGCATATCCAGGAGCTTAGAACAGAGAAAGGTGTTGTGTCAAGAGGTAAATCATGAGGATTCATAAAGGCAAGTCGTGCTACTCTTGTTACAGTTGGTCAGCGAAATCAAGGGGGGTTGTTCCCTTGCTGGGCTGATCAGCAGCATGGGTTTCTGGAGGAAATACACAAGTGTAAAGTATGTGTTCTGTGCATAGCCTTGCATTAAGCTTTTTAGTGCACAGTGTGTGTTGTGCCTCTAAAGTGATCCAGGGAAACAGCTATGGCTGTGTTCAGCAATCACTCATGCAGAATTTGCAAAATATCTTAAGTAACCAGACACAGCATTATCAAACCATCAAATTACTATTTTGGAGGCTGGTTCTCGTAGGGGAGTGCATAGTTTTGGTAGACACTTCCTTCAGAGCCTTGAATGCATTTTACCCACATCGTCATAGAAAAGCTCTGATTCCTGACTGCATTAGTCAAACTCATGCTGACATAGCTCAGCACATCCTCTGTGCAAGACCTGCAACCCCAGCATATCTTGCAGGCCACCTCCAGCTAATAGCAAGCAGATGGAAGTCCACTGAGACCCAGACCATCAGAGCCACTTGCCTTTGTTCTGGTTTTGCAGCAGAACAGGGTAATGCTCATTCCATTTAACTCTCTTGGGTTTTGTCCAAGCAGTGAAATGTAGGAAGGAGAAGCCCACTAAAGCACTGAAGTGGGATGCTTGAGGACCTTGGTACATCTCTTCCCCAAAGTACAGGCTGCTTTTGTGACCTCATACAATCATTAAGTGTAGGTAGTTTCCCCATCAGTGCTCTGCACTGCCACAGTAGGTGCTGTTTCTTTACTGCACTAACAGCAGTTAATCATTGTACAGAAGCAGCACATAGAGCAGAGCCTGAAGCAAGGTAAAGATGGAAGACAGAGAGCTATACAAAACTTTGTCTCTCCCTTCTAAGTTATCATCTCTGCTGGTTTCAGCTGGGCTAGAGTTAATTTTCTTCCCAGTGGCTGGTATGGGGCTGTGCTTTGGATTTGTGCTGCACACAGAGTTGGTAATATAGACATGTTTTTATTATTGCTGAGCAGAGCTTACACAGGCTCAAGGCCTTTTCTGCTCTTTGTACTGCTACACTGGAGAGGAGGTTGGGGAGGTATGGGAGGTTGGGAGGAGACACAGCTGGGATAGGTGACCCAAACTGACCAAATCGATATTCCAGACCATGTGGAATCATGCTCAGAATATAAAGTGGGGGGAAGAAGAAGAAAGGGGGGGGACGTTTGGAGTGATGGTGTTTGTCTTCCCAACTAACTGTTACATGTGATGGGGCCCTGCTCTCCTGGAGATGGCTGAGCACCTGCCTGCCCATGAGAAGCGGTGACTTAATTCTTTGCTTTGCTTGTGTGCACGGTTTTTGCTTTCCCTAATAAACTGTCTTTATTTCAACCCCTAAGTTCTCTACTCTTTCAGTTCTCTACCTGATACTGCTGATGGAGGAGTGAGCAAGTGGCTGCCTAGCGCTTAGCTGCTGGCTGGGGTGAAACCACAACACCATCTCACAAGAGGGAAAGCTGTCATGAGAGATGGTCACATCAATAGTTTTTGCAGTTCATTCTCCATCATTTTCACATATACCTAAGGGAGAGGCTTCTCATTCCCAGTCTTCTCTAGTGCATATTTTATAGCCCCAATAGGGGACTGGTGACTTTAGTGCTGAGGTGTGTGACAGCTGTGTGGCAAGCATAATTTATTTACCTTGCTGGATGTGTGCTGGGTCCAGATGGGGTCAGGTTGCTGCACCAAGTTCTCAGCTCTGGAGCATTTTATGTCCTTCCATGTCTCCCCAGGGTCTGAGTTCAGGGAGATAATCTGTCTTGAGGTTCTTCTATTGAGGCAGGAGGGAGGATTAGTTAGGCTTCCTTGTTTTCAAGTAAGCTGAGGTTCTTTGCAGTGAATTTGCTCCAAGATCCCTTCTCAAGGTACTGCATGCAACCAAACACATTTGGCTACCCCTAGTGGTTCACTAAAGAGTTTTGTAATGAAACACTTGGAAAAAAGCAATGAAGTATGATCCCAGAAAAAGAAATACTGCAAAGGAGAAAGGGATTCAACCCCAATGCAAACTGTTGATCAGAGCTTTGAAGGTGATGAGGTACACAAACACAGTCCCAGGCACTGGGTAAAGATTTCTCCTATTTCCTTTGTGCCTAAGCATCATTTGGAAGTAGAGAATGTGGGCCCCTTGTGCACTCCACACACACACAGTGAGAGACAATCTCTAAACGGAAAAGATATACTGTAAGCCGGGGGGGGGGGGGGGGGGGGTGGGAAGCAGGGGGGTGGGGGAAGGAAGAGGTTTTCTTGCTCTCATCTTTGGTTTCTGCCTTACATCAAGCAATGTGTTGAGTTCTCTGTGGTCCAGTTCAGTGACCTACTCAATCTCATGGCCTCTACTTCCTGGTAGAGGGCTAGATGGAGGGTTACAATTGTATTTCCTCATCGCCTCCAAAGAGCTACAAGCCGATCTATAGACTGACTTTGCAGCCAGAACCCAGATCTGTTCCCTGGGAAATCTCTTGTGGGTTATTTCCAATCTCTCCAGCAGACTCTTAACCCTCAGGAGTCACTGCAATGCCTGCTGTGCACACGGGAGTAATGATGTCAGGATGTAGGAAGGCCAGGCAAGGAAAAATCAGTTCTGGATGGTTATGTTGTGTGTTTTCCTTATGGGGTCATTGCAGCACACTTACATTCAGACAACATCTGAGTATGCAGGCAGCTCTGCTTGGTGGAAGTATTTCATGAGATGGGCCTGTGTTTGAGGTAGGAGGAATAAAATAAGGCTGTATCAGTGTTTGGGCTTATCTGCTTAGATTATGACTGTGGTCCTAAGAGCAAATCTAGAAAATTCAAAGTGGGAAAAAGAGAGAGAAATCATATCCCTGGCACTGAATTATAGCCCTGACCCTCAATAAACTCTGCTTAACACCTTGATGTCCTTTGCCCTGGCATTGCAATGGTTTAAAAACACAGCTAAATACAAACTGCTGCAACACTACCTCTAGTAGGCAATGGCTGTCACATGCTCAGCCCTCATCTGAATTCATCCACAACTCACCAGGGGACCCAAACAAAAGTTTATTGTACTCCAAAATCACAGTCAGCACACAGAAAGTGTTGTGTATGAAATATTTGTGACACAGGTCAAAAATTCGGAGAAACTATGGGTCAAACCACTGCCAAATGACACAAAATGGGTAATAGGAATGAAAGGTGTAGGAGTCTAAAAGAAAAGGCTCATGTCACTTACCAACAGTCAGGTTTTTCTATGGTCTGTTCCGATTTTAGTATTGTTCCCCAGCATATAAAATGTGTAAAGACAGGAGTTCCTGAGTTATTAAAAATAGGTGAGAAAGCTGAGGATGGTGGCCCAGAGACACTGAAAGAAGTTACTCTGCTTGCTGCATCAAGGGCCAGGCTGTCTGACACACAGTGAAGCACAGGGACTGGGCTTGTCCTCTGTGATGCTGAGCACTGAAGCAAAGCCTATAGGAGCACATCCCTGGAGAGTCCCTTTTGTGGTTCACTGAAAGAAAGAGGTGTTTTCAGAAGAAGTGGACTGAAATGCCCTCTGACGTTGTCTCTGTTGGGTCAAGGGTGCTCCTGACTTTAGTTAGCTACTTGAGCTTGTATGAAATGAAATCTAAAATCCACAGATCTAAATTGAGAGACTAAAGGATAGAGCAGAGGAGGTGGAAATGGTCGCTGACTGGCTGGAGGAGGAGGGGGTCCTAAGTGGAATGATAGACTAGAAGTCAAAGGCAGGAAAATAATAGGCCTGTGGAGTGAAGGAGACAGGAGGCAAAGCTCATTTCCTGGATAAAGAGGAGAACAATTCTTCACAGCCATCCCCAGCTGTCCAAATCTCTAAATTGTGAACCCCTGTGCTCCCATGAGAACTCTACCAAGAGCTGTGAGAGTAGGAAAAGTGAATTCCCACCTATGTGAAAGTGCAGACAGGAAGTTTACCAGGTACCACCAGGATGCCAAAAAAGCCATGGAAAAAAACCAGACACAGAGATGCGACTAGCTGGAAATACAGAGATGAGTTAGTTGCATGGGACAGAGGACTCAGAAATGTAGCTGAATCCCAGCGCCCACATTTTTGGGAACAGATGTACTCTCAAGAACACACCAGAAAGCTAGAGGTGGCTCATGCTGGCCAAGTGCAATCAAGGATGTCTGAGGTCTGGTGAGCAGATGTTATTATAGTCAAGGAAATGCTGGCCAAGCAACAAACGGACAATGAAAATATACAGCATCCCCAGGAGACTTTTGAAGGAACCGGGAAAGGACCTTTTCATCACAAGGCACACAAACTACCTCATCATTGCAGACAAATGTTCAGACCAAGAGGTGGTAGGTGAACTGTCAGATGAAATGCAATAAAGCAAAGGAGCGTTTCAGCAGGCATCTTGTTTGACTTGAAGTAACTTTGCATGACTTTCCCAATAAGAGAAATCCTGTCCCAGCACATCACCCTCCAACCATGACCAAACAACAAAGCTGAACCAGTGATTTTATTTGATAAGATTGTGCTGAAGGAGGCAAAGACAGTGCATGGGGAGTCATTCTCTAAGGGAGAAATACTCTTTTTGACTGGCAGCATGACTCTCCAATCCAAGCATCAGAGTCCAAATACTTGCACAGCTTGAAGGAACCAAAGAGAGTGGAAAAAAGTACAAGATGGGAAGGAAGAGACCCAAAACCCAGCGCTCACCCTTCTCACAAGCCAGAGACCTTGTAGAATATCTTTTGGGAGTCTTTTCCAGGACCAGACTATTTTCTTGGAACAAAACATGAATGTGTAAGAGACTTCCATATGCTGACATGTAAAAGACGTAAAAGAAAACAGTTCTTTGAAGCCACAAGTATATTTGCATGTTGCACATACAAGCTTCAGAAGCAGATATAAGAGATTACAGATCTGCTGAGACTTGAGCAGAGGGGCACAGAAAGAAAGATGGGCCATGAGCTAGCAGTGGATAAAGAAATATATGCAAAATACCCCCACAAGAAAGACATTCTGGAAAGTTTCCTGTTCTAAAAGCAAAGGTCAGTCCCAGCTCACTTTAAGACATTCATGAAAATAGTCAAGGTCTTTGCATCAAAGGGTGAAATCTCTGGTCCAACCCACTGCTAGACCTTACCTCCGTCTTTTCTTACTCTGTGAGCAAGCTATGGGCCCTACGTTACCTATACATTAGATAGCTAAACTACAGACTAGGTAGAGACAGAGAAACCTCTCTGAACTTGACATTTAGTCATGTAATACTCCAAAAGTAGTTGGCCGATCTTCCTCCAAAAGCTGCTGCTGTAAAAAATACATAACACAACCAAAGATAATAAAGGGAGCATGGTGAAATGTGAAGTATGAGATTTATTACTATCACCTATTTGTATTTTCAATTTTCCTCTTGACAAAAAAACCCAACCCAAACCAAAAAACTTCCAAACGCAAAACTACACAGAAAAGGGGACTTTACCAAAGGTAGCATCTGCCCAGGGGAAGGTAACATGATAGCATGCTTATACTTCAAGTAGTTTTGGGAATGTAGGGACCCCTGGTTGTTGGAAATGGTCAAATAGGGAAGGACTGCAATGGAAAAAGGAAGTATTAGGTCTGACTATTGAAACTCCCTGTTTATGCTTGAACTCTGACATCCGGTACAGCAGATTTACTGGAAGATAAGTGAGGAGGATTATGGTACAAAAGAAGAGGAAAAATGTGTGGGCTGGGAGTAATTTATTGCTAGCGTTTTAAGATAGAAGAGATTTGACAGATTCCTTCCCTGAAGTTCCTTATTCCAAGTGCAGAGGCTGGTGTAGAAAAATTATCCAACTCTCTGGTTTTTGTATACTAGAAAATGCATCTATCTGCCTGACTGTCATGGTCTTTAGATCGAAACATAATTTCCTTATTCAGTAGGAGGATGGGGTGCACAGGAAAGTGATCATCTGCAATGCACTAAAAGCTGCATGGAATTGAAAAAAAAAATCCCTTTCCCTGCCAATCTGTTAGATTGATGGACCAGAAAGGATATTGAACCCATCATCCTGGGTGTGTGTGTTTAGTGATAATGGAACATGAAACACATTTGGGTCCCATCTGTTGGGAAATTCAGATGAAAGTTTCCCTTCAGGATATCACAAACACCAAAAGCCTACATGGAAGGGGACCTGAAGGATCTGTGCTGTTGCTTCGTGTGAGGATTGCACAGCTAGGATTGGGCTCCATTAATAAACATTGTGTTCAGAAAATCCTCCTCTGTAGGACTGTGTATACTCTACCAGGAAAGTGAAGAAGCAAAGGTCTGCAAACCTGTGAGTGATGATTTTTCACGCTTATTTAAGGTGCTTTGATTTTCACAGGGTGCAAAGTGGAAGTTTCAACCTCTGAAACTTGATGCACCTTCAATCAGCAGTGGTTTTATCTCACCAGTTTGGCTCTAGTAATTTCATTCAATTAAGTCCACACAACGAAGACATCTTGCATCTAAAACCAGTGTTCTGAAAATGACCTTCTTATTTCAGACAGGTAATATATGCCAAAAGGCAGCAGCACTGATGAAGCCCTGGTCATACAGCAGATAGTTGCAAAACCTGGTTTGACTTCAGTGAACAAGGAATGAAACTGCTTCCTACCTGCTGTTAATTTACTAATTTCAGGCAAACCTGTGTTCCTCAGTCAACCTCCTTGCCTTATTGGTTTTGTCTAGCTGGATTTTATAAAGCAAGGCTTCCTGTGATGCATTTTAGACATTGCCCATGCTTACCAGGTAGAAGGGACTGTCCCTGCCAGTCCTGTGCATCCAGTAGTCCCCAAATAATCTTGAACAACAATGATGTGACATTTCAACACTTACTTCATGAAACTCCATTGAGTGAAATATTCTGAAACATTATGTAGCACAAAGGATCCATTCAGTTCTGGTTTTTATAAAACTGTTGGGCTTTAGCCCATAAATTTCATGTTTTCTAAAGCCAGAGGTCTTCCAAGAGGATGTGAGAAATGCACATATGCCCAACTTTGACTTACACACCATGCTGACATGGGCAAAAATTAAGTTACTCCTTTGTTGTCCATTCCTCTCCCTGTTAATGTTTAAGACAATACCTCTAGGAGCTCCTAGCTGGGAGAAGTTGGTGGTGGTCACATGCAGAGGTCTGTAAATGGTCCATGCTCTCAGCTAATATAAAGCAGGGAGGTTGCATTGCTTGCCTATGGAGATACACCCTGGCCTGGTTCTGTTTGAACACTTTCTGCTGTCACATTTGGATGGTTTTCTCCCAGTCTCAGGCATAAAAAGCATATTTCATAACAAGCATTTTGTATAAGCCTACTTAAAACTTCTATTTTTAAATATCATGGCTAGGAGCTGCCTGAAAAGCAATCACTGGAAAGTAAGCTCAGCACACACTGTATTTGTACTTAGTCTGGACAGAACATCACCACTAAGAGAAGGTTGTTTCCATCTCCCCAGTGCTCTCCTTCTGCGTCTAGGATGGTGTGAAGGCCAACTTGGTATTCAAAGATTCAGGCTCAACGTCTCACCTTGCCACTCACTTCAAGTATGACCTTGGCCAAAGTGCTTCTTCTCCATTCCCTTTCTGGGACAATAATAGTAAAATCAAGAGCTGATGTCACAAAGTATTCAATACCTTGACTGAGTATCTCAGACATGGACCTGCTGGAGCGAATTCAAAGGAGGCCAAAAAAATGCTCTGAGCCCCTCTGTTCTGGAAACAGGCTGGGAGAGCTGGGAGTGTTCATCCTGGAGAAGAGAAGGCTCCAGGGAGACCTTAGAGCCCCCTGCCAGTGCCTAAAGGGGCTCCAGGAGAGCTGGAGAGGGACTTTGGACAAAGGCCTGGAGGGACAGGACAATGGGTTGACATTCTGATGTTTCTGAAGCTGGGACAGGTATTAAACCGATGTCTGTACTTAAGGTTGAGGCATAAATTCTACCCTGCCAGCTGCTCTTGGCCTCTTTGTTGGTCATTTACTTCCTCTGCAAGATTTCCATGCCCTTACTTCAAGGAAAAGAAATAACTGCAGTGTGAAAAAATACAAAGGGTCTGAGGACCACCCTTCCCACAACCAGTGTGATGCCAGCATTGCTGCATCTGCTGACGTGACTCTCTTTGCTTGTATATTCACATGGGGTTCTGTGGCTGGTCTCCCTTCATTTCCAAAAAGTCCTGGCTTGTCCACAGCTGTTGGTGAAAGCATTAACAGTAACCATATTAGGACTGAAGCCAGCAATGACACAGCTGAGTGATGACATCCTGTCTTCTGTGACAAAGGCTCCTTCCCTCATTCCAGGTAACAATGGTGGGGTTTTATTTATGAATAAGCAAGTTTCCAGAGGACAAGAATGAAATCAGCTCAGGCTCAGCTCTTTGGGGACACAGAAATTCATGCTAAATGGGATCCATTCCACAACTGTTAGTGTAAATTAAATAGTTTCTGGTTTAAGTGCCTGGAGATGTACATGCTTGTCAAATACTAATAATTCTAAGTAAGTGATGACCCTTGTGTGACTTGGGTAAGCTTTGTCCAAACCCTTACACATTTCAGAATCATTCAAGCCTTGATCTGACATCCACTAATTGGAATAGTCTTTCTGGCAGACTAAATATTTGCAGATTCCCTTTCCCCTGATGGTGCAGGCAAATGCTGGAGTCTCAGCACTGACATTCTCCTGGCACTGTGTTCTGGGTAGCAGCCCCAGGGAAGGTGATACTGGACTTGGACATTATCTGGATTAGATTGCCATCAGATTTTCTGTCATCTATCCCAGTCTTCCTTTCTGCTATTCCATTTTTCCATTATCCTTAAATTTTTTCAAGCAAAAGGAATTGTTTTTAGCAGCATCAGATTTTGAGGGAGACTAAGCATGTCAGGAGTCACTTAAAATTTTCAAGGCAATGCTGAGCTTGTCAACTTTTTCAGGGTTATTTCTTTTCCCAGAGGGAGGTTATTGTGACTTAACTGTGGCAAAGATTCCAAGGTAACATAGGTGCCAGCCACAGCTTTGGGTTGAGGTGGTCAGCTCCATGGGAAGGTGCTACTGGAATCACAGAGATGTGGTTAGACTCAAAATAACTGCTTAATTCCCCATTTTGCTACAGCTTGTCTTTATAGCTTCTGCTGTCTCAGCTCCCCGGATGAAAACCAGAATGAATCCATCCTTTTTCCACCCTTTCATCTGCACTTCTTACTGCATATCTATGTGGTTTTCCCTAAATAATAATGTAGGAAAGACTGCACGGGCTTATCCTCTCTGTCCTACTTCTGAGAAGATGTAGGAATTCATGGGAAGAATGATCAAGCATGAATACAGCATGAACTATTTCAGTGTTGCCCTTATTTTGGTCCAGGACCTTAAAAGACATTTATTTTCCATCCTCCTTCCATTGCTGGCATTTTTTATTGAGGCAGTAGACTCAACATCTGAGGAAATGGCAGTGACACATGGTGTGACTTTTGTGTTATCCTGTGCAGAGCCAGGAGCTGGACTTCAATGATCATTGTGGGTCCCTTTCAACTCAGGATATTCTCTGATTCTATGACTATGTGCTGGGCGCTCCTATAAGAAGTGTAATGGAGAATCCCAAAGGTACCTTCACGTCAGCAGCCAGATGGGTCAGTTGCTTTCACCTTCTTTCAAGCCAGACACACCACACAGTTGGTTCCGGATCGCTTTTCCACCATTGCAATATTTTCCAAAACTGTCCAAACTATTTGATGGGTTGCTGGGGGCAAAATACAAATGCACAATATCACCAGCAATCCCAGAAACAATGTGAGATGACTTAATTTTCATTTTCTCTAACAGCTTGAGAAGTACATGAGTGCTTCTGGAATTTCTTTATTCAGAGATGTTAAGAGTGGCAGAAACTATGGAACTCCTAATTTGAACTTGCGCATAGTGCAGAACAGATACTTTCACCTCAAAAGAGGACAGAGCCTAGTGATCCGGATTTGCTTAAAGTATCTTTTCCTGAAGGCACCCTAGTGATCAGCCAACACTTTAAGCATTCCTTGATAGACAACCCTAGGCTGTCAACCTCCCCCTTCAATTTACAAGGCTCACTTGCTTGTAACCAATGTTTTTTTGGCTTCAGCTCCCAGCTGTTGGCTCTTGATATTTTTTTTCTATGAGTAAAGCTCTTTATTATCCCCTTATGTTGGGCCAATATGATTGTAGCTTTTGCTGGATGTGTGGAAGCAGTTTTCTCCTCTGAACTTAGGAGAGCTCTTGCTCCATATCATGCTCAATTAAGAGTTCCATAATCAGTAAAATGGGGTAGGTTTGAACTAGCGCAGCCCAGAATTTGGCAGAAGAGATGTCCTCTTTTCCCAAAGCTCTTACCCAGCAATGAACTCACTGTCAGTTTTCTTTCTCAGGAGTCAATAGCACAAATTCAGGATTTCTACTCATGAACATATTTCAACATGTACCAATGGAAGACTCTTAAGTGTACCAGAACAACAGATACTTAAGCAAGTCTTCAAGTACTCTCTTCTGAAGGCAGTAAGACTGAGGCAAGGTTAAATCCCTGCTGTATCAGACTATTGCTACCCAGAAAACACTTCAGTGAGAGAAGGCAACCCTATTGCTTCTCTGCTGTGAGGTTATAGAGTCATTGAATGATTTGGGTTGGAAGGAACCTTAAAGATCACCTTCCAACTCCCCTGCCGTGGGCAGGGACACCTTCCACTAGACCAGGTTACTCCAAGCCCTGTCCAACCTGGCTTTGTGCACTTCCAGGGATGGGGCATCCACAGCATCTCTGGGCAACCTGTGCCAGGGTCTCACCACCCTCATAGGGAGAAATTTCTTCCATATCCCATCTAACCCTGCCCTCTGTCAGTTTGAAGCCAGTCTTTCTTGTTCTGTCACTACAGGTCTTTGTAAAAAGTCCCTCTCCAACTCTTTCTAGCCCCCCTTCGGGTCCCAGTTAATCTCCTTACTCATTGCTTCAGTGACATTCCAGATAACCTGGCAGTTTTGTCAATGGTCAGATGGGGTGGGAGATGTTTACAATTGGGTTTCTGAGTACCGGGAGCCCCATGGTTCTACCTCACATACTGCCTGGCATCCTTCTGCTGTCCTTTTAACTGTCCTCCCTCTCAGATGAGCCTCCAATGTTGTCCAAAGCTTACTGAAGTGTAACATGTTTTTATCAACTTCAACAGGCTTCAGCTCAGGCTTCCGGTATATGTATCTCTCAAACACAGCTACCCCAGCTCAGACACAGTGTGTCTGAAAGCTCCTGGCACTCATGTCCTGCAGCAAAAGCTACTCAGCTCTGAGCCACATTGCCAAAGGACTTCATATCCTGAGTACAGGCCATTGTCTGGCTGAATGAGTGTCACCATCCAAACTGCCAGCATTAGCGCCTTGTCCATATGCAACTTTGACCCTGGTCAGTGCAGCAATGTGGCTGTGCTGGTTAGGACTGAAGCTGCACATGGACAAATTTTCTAGGGGCCCACCTACAGCTCTGCACCCCCTTCTCTTCTGTCATACACACATATAAACACATATGTGTATGCAGAGCCATGTGCATTCCCTGGCTTTGTTTCAACTAGCAGAAAATAAAAACGGCGAACCTCTGGTCTAATCTGCAGGGACAAGATTCCTGAATTAATAAGTCTTCAATATCTAATTCACCTCCCTGTCCTCAGGAGCAAGTATAATGATTCCCTCCTTGCCTCTAACAAGAGCAATAATAAAAAAATTAAAATAGAAAAAATTACGATAAAGAAAAGAAAAACATTGTTCAGGAATTTTCTTTTTGCTTCTAACATCAGTAAGTGGGGGTACTTCTACGCTCTTTAAATTAAAACAATCCAGACAAACAATATGTCGAGCTTTGTCCTGCTTCCTGCTACAATTATTCCTAATGTTTGGCCTCAGATCAGAGGCAGCAGCAATCTCTATAAATACAACAGCGTAGCAGAGAACTCTTTCCAACAGAAACGCCTCCTGAATCATGTCAGGAATTTATGAGGCTGAGAACAGGCCAAGTTCAAAATATGTTCTGGATCAAATGGCATTACATAGGTGGCTCTGCTCAGCTTTGCAGTGGTGGGATGAAGATGGAATCCTCCAGATGGAGGAGTGGAAGGATATTTATTGATTTAAAAAAATAATAAAGCTGAGAGTGACAAGAAAAGGCATTGGTATTTTAAAACCTAGGCTCTTCCAGACAGAGCCAGCAAGGAAAAAGCTTTAACAAGTCTAGATTCCACTCCATCTTGTGTCTGTGTGTGTACTATTCTTACTGCTAAATCTCCTTAGACCACTTTGTGCCTGGTACATAGGAAGAAGCAATACCCATACAAAACCTTTTCCCCTCTAAATCACATTGTCCTGGGGAGATACTTGCTGATTTGTTGCCTGCTGTCATTGCAAACCATTTGGATAAGGTGTCATCCAGTGGGTTTTGTTCAGTGTCTGCCTCCCATCAAGTGTAAAGTAAAATATTTTGCCCATCTGAGACCACATCAGGTTAGACAGAATTCTCCTCAGAGCCACATCAGCTCCCTACACCTCAATAAACAAAATGAGGGAGGGAGGGAGAGCCGTGAGGAGGTGGGCTAGAATGTGGTCTCCACTAAGCAGCTTGGAAGGTGCAGCACTGAGAAATATTGGAAGCTGCAAAAGAAGCACCAAAATTTATTTTCTTTTACTGCACTTTTTTGCAGGAACTCATGCCTTCTGATCAACAAATCAATATGATTACGCAGAAACTTCTTAGTGTTTAAAATACACTTCACTCACACATCTCACAACTTTGATATAATACCCTACTTATGCACTTTACTTACTTATACATAGTTGCACAGTTCACTTACTTATACATTCTATAACTTATAACCTCCACATATCACACTACTTACGCATCTTACACTTTTTACAACTTTTATCTAATACAGTACTTATGCATTTTACTTACTTATCTTATACATATTACTCTACCTATACATTTTCTTACTTGCTTATACCTTCTACAACTTTTACTTAATACACTACTTATAGCTTTTACTTACTTATCTTATACTACTTATACATTTTACAACTTATCCATAATACAGTACATGTACATTTTGCAACTGCTGTGCACTTACACATTTTACAACTTATCCATAATACAGTACATATACACTTTGCAGCTGCTGTGCATGAGATCACACATTGCTTGATTGGTTTCTCTATTTTGTCCCTGAGCTCCACATGCACTTTTCTGATAATATGATTGGTTTTAATATAGTGCAGCACAGTCCTTTTTTATCTATTCCTTGCTGTCTTGGTATTTAGTTTTTCAGCTTCCTCTTTCCCAATTCTTTTCCAAATTAGCACAGTTTACCTTTCATTCCTTGATGAATTCCTGAGGGCTCTAACAGGTGAGGCTCCTGATCCAGGCAAGCAGCATCAAGATGATGACAGCAACAAAACCCATCTAGCAACCAAGTTAGCCCAGGAAATGAAAACAACAAGCCAACAAAGGACAGAAAGCAAATACATACACCCTCCACCCCCAAAACCTTCAAACTGGAGCTTAAAAACCCTCTTGGGGCTGATGTGCTACAGCTGAAGGTGGAAAGGCCGGGTGAAGCGAGTGAGGGTAATTCCAGCCTGGTCCCACTCTGAGGGCTCTGGTAAAAATAACTAAAAATGGCTTGGCTGGGGCACACTATCAAGATTCAAATACTTTACAATGCTTTTTAGACCTTTTCACCACATTTTCCTGAATCATGAGATAATCAGTGCTGCAAGTCACAGATCTCACTTGTGCACCGGTCCAGACAGACCAATGCTTTCTTTAACAAGCAAATTGAATACGGAGTGGCTGCACAGCCCTAGATAAGGATTTTCCAGGGGTGAACTCTTGATTCAGGTTTTTTGGGCAGGGACACCTGGGTCATGATATGCTGAGTTTGGCTGGGGTTGAGTTAATTTTCTTCATAGTAGCACAAACTATGCTTTGGATTTGTCCTGCAAACAGTGCTGATGACACAGGGATGCTTTCATTATTGCCGTGAAGGACTTAGAC
Source organism: Coloeus monedula (assembly GCF_965178545.1). Classification (NCBI taxonomy): domain Eukaryota; kingdom Metazoa; phylum Chordata; class Aves; order Passeriformes; family Corvidae; genus Coloeus; species Coloeus monedula. Next base: position 16,563,811 of record NC_138783.1, read on the forward strand.
AGAATCAAGGCCTTTTCTTCTCCCCACTCCACCACTGAGGAGACTAGGGGTGCACAAGGAGCTGGGAGGGAACATAGCCTGGACAGCTGACCCCAGCTGACCCAAGGGATATCCCAGACCATATGGCATCATCCTCAGCATATAAAGCTGGGGGAAGAAAAAGGAAATGGCAGGAGTAGAAGGGGCACAAAAATTACCAGAGGTGAAATGTCTCTCCTATGGAGACAGGCTGGGGGAGGGTAGAGGGGAGAGGAGAGGGAAGACGAGGCAAGGTGAGGTGGCTTCAGGGAGACCTTAGAGACCTTTCCAGTGCCCAAAGGGGCTCCAAGAAAGCTGGAGAGGGACCTGGGACAAGGGCCTGGAGTGACAGGACAAGGGGGAATGGCTTCCCACTGCCAGAGGACAGGGTTAGATGGGATATTATTATCTCAATCCATTAGTTTCCTCACTTTTACCTTTCCAATTCATTTTCCTATCCCACTGGTTGTGTAGGGCTTACTTGCTGAGTGATGTTAAACCACAGCACAAGTTTTGGAGCCAGACTCCATGACCTTTGAAGGAGATGTGACATTCCCAAAGGCCCCAATTAACATTTTGTAAAGACTCCACTCCCAGATGTCAAACCCAAAAGAGAAATATAATACGTTGATCAAGGTAGCACCCATGCATGCACAGGGAGTACAGGGGTCATGGAAAACTTATGTCCTCTGTGAACTCTTGGACCAATTTGCTGATTGTTGTGACAAATTAGCATTTGGTGCAGCACCAACTACGCTTCCTCTACAGTCAATGGAAGGAGATGGGCAATTGCAAGAGGATCATTATTCACCATGGACAAATAGTGAAGATGAGATATTAGGTGAATGTGGAGGAAATTTTTCTATATGCCAGTGCTTAGAAGCAATGCCTGTCCTTGGCTTCTCATTTATATGCCAGCTGAGGGATGTGGTATAAATGATTTTTCACACTGTCCATACTGTTTATAATAAAAATTATGAGGGAAACTAGAAGGGGAAAAGAAGAGGTCTCTTTATAAATAAATGAGGATATCCTACAGAGCCATAAGGAAGTACGTGTTCAAGAGAGGGAGATAAGCACCAAAAAAAAAGGAATATTTGTTAAAACAGCTCTTATCTTAAGGCTAAAAGCTCCTTCAGCTTCAGCAAGAGTTCCAGAGAATGAAATGTAGGCCTGGTATTTTTGTATTTGAATACAATAGAACTGTACCCTAGACTTGCCTGTGTCAGAAGCCAGGATGGTATTGCAAAGGAAAGAGTCATTACTTACTTTTTAAATACTTTTTCAAACAATTGTTTCTAACAATAGATAGGTAGGACACTGTGTATATAGGGTCCAATTTGTCTTTTTTTGATAATTTCTTTTGTAAGGACAAGGTTCTGTGTAGAGATGATTTTTTAAAGTGACTCTCCCCAGCTTGTGAAGATTTACTTTCATTCTCCTGTGGAGGAAGATGAAGTCAGTTTAAGAGCAAGATGTTGCCCCGGCTCACACCTACACAGCCTGCAGGGCTGTGCTGTATGCTCATGTCTTCTCCAGCCCCTCTGCACATAAGCTGCAAATATTTAGACTTCTTGGCTCTCCTTCAGTGATGTGTAACTTAAACCCTCATCTGTGTGACCGCTGACTTTTGCCTCAAACTGTACAACTTGTATATCATTACTGAGTTCCTGTCCCATCATACCTGGGCCTCCTTTGGACTTTTCCATCAGCTTCACTGGAAGTGGAGTTCCCACCTTTTTCCAATATACTTCCACCCAGCTCTGTAATTCCTGGGACTAGTCCATAACGCATCATATTCCTCTTCATGCTCCTGCCAGGTACGCCTTTATTAGTTTTTGTCTGAGAGTCAGATTGTTGTCTGGATTGTTGTGTGACTAAGTCCTGGACAACAACAAGATCTGTGCATTCATTAGTGTTTCTGTCATCATTTCCAGGACTAAAACAGCCCCAGTTAAAATAGTGTAAGAAAAAAAAAGAAGAAACAGAAACCATCCATTTCTACCCTTTATTTCCAAAAGCCATCTCATCAATGAAACAATGCTCCCAAAATTGGGCTCGAAATATTACAGCTCAAGCTCAACAGCTTTTGTCACCTTTGGCAGCTTTTTATTGCTGTTTCCTTCAATGCTGGTCAATATTATTAGCGCAATAAAGTCTTTGATGCTAGAATGCAGTTATGTCTTTGGAAACAAGTCCTGGATCTGTTGAGAATGCCTCTTAATATGAAAGAAATATCTGAATTTCCTTAATTTGTGCAGGGATTTCCCTTTCAGTAGCCTGGCTGGCCTTGGTGGAATAATAGCTAAAAGAAATGCTGTGCCCTGTTATTTGCTCCTTTCTCTTTGTGCTTCAGAGGTCAAGATTGCATAAGCTGCAGGTCTGCTAAAATGGAGGAAAATCTGAGAATCACTGTAAAGGCACAACAGAAGATGCAGCTGGATTTTTGTAGGGGAAGCAGCTGTGGGTTCTGTTTTGAATGGGTAGGATTTGGGGAAATTCCTAAGGACTGGGAATATGTGTGGCGTTTCTGAAGTGCAACATACCTGGCAGATAGAACATGAACTTCAATGTTTGTTAGAGTAATAACACATGGCCTCCAAAAGCAGAACACTGTACAGAAGGCAGATATTCAGGGGCTCATAAGCCTGCTGGCATATGTTTTGGATGCTAGTTCAAATCCAGCCTGGTTTGTCAGCAGTGAAAACCTGCCATCCCCTCACTACCTAGAGTCAGTAAGGAGACATATGTCCATTTTATAAAAGCCAGAAGTTGCCCTGTATGATCTCCTTGTCGGCAGAGAGATGGGTGCTAAATGAGCTGCTTCCTTCAGGCTCACTGCAAAAGAGGCTTTTCCTCTTTCACGTTATTTCTGAAGACATATAAAGCCTCTCATATTGTTTGACTGAGACACACCACTCTGACACTTGCAGATGAACTCAGCTGGGGAGCCTGCCTTGTTTGCCTTATCTGACCAGGGATCTCCAGAGAAACTTTCCACAAGGATGCCTGAAGATTAAATAAGGGCACAGCTGTCTTCTTTGAGGTGGGCCAGATGCAAGTCATAAGAGTCTTGTCCCAACACTTGCAGAAATGGGACAGCAGTGTCCTTGTACTCTCAGGGATGAAAAGAAGAGGCTCACGAAGCAGACTGACTGGGAGATGAGTTGTTGGCCTTCACACCTTCACAGGCTGGCTCTTCCAGGCCAATGGGAAGAATGTTGCATCCAAAGATGCAAATTCATCAAGTCACAGCCTGGATCACTTTTCCAGTGGTGAGTTTTCAGTCATTTGCTCATTAAGCAAACAGAGCCCGAAACGTGTCCATGTTTTTATACCAGTCCATTGCCTGAGGCTTCTACCTACCTACCTGCCTCTTCCTTCACAGTCAAGTCACTTATCTTCCTGTAGACCACATACAGGCTGTCTAACTGATTCAGATGATAGGCACTATGGCAGAAGGTCCATTCACATATATAATAGCATATCTGTGGTCATGCTGCATGGGGCCTAGACATTTGCTGTAACACCTACAACAATGTCAAGATACACCTGGAATGTCAAACCCATGCATTCTGGTTTAAAGACAAGCTGAGTTTTCTTTCTTGAAGAGCAGTCCACATCTACTGCCCCTTTGTGGAGACAAAACCCACCATTTGTGAATAGCTGGATGCTGGGGCTCAGAGTCACCACCCAATTATGGGAGGCTATATGGCATTGCCACATGTTGGCTGAAGTCTAGGAACTATCCTAATGCATACTCTCCATGCAAGGCAAGTAGAAGTTGGACACTTCTGCATAATAAGCTGGGTTGATGTGAATGACCTCACATTTGGCTGCCATGGTTTACCCTGCATTTGATAACCCTGTTATATAATTTTGTTGTATTGGGGACTTAACCAGGGATATTTCTGGAGACTTGCTGGGTTTAGAGTGTTGCCATATGTCTTACCAAAGGAAGATTTCTTGGAGCCACCATTTTCATCACATAAGAGGGAAGTGGGAAGTCAGATGAATATACATCTCACAAACTATTTCCAGTGTCTTCACTGGCAAAAGTGTTTTTTGCTTTCTAAGGACGTGGTTCCCCTAAATCCACAATAATTTCTTCTGTAGTGCTAAAGCAAAGAGGGTTGTGCTTCCAATTGCCTTGAAGTCCAGTCGTGCAGCCTGGTTTTTATCGTCACACACAGCTCAGGGTTGCCAGCAGACTGCCTGGTCCACAGCACATGGCATTTAGCATTTGGCCTCCTCTGAGTCCTGTGTGATGCCTCATGGCCCGAGTTCATAGTAATTATTGAAGGAGGAGTGGGGGGAGGTTCAGTTCAATGTGTCTGAAATATTAAGTGGGCTGTGCTGCAGCCTGCCAGAGCAATGTTTTTATAACAAGAAATTGAGGGTTGGTGTTATGAGCTCTGAGATGTGGCATAAAGACTTGTGGGGGTATTTGAAGGTGCAAAGCTTGCCGGGACAGTATTGAAAGACTGTGCAGGATAAGAGGGAACCAAAAGTGGTATGGTCTCATCAACAACACCTACTCTACTAAACAGAGCTGAGCAGGGCTGATTCCCTGGCCCTGAGGCCTAGTGTCACAGCATAGCTTATGTCCAAACACCTCAGCTCTTCTCTGCCTGAGAGCAGGGCTTGGGAGTGAGCTAACAGCAAAGCTGCTTGGACAGTTAGTGCTCCAAGACCTGAGCCTACACCCTGGAACCTCTCTTATGTAGCAGTAAAGATACTCTCTGAATCCCAGGAATGAGTTCAGGGATATTTAAACCAACTCCTCTATGGCTTAGAAGCAGCAAGGACCTTCATATGGGGACTGCTAAGGCCTTCAGATTGTATTATAAAGTGCGATCTGAAACTTAATGATTGCCCAGCTCTCCTCATCAAACACAAGAGCAGCAGCACCGTTCACCTTCAAGTACAAGGACACTCCAGAAGAGAAGACCATCGCTTCTTCTGATAGCCCTTTCCATCGGCCATTCATACAGACTGTACCATTACTAAACAAGGCTACAATTAAAAGTGTAATTTCACATGGGAGCATCAGGCTCAGAACTTCTCGGACAAGGAGAAAACATTCACTGATCTCCTGCCACTAAAACAAAATGGACCCACATTCTTGGAGGTGTCTGTTTCTCATTCCTGTTACATGTGAATGATCCTCAGGTAGATAAGAAAGCAAAAATGTTAGCTTGCAGGTAGGGGATAAAAGGGACTACAAGAAATATCATAAGAAAATGTCACATCAATAATCTGTGCCTTTCAAGTAAATCCTGTCCACACCACTGACAAAGGTCACCTTGTTGGAGAAACTCAAATTTTGTACCATGTAACTCAATAGTTTTAAACAACATCATAACATACCAGTTATATCTTCTCAGCATCTTCCTTCCTATGCTATGCAAAAGTTGGCTAATACATCCCAAATGTTCCAGATGTTTTATGACCAAATACACATTAGCCTGGCTAGCTATCACTCAGAAGAAGGCTTGTTAGGCAGCTCTTTGCCATTAATATTTTTGCCCAGATATTAAACAGCCTCATCCACCTAGATCATAAAATGTCTGCCCAATCCTGCAGATTGTTAAAACATATGCCTGCAGACATTTACTGTCACATCAGGAAAAGTCCGTACTATCATAATGACTTCAATACAGATTTCATCAGAAGACACATGGAAATTAAGCTGGATTCACCCAATCTCTTGCAAGCCGTTCCACACTAAGCACATAAGAGCTGATTCCCTCTGCTTCAGGGTCTGCACAAGTGGTGGTGCTCCACTTTGTTTGCGTGTGAGTCTCCAGGAGTTGGATAAAGCTGCCAGGCTAGAGTTATGCAATTTTCCCTATTCCAGCAATTCTGTCCCTGACTCTGGCTCTGCACATTTTGAATTCCTGAATGCCCCTGGGACCCTGGTGCACAATTCCTTCTCTGATATTTGCTAGCATGATGAAGGCATATTTTCTTCTCTGGAAAGGAAGAAACACCAGATCTGACTTTGACTTATTTAACAAGTGACTTAGGTCAAGACACAGTTCCAGTGTTTGTTTTAGTGCTAATAAGGACTTGGTACTCTCTAGTTATCACAAAATCACAGAATAGTTTGGGTTAGAAGGAACCTTAAAGATCACTTTCCAACCCCCCTGCCATGGGCAGGAACACCTTCCACTAGACCAGGTTGCTCTAAGCCCCATCCAACTTGGCCTTGAGCACCACCAGGCATGGAGCAGCCACAGCTTCTCTGGGCAACTTGTGCCAGGGCCTCATCACCCTCACAGGGAAGAATTTCTTCTCAGTGTCTAATCTAAACTTGCCCTCTTATTCATGAGATGAGATGAGATGAGATGAGATGAGATGAGATGAGATGAGATGCCTACTAATTCCTCCTCCTGTTTTCTAGTTGCCTTTGCTCTGTGGTGTGGTAAAAATGCTGCAATGAATTGCCCATGATATGATACAGTGATATGGCTTAATGGTGGTTCCAGAACCTCACTACCACACCTTGTGGGCTGCTCTGGCAGTAGCTGTGGCTGGAGGAGAGCAGACCCAGAGCAGCCCCTGACCTGTGGTTGCACTGCTCCAGCTGATGGGGCACAGATCAGTTGTAAGATGGTCATGCATTTGCAATGCTATCTTCCAAATAGTTGAGGTTGCAGGGTCATATTTTCCTTGTAAATGTCTCAGTCTGTTCCTGGGGCTCAAAACACGTGACTTTGGGGACTTTGCCTGTGAAAAGGCTGTTTCAACACATAAGATAAGATATATAGATCAGTGAAGACAACGTGAAATTTTGCAAAACATAGAATCATAGAATATCCCAGGTTGGAAGGGATCCATAAGGATCATTGAAGTCTAGCTCCTGGCCCTGCACAAGACCACCCCAAGAAACATACCATGTGTCACACCATTAAAAACATAGAAATATTTCTTCCTTTAAAAAAGCCTCCAATGTCACAAATCCAGTATTGGAAATCTTTCTGAGAAAAGGTCTTTTCTTTTGGTGAACATAGACAGGTTTTCACTCCTAAGTTTGATTTCAAGCCAGGAAGGACAAAAGTCCTTTTCATGGAAATTAAAAAACTGGGAAAGAAGTACAAAGTTTACAAATTCCTTTCAATGCGCCTCCTTATTTTACCATCATTACTGGAAACCCACTGGACCTGAAACCTTTCTGGCTTGAAAACCAATCAGGTGACATTTTTAAATACAGCCTTGAAAAGCAATCAGTGACTTCATTCCCTGCTTTTCCTTGATTGTTCCACTTAGTTTTCTCCATGGTTCCCAATCCTCCGCCTTCCAGACCACCCTTAAACTTACTACCTACCTTTTTGTGCACACAAAGGACCCAGACTTCCCATTCATTTCTACAACTAGGACACAATCAACTACATATGCTTATCAAAATCCCCCACACACTGTGTGAAGAACTCTGCCTTGAGCCAACTGACACTTCTGATTCCCTTTGCAGATCCTTTCCCAGGGATGCAAAGCAGTGATGAAGTGGGTATCAGTGCCCCCACACATACTCTCTTGCACCCTCTTTGCAGGCCAGGCAGTCTGCAGGCTGTGAACTGGCCCAAGAAGAGGTCTGTATCTTCTAATATTCCTTCTCCTGGCAGGGAGCTTGGCCAGCTCTTAGAGAAGAGTTTCTCCAACCCGCTCTAGAAAAGGTTACAACATCTGCTTGCCAGTGAGGAAGAAAACCACAGTACAAAGATCCCATCTGTTTTCTGCTTTGATGTGAAGCCAGAAAAGAGAGTTTGTTTTTCATTTCCCCAGATGCTTGAGGAGCTCAGCTCCTCACCCTCCATTTCATGCAGCAGAAATGGAGGGTGCTAGAAACTGACGAGGTTTGGTGGTGCCATATAGATCTTGTGGTCTGATTCACCAGCCTCCTGCCTAGTTTCTCAAGACAGATAGGCCTCTACTTCCTCTGCAGACTTCTTCTTGTGAAACCTGAACTTCTCCATGCACTTGGGGGTGGGGCTAAGAGCTCCACCTGAGGCATAGACCTCTGTGGCCTAGGTGATCCTCATGCAATGAAACTCCCAGGAGTTTCTTCTTGAAACCACAGCTCCCAAAGTTAGCTGAGCTGCAGAGACAAGGAAACTAACCTCTTCTGAAGGATTTTGTGATCAATCCGTGGTCCTTGCTGTGTGCTCCTCTCTCTGAACAGCATATAAAGGGATTTCATAAAGGAAGAACAAGCACAATAGAGGTGCAGATGTTCTCTGAGGAGGGATAAAAGGAGAGACCTACAACCTGTTTGTTGCTTGACTTCAGGCCACAGCTATAACAGGATATCCTTCTTCTGCCTCTGTTTTGCATCCTTGAGGATTGCAAGGGTGATAAGTACATGAAAATGAGAGGATGTCCTTCCAGGACATCCAGGAAGGATGAAGAGGGATATGTTTCAGTACAAGAACCTTCTCTTGGAGAAAGAGGACTGATGGACAACATATAAAGCTGTTGGGACACAGGTTCAGGACAAACAAAGGAGTTAGCTCTTTAGCCAACATCTATTGGGATACAAGAAGGTGACGGGAGCCCAAGGGGGGAATGGACAATTTCAGGAAAGGGAAACCAAAGGCTTACAAAATCCTTTAATCTTCCAAGGCTATGTCTATATTAAAGAGTCAGCTAGAGTCAGAGCAATGTCTCCAGCTCTGTTCCATGACCACAAAGACTGCTTAAATCTTAGCTTACTCCCCATCATTGCTAAGCACTAGTGAGTCCAGACAACATCCAGGCATGGTCACACTAGCAACGGACAAGGATCATTGGCAAAACTCAGTAGGGGTGAACTCATCTCTTTGGGTGATAAAACCCATCTGGTTGGAAGTTCTGCAGTGCCACTTGCCATGGGCAGTGAACAGGATCCAGCCTGGTTTATTTACTGGTCAAAGGCAGCCAAAGATGCAGGTATCTCGGGGCTTTGCACAGGCACTGGGCTCCAAGAAAGAAGTGTGATTTCCAACACATCTCTCTCTTTGGCAGTGCCTGTTGGCTGGACTGAGACATTCCCCTGTGAAACACTTCAGGCTGCTGTGATGCTGGGATGCCAGTGGTCCTCACTTAGGCATGTCCACCTGGCCTTGCTCCATCTGCTCATAGGGCTGTGTCTCCAGTAGACCTTTCCCCCTTTCTGTGATCCAGGGAGTTTTAAAAACAAGTACAATAGAAGCTGGGATGGGTACCTAAAGCAACATGGCACCTGTGACAGGAACACAGTGTCCCATTAGTACCTCACACCTTCCATGACCAACAGACCTGTTCTGGTAGAAACAGTTTGTCTGATGGGGTTTCTGCAAGTGAGAATAATATGGTCCATCTGGTAGCTCCAGAGCTGGGATTTAAGCCCAGCAGCTTGGTCAAAGTCCAAACAGAAAGTTCAGCTGTAGCTGGGACACTATATTTAAAGGATGTTGTGGTTTTCCACTCTCAAGCACACTCTTTTGAAGTCCTGGTTGTAACCAAGCACAAAGGACAGCAGGAAAATTAATTCATGCTTCAGAGCAATGCCTTCCTTTGACTTACTATGCCCCTACATTTAGCACATTTCAAAGGTGACTTAGCCAGAACTATCTGAGTTTATCAGGTCCAAGATTTTGGGATTATTATCACTAAATTAATTCAAATAATAAAATTAATTCACCTAGCTCCACAAGGAATACAATAATTTTGGTTTTTTCCTCTAAGTATCCCAAATATAATTGATAATTTAGTAGACTAATGCTGAACTACTCTGGCAGCTTACTACCTTAATCACAGAAGATCTGGGCTATTTTACACAAGGATGAAACATGTCCCTGATGCCAATTTCTAAACACTGCTTCTGAAGGGAATCCGGGATGAACTAGCTCAATTACAGAGCTAGCATATCTAGGCAGATGGGATATTGTCCACCTTGGATTCTCTTGAAACCTCAACTCACTGCCAAAGTTTGCTGGAGCTGGACATGGAGAAAAGGCGGCATCTGAAAGGATGGAGGTTGGACAAACAGACATTCATGAAGGTGGAAGAAGAATGTTAAAAAATACTCATATCTTTAGCAAATTAGGGTCCAAAATGCAGTTCTTCTAACTTACCAGAACTTGCCACCTCTCCTACAGCTCCTGGCTCTGAGAGGCAAACTCTGGCCAGGTTTGCTGGGACATTTAGGATATTGCCACTCCCAAGAGTTCATTCCTTTCCTAACTCTCTGCCAGGCCTAAGATTACCCTATGAGAGGAGCAGAAAATTCTCGTGGGTTCTCAGATGCTCCTATCAGAGGTACATATATAGATTCTCACTCCTTGAATTAATTTGTCCCAGGGACCAATCCATCTGTTTTGTGAGAAAATTAAATACCCCAAATGCCACATCCTATTTTACTTCATACTGTACTGTTCTTCCCATCCTTTCATATGCTGGTTGGACACCTATTTCCACGTTCTTACCACCTGAGTATCCAGCCTTTGGGCTGCATCTGTCACAGTTCCAGATGCATCTGGAGCCCCCTTATATCCCTGTAAAGCACTATGGACTCCAGTGGGCCTTCCAACTGTCAATGCCTTGTATGGGATATTCAGCATGGCCATGATGTAGGAGGAGGATGAGGCTGTTATTACCCAGCTCTGGTCTGTTCTGCAAAGTCCATCTTTCCACTTTACAAGACAGGCCCTCAAAAATCTGCTACCAAGTACCAGAATTCCTATCTTCAGCTGGTATAAATCATTGCTTCTGATTTACACCAGCTGAGAGGCAGGTCACAATTGCCTAATTAAATTGCTTCTCTTTGAGCAGAAAGCTAGACTTTATAAAAGTGTAACTGTGAATTACTTTATATAGCCATTTGATGGAAAGAGAGAGAATGCAAGAAAAGACGCCAGGAAAAGTAAGAGAGAGAAGAAGAAAGAAAAGGGAAGAAAATAAGGAAAGACAGAAAGAAAAAGTGAGAGAAATTTATTTATACATTTTGGGAGTTCAGTTCCTTTCATTGTGAAAGAATGGGAAAGTTTGGGAAACCCAGACTAAATAACTCACAATGATAACAGGGTGATACTGAGAGCAGTAAAACTAATTTATTGGGCTGAGTTTATCTGATTCCAGGGAAAGTGAGTACTGCTGAATGCAGCTCTGACTGTGCTTGTGTCTGACAAGACACGCAGTTCAGATGCAAAATTACATTAAGCAGATGTAGCCCATTAAGAAGCTGAGCTTGAAAATGTACTTTATCCTGTCAAGGCAAATCCTAGTTGAAAACCTGGGCCTCAAAAAAAACCCCCCAGAACTGCAAGAAGATGTTCTATTTTGGGCTTTATTGCTTTAATCTTTTTTGTGTCAGTCATAGCTACAGGGTGATGATAAATAGAAACCCACCTCCACTGTATTTCTAACATAACTCCATTACCTACCCTCAGCTAGAACAGAGAAAAGCCTCTTAACACAAAACCCAGCAGAACCAGTCCTGGGTTCAATTATAACCCAGATTTGGGTGAGGTTGGCCAGACCTCGAGGCCAACCAGCTAAACCACAAATCATATGTTCCTACTCCAGCCAGGGCTAAAACGTAGAATGGCAGAGGAAGCACATCCCTTCCTTGCACCTATCCATCATGGAAACACTGCTGAGTTAGCTCATGTGTGGGGTATCCAAGATGAGGTGATTCTCACTCCAAGTGCCCCTCTGCATGAGAGCACCTGAAAATATGTGGGATATGGTGCAGAAGGAGAAAATGGATGGGATTCAAGATCTGTGGAGTAACATTTAGTTGTGCTAAAAGAGGGTATGAGTATTATTTAATAAAAATGTGAATTGCCATACCAAATCTAGCCTATTTATGCATCTGTATTAGTTATAAAATCGGGAAGTAACACTTGTTCTGGATTAAACCAGGCCAAAATATACATCGTGGGACTCAATTCTCACTACTGAATTTAGGTGTCTAAAAGGCACTTTGGAGTATCTTCCCCCGACAACTGTGGCGTTTTTTTGCCTTTGGAGTATATCATGATTCTTCATTATTCCTTTATTCTCATGTATTTCATCCCATCACACACCACTGACAGAAATGTTCAGAAACACCAGCAAGATAACAAAAAGAAAGAAGGTCAACCTCATTAGACTGGCCAAGATCATTTTGAGGACAAAAAGCATGATGTTGGAAGAATGGTCAGTGTCTTTCTGTGCAGGAAGATCTCTCAGCTTATCTAAGTCTCTTGAAGGTAAGCTAGGGCACTTAGGCTATTAACCAGATGATACAGAGTAGTGGAAAATATTTTGCAAGGAGAAATCCTCTGCCGGCAATTCAGTGTTCATGTAAAACCACAGTTACTATATGGCATTCATTTTGTTCTTTGAAGTTTCTTTGTTTATGCTTTGTTATCTGAAATATCCTCCTTAATGGTTGGGGGGGCAAAAAAGTCAGTTTGTACCAGAGCAATTATCAATGAGTCAAGTTCAGGGGCCTTGAATCTGACATTTGATTGCAGCTGTAAAGTGTAGAGTGCACTTGAATGGTTTGATTTTCTTTACAAACTCCATGAAAAGTAAGTTTTTTTCTTTCCTTGGAATTCTGTGCAAATCCCAAGATGAAAATGTTCCCTCTAATGGAGAGAAAAAGAAAAAGTATGTCTAACGAACTACATTCACATGTTTACAATGCTTGATTTCATTCATTGAATTTCATTGTTTTATTTGGAAGTGTCTTTAAGCAATTTATGTAACATAATAGATACCAGCTGTAATCATTTTGGGCATAGGAGTTATATAGGCTCATTCTTTGATGCTAATACCAGCTACACTTAATAACTAATTAGCTTGGTTTATAACAAAACCAAACATCAAAACAAAAGGACCCCTATGACAAGCATCAGGCTAAAGATAAGCCTCACCTGACTTCCAACATCTGCTCCATGGATAGCTACATGAAAAGGGTCATGCTAACTCCCAACAGACATAATTCATCTTATCCCAGTCCCCTCTTTGGAGCCATGCCAGGTTTCTATGCTCTGAAAATGTCTTTATTGCAGAGAGCTGAGAACATCTTGCTCCGAAACCTGCCCAGTGAATTCCTGCTGGGGCAGTTCATTCAACAACTTGCGACTATACTAACGTCCTGTTTAACTCAGAAGGCCCTCTTGGTGATCTGGAGGTCAGACCTGGACTATGTGTGTCAGTGGCACTTATGAGGCAGAATGAGCCTGATGGCTTTGCACAGCTAATTTTTGGGCGTCATCCAGTTTGTTGGTCTATGGTAGACCTGGAAGAGCCCTTGGGACCAGTCTGTTAAGGGAAGAAATTGTCCTCAAGGCCTTGCATTACCAGAAGCAGGGGTGCAATTGAATTGCTTAAACATTAGTACTACTTGAAATGCCCTTGGGTGTTCCTCTTCAAGCCCTGGTGGGCAGAGAATTCTCACAAGGACAAGGTCACTCTGAAGTGCCTCAAATGACACCAGATGCTTCACTGCAAACTGCTGAGAGGAGTCTTCCATCCAGTGGAGGAAAAGTTGTATGTGGGAGTCAGGGCAAGCTGGGGAGTTACTGCTGTCTTAAATCAGGCCATTCTTTCCAGGTATCATCTCAACGCTTTTGTGTAATACCCAAGAGCTGCTTCTCAAATGTGGGTGCACAGGCAGCTGCTTGCTGTCATTTCCCACTTCCCCCAAAAGCAAAGGTAGTTCCAACTCACACCCCCCACAGCTCACATGCTGCTGGCAGCAAGGAAGGAAGCACCTGCAAAGATGAGCACTGAGGTGGGGTTTTAATCTGTCTGAGCCACATGAGGAGAGCAGCCCTGGGCAGAGCAGAAGTTTAGAACAGAAAATGGTTTTCCCGCCCAAGCCTGACCCTGGTCAACATGTGCAGCACTTTGTAAAATTAATTGCATCTTGAGTGGAAAGTAGCTGCAGGTGGTGTGTGTTTTCAGTGTCTGCAGGCAGCACAGAAACATTGGGATCCTCGTGTTACAGTGCGGATACTGCAACATGTTATCAAACAACGAGGCCCGTGGAAAATAAATATATATGGACAGATTCTTGATAGATGTTTCAGAGAGATGTTTATTTCTCCAGCCGCATGGCCAGAGCTCTGCCGAGGAACTGTGGCAATCATGGGACTCGAGGGTTCTTGCCCGCGCAGGGGAACACAAACCAACCAATGGGGAACAAGGCTGACCAGGGGCAGGGAAACCCCGTGTCCCCCCCCAGGGCCCCTCTCTCAAGACTACATGGCAGGGGGAGGGCCCCAACATCCTCCTGTACATGATGGACCTTGCTGACTTGGGGATATTTGACTGACATTGGCACAAGTTGCCCAGAGAAACTGTGGCTGCCCCATCCCTGGAAGTGTTCAAGGCCAGATTGGACAGGGCTTGGAGCAACCTGGTCTAGTGGAAGGTGTTTCTGCCCATGGCAGGGGTTTGGAATGAGATGAGCTTTAAGGTCCCTTCTGACCCAAACAATTCTTTGATTTGAGATATGCCTACCAGTTTGTTTCCTTTGATGACACAGTTGCTGCTATTAATGGCTTTCATAATGACACAGATTTTAGCATCTTCTCCTGAATATCAAACTATTTTAGTATAATTCTAAACTTGAAATTTAGGATGAGAAACAATGGAGAACGAAGGATGTCCCTTAGAATAATGGATCTTAAATCTCTTTTTCCTCTGAAATACAGCATGAATTTTGAGAAAGCAGCCAATCCTCAATGTTGAAATAGGGCTATTGCACACCTTAGAGCTTCAGACAGACGCAGGATTGTGAGCACCCAGCTTTACTTGGATTAATTTTTATAGTTCCACCTTCACTCCAGTTCATCATTCATCACCACTGAGTGACACTACAGACTTCATCCCGGACCGAGCAAATTAGAAAATCTGAAAGAAACATGGGTATTTATTTTAAAAAGCCCATTTGTCCGCAGTTACCACTTATAGAGGTCTGAGATATTGATAACTGGCATTTATAAGATTCAATTATTCAAGGTTTTCAGTACTTTGGCCCTAATTCAGGAAAACACTTATACACTCCTTTGCCTTAGGCATGTGAGCCGTCCCTGTCCAAGTTGTTGCTGTGTCATGGGAGTGGGCAGACTTCACAGAGTAAGTCAACCCATGAAAATTGGGGTCTGAAGCTATCTTTACATTGACAGCATCACAAGAGTTCTGGAGCTGTGTTATGGATCTGGTGGCTTTCTCCTAAGCTTAGTAGTCCTGCCAGCATGTCTGTTTACATCCCAGCTCCTGCAGTTGTGCAATTACATTATACCCTCTTCTGCTGTAAGAGAAATGTCAAGCCAATGTGGTTCTGGTAAATACCTTGAAAAATTCCATATAATAGAGCAAAAAAAAGAACACTTTCCACACAGCCCAGAAAGGATCTTTAAAATTGAAAACTCATTGAATTTTTACAATACAGACAAAATACTGTCCACTTACTCTTAACAAAAGAGGAAGTAAAACCAATCCACAATGTATGTTGTTGTTACTATTTTTATTATTATTGTTGCTCTCACAATTAGAAAACACAGCTAATGCTGCTTCCATGAACAGAGGGTAATTTGTGCTTTAGATGAATAAACCATAGCTTTGCTGAGATATTTAATCAAACTCTGTCTGACTGATGAAACTGGTCCTGAGAGGAAAACAAAACAAAACATGTTGTACATGTTAAAGTCATTAATCTCAGGTGGATTTTAACTTTCCTGCTCTTTCTCCCCCTCTCCCAAATCTTGTTTTCTGCTCCATCTCCCTTGCAGAGGAGAGAGTTATGCCTGTGATAGCTCTGATCTGCTCTTGGGAGCAAAATAAAAGTGTTTCACAACCCCCTGTCTGATGCAGGGAAAGGCAAATACTGTGTCACAAGGTGGAAGACTAACAACAATTGATCCCAGGGCTGAATTTTCCTCTTGTTCCCCACATTCCCAACTACCTCCAGTGCCTCCTCCCATCACCTTCTCCAAACAGGTAGCCCAGAGCTGGGCAGCACAAGTCTAGCTCACTTGGAGGATGATAATGGCTGCCTACAGGGATCTGTTTTCTAGCGGGAAAAGGGACGGTCCCTCAGGGACTCTTTTATCACTATCCTGACAGAGACACTACTAGCTGCATTCAGATTTTTTTCTTCTTCCCTCTCTCCCCTTCCCTTCACCAAGGGCTTTTCTAGCTGCATGTGAAATATTGTAGACTGCCTGCTTTATTATAATTAAGATACTTTCTATTTTTGTAGAATAAAAGACACAATCAGATGGAAGTTTTTTTATAATGAATGGCATTTGCCTACCTTATGGAGAAACCTAAATGATATAAAACTGGAAGGAGGTAAGGATGGGGGGAATAAATCAAAAAATACAAAGCCAGCCAGATGTATACAGGGTATAAAACCTCAGGTTTGGAAATAGCATTAAGTCCAAACTGTTTTATTGAACCATAGATTTTTTTTTTTAAATGTATACATGCTACAAAGCCACCAGCATAATACTCCTCAAGATAGCTTGGCTGTTTCCCTCAGGGATAATAGTGTAAAACTGTGAAATAATAGTGTCTGTGGGAATAAATCAGATGTATTTTGCCAGCTAGTGTAAATCAACAGTACTGTGTAGTAGGACATGGAGCTTGGCCAAATCATATCAGCTGTTGGGATGTGGTAAGACACGTTATAAGAAGGGAACTGCAGCATCACCTGACAAAGACATTCACAGTAGTTAAAGCCATTTTCTGCAGTAGCTGAAAGATCTGTGTTTCAGAGCAAAGCCTTGAAAACTGCTTGCTGAAGGCCTGCAAAAGGGAAGGAGGGATATATTTTCCTTGCAAATCTGGTTTGTGACAAATGTAATCCTAGGTATCTTTCAGACCACACATGCACAGAAAAATATAGAATCATAGAATGATTTGGGTTGGAATGGACCTTGCAGATCATCCAGTTCCAACCCCCTGCCATGGGCAGGAACGCTCTCCTCTAGACTGAAAAAATAACTTGGCCTTTCTGTTTTGGATCCCTGTTGCATCAATAATTAAAACTGAGAGATGTGGCACTTTTCTGGCTTCTCTGTGCTTTGCTGCTGATGCAAGGAGTGAAGCATCAGGTTGCAAGGAGAAAGAGGCACCATGAGTTGTTCCACCAGTATGGCCCTGTGTTCTAGGTACTCTCTTTATTCCTAGTTTTTGTTAAAAGGGAAAGAAAGCAGAAAGCACTGTCTAGTGCTCACAGAAAGACATTTTCTGAAAAAGTTTGGAAATGCCAGAGTATCAAGAGGGAGATCATAGAATCACAGAATGGTTTGGGGTGGAAGGGACCTTAGAGCTTATCTTGTTCTACCCCCTGTCATGGGCAGGGACACCCTTCCACTAGACCAGGTTGCTCCAAGCCCTGTCCAACCTGGCTTTGGGCACTTCCAGGGATGGAGCAGCCACAGCTTCTCTGGGCAACCTGTGCCAGGCCTCACCACCCTCACAGGGAGAAATTTCTTCCTAACTTCTAATCTAAATCTACCTTATTTCAACTTAAAGCCATCAAACTGATGAGATAACCCTAGTTTGCTGGATGAAGCAGGGTTGTGTAAAAAGGGAGGCTGCAGTTTATCAGACCTTGCCCTGTGCGACTCTCACCTTGGGAAGGCACCCTGGGCATACTCTTAATACATTGTGCAGCTGCTCCGGAGAAGAAAAGGGCCCTGAACATTAGAAGTTATGGCAAAAGCAGTGTAGCAGTGTTAATTCATAGACTAACAGCCTAAGACATGGGCTGGGGCCACACAGACTCTTTTCTCAAAGAAGCGAAGTTCAAATGAAGCCCATGATAGATTATCTAGAGGAGCCAGCAGAGATTTTGAACCTGAATGGCCCAAACTGCAAAACTCCTAACAATTCAGCCATTTCAGGTCAGTATCTTCAGTAACAGACATCTATGGCATGAGGTGACGGAGTTACCACCGTGACTAGCATTCTGCTGTGGGTTCACTTCCCACCTGATGGACCTGAAGATGGCTAATTGGTATACTCACTTCTTTTAATGCCAGGTGATGATTTCTTCTGACATGAGAAAGCCAGTCAAAAATTACAGGTCTGACATGGGAGGAGAGAAATACAGCTGAAAACAATGTATATATAGAGTATTTCTTCATTTTTACTATTTTTTCACCAAGCAGAAAGACTCATGACATCAGCAAGGGAGCAAGAAAAAGAGGCATTACAGAATGGCATTGAAATGCTCAAATTTTTCTTCAGTCAGAACTTCTGTGCCTTGTTGTCTTCATCAGAAACTGGAAATGAAAATAAAATTCCTTAAAAGAATGAGAGTAGACAGTTTCTTTACATATCAAATGAAGCCAAATTCTGGCCTTGGAGACCAGTGGGATTTGTGCCACCAGCCTGTCTGCATGTCAGCCTAAAGACACCCACCACTCATAACACTGCGATGCAGAGACATTTTAGTCCATCAGCTTTTATGGGGTGATAATAATACAAACCACTAACAAACTATGAAAGACCTCTTTTTGTCTGCTAATGACTGGCAGGGAGGAAAGAGGCAAGGAGACGAAACCCATTACAGCAAAGCAAAGTAGCTGAAGATAACAAAATATCTCTAATTTTGCTCTAGTATCACATGATGCTTTTCTCCTCCAACTCCCCAGGGCTGCTCACAGACATGTTAGAGGCAGTTGCCCTCTAGGGAGTGGCTGAGTGGGGAAAAAAAGAGGATTTGGAGAAAGATTGCGGTGTTATTCACATATTTCCCCCTAGGAAAGTGACAATCCCTCCACATTTGCGTAGGAGTGATTTTTTGGCTGCTTACAGCATTTTGCATGGGGATGGGGTGCCCAAGAAAGATCTGAAAGACATCAGAGGCTCTGCTGCCTTCTGTTCCTGGAGCAGCATCCTTCTCCAACATCACCTTTCATAATCAGGGCTGGATGACCACTAGAAAACCCAAAAACCCCACACACTCCACAAAAAACCCAAACCAAAACAAAAACCCAAACAAACAACCTCAAAACACAAACAAATAAGCAAAACCAAAAACAAAACCAAAAAAAACCCCAAAAAGCAAAGAAGGGAACCTAGGCTAAGTTCCGACGTCCCCTGTACAGCAACTCCTCTCCATGTGCAGGAGCCAGAAGCCAACCACACATGACATGAGAGGTATGACTCACGTTTGTTATTAAGCTCCTCAGGGGCACTGGGAAATTTTACCAGTGAGAGTGATGACTGATAAAAAGAACCAAAACAGCAATGGTGACTCTTCCTTGCTCCAAGTTGTCTTGACTGTATCTAGGCTAGTTCTGCTCAAAATGAAGAGGCTGGGGAGGCAGGAAATAAAGAAACTTATCTGTCCTATGCCTGTGAGTGCCACAAACCATGCTCTTTTCCCATCCTTGGGAGGAAAATCAGAGTTGCTTTCCAAGTAGAAGAGTGAAACAATAATCTAACATTTTGCTGTTGCACCAGTAACTTCAGCATTTATTTCGTATTATTGTTAATGCTTCTTTATAATATAAGGATATATTTATGTAGGAAGTAAAGTAGATGAAAACACAAGATATAAATATTTCTGTATATCTGCATACCAAAGAAAATATGTACAGCCACAGATAGTGGTTCTCTGCTGTGTCAGGGCAGGGCCACATGAAGGACTGACACGTTCCCATTCCTTCCTGCTGGGAGTAGCTGCTGACTTCCATGGCTGCACTCCCTACAGCCAGGACCACTCCACTGTCTGCAGCTTCCTGGGGTTGGACCAATGGTTTTGTGGGGGAAAAAGCCAGTGGCATATTTCCCCACGGACTTGGGCCAATGTGGAAGTATGTCAGTGACTAAGGGTGTCACACCCAAAGGGCAAAGAGATAGAGAGCAGGAGATTGCTTTTTTTCTTTACTTTGCCCCTGGACTTGAACTTCACTTTGTTATTTTATCCTAATGGCTCCACTACTGTCTTGTGGACCCCATGAAGTCCTCCTCAGCCTACCCTACTCTCACTGCCTCCAGGATTCCAGGGGATTTTTTTCATGGCTGAATTTTGTCCAGCCTGGACAAATCAAGGACATGTTTTCCTTCAGCAGTAAGTTCAAAGTCACAGACCTGTGTAGAAGAAAGATTAAAATTAGTTCTTCATTTCAGAGGATTAACCTGAAATCTTTCCACTTTAATCATTCAGAATGGATGATTCCCTGCTAAAAGTTAAGTCTTTGGCAACAAAGGCAGTTATTGCTGAAAAGTTGTAGCATTTTCGCTCCTGGGATGGTCCTAATGGAGACTCAATACCTGTGCTAGAAGACATAAGTAGGTGTGAGCCTTAGTTACTGTCAAACAAATGCTGGTTTTTTTCCCCCAGGGAAAGTTTCTGTATCTATTTCTCAGAATTCTAAGGCCCTTGATGGCTGAACATCACTGGCAACCATAGGAAATATTTTGGAAGAAGATACCATCCCAAATGAGGTTTTGTCTTCTCAGACAGCATTTTATTGGTGGGGGGGAAGTATTTGTGGGTTTGTTGCTTTTCAGGAGGTTCTTTTACATTCTTATTTTTACCGGTGTGATTGTTGCTTTTCCTCCTACCATCTCTCTTCAAGTCTGTGTCTTTACAAGATAAAGGATGTCTAGTCAAGGAAATGTTTTCTCTGAATAGTGCTGGGGTGCTGCTGCCATCTCAGCTCCCAGGTGGGCAGAGGAGGGTTTTCATTTGCACACATATCTCTCGACAGTCCTCTCACACTTTTTACAGGTCACGTAGCAGCACCAGTGGTATTTGCAGTGGCAACGCTCCACCACTTTGTCCATGTAAGGGTTGTAGCCTCTGCCACAGCACATCAAGTCGCAGCTGTCACTCCCATTGGAAGTCTTGTTGCATTGTCTGGAAGAAGGAGAATGCTGTGAGCGAGTGCAAATTCCTGCAGGGATTCCCAAACCACTGCCCTGTGTTGTTGCTGGGCCTGACAGCTCTGCAAAGCACAGGGTGAATCCAGCACAGCGAGCACCCAGCCAACAGCCCCCTACGCCTGCAAGGGTGGCAAGAGAAGCCCCGGGCTGCACTCACATGACCTGCTATGACACCCAAAATATCATTAATCTCCTGTTCTGCCTCTCAGTTTGGGCCTGGTAGCATTCAGGCTGCCTGTCAGCTGGGCCAGGCTGCTCCTGCACAAGCAGACAAGCAAAGCAATTGGGATACCACCACCAAAAGAGCTAATCATTCCAAACAATCTGTGTTCCCAGGCAGGCTCCAAAATTGTCTGAAAGGAGCTGGAAGAAGATGACACCCTAAAGAACAAACACTGGTATTTGTCCACCACTGCCTAACCTGAAAATGGTGAAGGACGAACCCTGAAGCCAGATAGTATTTGAACAGACTCCATGCCAAGGATCCCAGGCTGGGAAAAGTCCTGGAGCAGGCTGTTACAGCCACTATGCAGTACTGACCCTATCAGGAAAACCACAATCAATACTAACAGGGCTGGACTGTGCACTTCTTTCCCTTTGATTTTCTCCCAGCACGGCATGAGCACCTGGGCAGCTGGCCCCAAAACACCCTGAGTCCTGACCCAGGAACAGGGAGTGTGGCAGGAGCACAGGGTAGGATGACAAGTCACCAAATATCACACACTGCTTGTTTTGCTTCTGCTTTTAAGTAAGCTAGACTCAGTGAGATAAATCAGCTATTGTGTGGGTTCCCTCATTTTGTCTGCTTGCCAGTGAATGGCTTGAGGTTTTCAGAAGCAATTAATGAACTGAGGAATCTCTTTCATTGATCCATTGATTACCATTTCACAGCTGTCGTCAAAAACCATATATTCCATTTCCTAAAATACTCCAAGCTGGGTCACTGGACATGAAAGTGCACAGGCATTGACTTTTGGATGAGATGAACCATGTCATAGAGACACCATTTCTCCATAGACTGGATAGATAACCCAGGATGGAAGTGCTCATGTTTGGTCAGATGGTTGAACTTTTTGGTATGTACCCAACACCATGGGGCTGTGAACTTGATGGAGTTTTGAAACTACTGTAAGAAAAGTGGTTTATTGAGTGGGGTAATTGCTGACATCTCTCCTAAATCTTATTCTGTGTGGCTATTTTGTGACTATTTTGGACAGAAACACTCTAAGGTTGCTTTGGGGCAGGAAAAGGAGAGAGGAGCATAAATTGGACCCTTGAACTAAGCAACTATTAATAGATGAAAACAAATCCATGAAATTTATAGGAATTGCTCATGAGGTAATGCTTTAGGAGAAGTTATGGGATTAGCAAAGTGTTGATATTTTGTTCTTGCTCTTCCTTCATTTTTTCTGCCTGTGAATTTCTGTGAATTCTGATTCACATTCCTCTCCAGGTTCAGTGTTTAAAGGCCCCTCCCCCACTCACTCTCATTCGGGAGTGTGTGTAAATATTTACAAGCCTTTGAAAGCCTCTACTGAAGCTGAAGTGTGCAGCCACACTGAATGTGTTTGCCTAACGCTAAACCGAAGGCCTTGTTAGTGCCCCTGTGAGCTGGGGCCCCTCCACAAGAAACCTCCAAATGACTCCTCATAAATGTATTAATAAATGCATTAAGTATTCAGGGCAAAGGTTCAAATGTAGGTGTGTTGACATTAGAAGAGGGGAGGGCATTTGTCAACCTTACTCAGCTTTGCTAGTGGATGGAAAGGCTGTTTCCTGGAGGTTCACCTAAGGATGGGGAGTCTGCAGAAGCATGGTGAGGGATGTGCAGTGCATCCTTATCACTTCATGCTGGGAGCTCACTAAAATGGCCAAGAAAAGGAATATGGGTCCTGACTCCAGCTCGCCACTGTGGACATTCACTCCCCAAACATACAGAGCACACAACAGTGATATTTACCCCGTTCAAATAGAGTGCAAAACTCTTCTACCTGCTGTATTGGGACCTGGGATTCTCTCTTTCCCTCCATCCACTCCTGTGGTTTGCCAAAAAAAAAAAAAAAAAGTGGATCTAGTAGGAGATATGCCTTCCCATATACCTTCCCCATTCCCCACAGCCTGAAACAAAGACAGGAAAAAAGCAAAATCTAATTAAATAAATCCTCAAGCTTCCCTCAGTTTGGTATCAGGAAACGGGGACATTCAGAATGGATGGGTTGAATAGCCAAAACAAAGCTTTTGACCCCATCATAAACCTATATGGGCTTCTAGAAAACTTTCCTGACATCGCCACTAAGCAGAGATTTTGTTTTCTGTTTTAAAGCATAGGCCTGGATATGAATTATATTCATCTTTCATTAAACAAGATGAAACAGGTAGTTTCTCAGCCAGTGGGGGAAGACAAAGGAGTCCAAAGACCAGAGTTTAGCCACAGAAGCTGCCGTGAACATTGGCTTTCAGAGCCTAGGGCTGTGATCTCACCAGGCTCCCCACTGATGGGTTAAGTTCAATCTCATTTGTTTTGGGCCTGGTCCAGCATAATTCCAGCAACTCAGAGAAATGCCCTCCTCTTGAGCCTCAGAGAGAAAACGTGAAGGGAGGTGATTGCATCTTAACACAACACTGTAACCTCTAGAAGTACTTGGAAGACTGCTGAGAAATTATGCTTCGGCAGTAATCCCAGCCGAAGTTCTGGCTCAAGAACAGGCCTTCACATTGTCTCAGTGCTTTTTTCTTCTTTAAGAAGGGAGAAGGTCAACACTGCTGGCTGGATAAATCCCATTCAATATGCCTGTCCAAAATCTCCCCTTTCCAGCCCTCATTTGCAGAAGCACTGCAATACACCATACAGCTTCATCATGGGGGTGGCTCCTCAGCAGAGGTGCTGAAGGACATCCCAGAACTTCTAAGAGTCTTCCCGCAGAGGAGAGTGGGGATTTTAATTTTAAAAGCTATGGGGAGATCATAGAATTATTTTGGTTGGAAAAGACCTCTAAGATCGATGAAGTTCAACTTAACAATGTCACACAAATTCATTGTGGGTCCCAATTTACTCTGTCCCAACAGCAGATAGAAGGATTAATTTTTTTTTGTTTGCACAGCTGGCACCTGGGATCCAAACTGGCCAACTCTGTACTGTCACCCACGATTACGACATATGATAACAGGGATGACATACCCACTGGAACCTCACTCCATCAGTCCTATTGATAAGGACTTTTTTACAAGGACATAAAAAAAGTAATTCTGGGGCACAGCAACTGCCTTTCTGGCCCAGTGCATCTCCCAGTGGATGAGGGAGATGCTGTTAAAGGAGTAAAACATAAATCTGAGCACTTTCTGTAGTCCTTTTTCTCATACACCACCAGCACCTGGGCTGTTGCATTAGGGATGATAAAGAGATGTTCCTTCCTTGACATCTCATCCCGTTGGCTGTGTAATTCTCTCAGCCCTTTCTGACCACAGGGAAACCATCTGCCTTCATGAACTTCAGCAGTCCCAAATCCCAGAACACAGTACTGCTGTGTAATGTTTTTTTCTCTTTTAAATCAAATTCCTCTTTATTTCTTTGGTACCCCTTGCTCCAGTAATATCAAGTAATGCAGCAGTATATAAAAGAAAGAAAAAGAAAAATAAATCAAATCCCTCAGGAGATATGTAACACAATGGACATTTCTAAAAATGCATCAAGGTCACAGCTTCATAGAAGATTTTGAGGGCAAAATCTTACCTACTTTTAAATTGCGTTCTCATGCACAAGGAATGACTGGAGACTGACACTAAACAACTGTATGAGAAAGAGTTGTCAATAGCATATGTCAGTGAGGAGATGTCAAGGGAGATCCTGGAACCAGCCTGTATTTTCATTAATGAGGAGTTGATAGTGAGCTTCAAAATTTGGGGATAATGCTAGGGAAGAAGGAGTTGAAGACATTTTGTAACAGTGGATTAAAGTGCAAAGTAAGCAACACACTTTGAGAAAGATGCAGCTAAATGTTGGAATGTTCCCAGGGGAGCCAGAGGAGCAGTTCAGAAAGTAGAAAACAATGAAGGAACTGATTTAGAGAAGTATGTAAGAAGGTGTCTTCCCCTCTATAAAAGATAATTGCTACAAGGAGAGAGAAAAAATGTTTTTTATATGCCAAGGAAAGAGGACAAGAAATTATTAGTTTTATTTTAGATTATGTTTAGTTAAATTTTGATTAAGAAAAGCCTAACACTGATAGTAAAACCCTGGAACAGGTTGTTTAGGGAAACAGCTTTTAGGAGCAGAGTAGAGAAACGTCTTCAGTAACAGCCTAGGCAGTCTCAGTTCAATCTTGCTCCTGAAAAGATCAAGGTCTGTGCAAATCATTCCCAGACCCGATTTTCTCTAACTCCAATGCCATTTGGTTGCAGAGGGACTAAAAATGTTTAAGAGAGCTAGATTCATTATCCATAGCAGTTTTACTGTGTGAAATTATTATTTTCACAAATAAATTTATTATTCACAAACCTGTTCAAGAAACTTTATGATCAAATTCATGTCTCTCAAAGTAGGAAGAATTCAATCTTCCCCACACATTAATTAAACTAATGAAAAAAAAGCACAGCTGGCCCAACTACTGAAATGGGCACCATCTGCAAGCATGTTGCCTGGGAAAGTAGGAATAACGCCTAAATAAGGCAGCAGAAACAGAAAGCTAATGTTTTTCTGACTTTCATAAAATTATATAATAGTTTGGGTTGGAAGGGATCTTTAAAAGCCATCTAGTTCACCTGCCCCCCTGCTATGTACAAGGACATTTTTAGCTAGAGCATGTTTCCTCCAGTTCCTCTGGGACACTCACAAAAGCATTATTTGCTATTTCTTAATCAGAGTTTGTCGAATCTCATCAAAAAAAGGGTAGCGCATCTGATAACTGTTCCAAAAACAGCTGTCATTGAACACATTATAACTTACTCAAAGCTCGTCTTATCCTGTGCCCTCCCTAACAGAATCTAAAAGAAGCTGTAAAAAAACCAAACATCAAATGCTGTTGTCTACCCATAACTACTACTCTTCCCCAGCGACATATGAGTGCTTCTGCTAAGAAATTTCATTGCCTACGTAATCAAAGAATCACAGAGTGATTTGGGTTGGAAGGGAACCTTGAAGATGATAGCAACACAGAATAGAATCATCAAGGTCAGAAAAAACCTCCAAGATCACCACATCCAACCCTGGACTCAATACCACCAAGTCCACTTAAACATAGTACAAAATGCCATGTTCACTCATTTTTTAAACACTTCCAGGGCTGGTGACTTCCCTGGGCAGCCTGTTTCAATGCTTTACCAATCTATCACTGAAGAAAATTTTTCTAAACTTGAACCTGAACCTCCCTCACTTCAACTTGAAGCCATTTCCCTTTGTCCTATTGCTGGTTTCCTTGGAGAAGAGACCGACCATGGCCTGACTATGATCTCCTTTCAGGGAGCTGTAGAGTGTGATAAGGTCTCCCCTGAGCCTCCTCTTCTCCAGACTCAACAATGCCAGTACTCTCAGTCACAGGACTTACTCTAGACCCCTCAAAGAGCCCTTCTCTGGACACACTCCAGCACCTCAATGTCTGCCTTGGAGTAAGGGGAACAACACTAACATAGTACTCGAGGTGCAGCCTCACCAGTGCTCAGTACAGGGGGACAATGTAGTCCAAGATCAGCCTGTTCCAGCTCCCATGCCATGAGTAGGGACACTTTCCACTCATTGTTCCAAGGCCCATCCAATATGGCCTGGAACACTTCCAGGGATGGGGCAGCCACAACTTCCCTAAACAATCTGTTCCAGTGAACACCCTCACAGGGAAGAATTTCTTTCCAGTATCCCATCTAACCCTGTTCTCTGGAAGTGGGAAGCCATTCCCCCCTGTCCTGTCACTTCCAAGTGTTTTTGTCCAAAGTTCCTCTCCAGCTCTATTGGAGCCCCTTTAGGCACTGGAAGGGGCTTTAAGGTCTCCCCAGAGCCTTCTCTTCCACAGGCTGGACAACCCCCACACTATCACACAATGCAAAGCATATTTTTGGGGTAGCAGGAAAGAAGCGGTATCAAGGGCTGCCACTGAATACTGAAAACTGAGCAGTAGATGCATGCTCAGCCAACTTCATGTATGTTCATATCCAAGAAAGCATACCCACCTAAGACATTTGTGACTAATGTTTTATATTGCAGTAAAGAAAAGATATGTGAGCAAGGAGCCATCACCAGAGAGTGGCCACATTTCTTGCCACAGTGAGTCAGCTGAGGAGTGGTGGCTGATCAACCCAGCTAAACTGCAGCACACTGTTTGTTGCAGCCTGATTTCTGCAGCCTAAGAGAGCTCCTTCCCACATTCGGCTTGCTTCCAAAACTGCTCTGGGAAAGATCAGTAATAAACAGCTCTGTTATCTCTGCAAGGCTTCAGGGGCTGGATGCTTTTGCATGCATTGCAGAATTTCCCTTTCATTGGATTCATTAAGGAATCTTAAACAGCCTTTGAAACATGATACATTGCACCCTACTTATAAAGAAGATTCATATTTTTGCTTATTTTCTCACAAAAGAGATCTAAATTTTATAATCTGCTATTATTTTTCATTTACTCAAAGCTGGAGCAACTTAACTACTTTGTTAAAAGATGAAAAAATGCTTTTGTCCAAGAGATCTCTGAGAAGAGAACATCTACATTTTTTCCCAGTGGTGGATTTCTTTTATTGAAAGTTTTACTTGAGCTTCACAGATCAGCTTCTTTAGACTTTTCTCCAGACCATTTTTAATTGGTTATGAAAATGTGATGGTGGTATATAAGCACACAGAGTTTGGCTGCAGTCAGTGTGGCGGTAAGTCTTGTTTGCAGAAGACTTGGATACTGCTTGCAAAAATCAGCTCCTTAATCAGCCTTTGAGCACTTCAAAGACGCCTCAGACCTCAGGTTTGAGTTTAGTTCCCTGACTTTGAAATCTGGATACACCCTGAGCACTTGGAGGCATGCAGATTTCTAAACCATTTCTAAATTTCTACAAGCTAAAGAGATCTGAAGTGTCTTAGAAAATGTTTCAGGCTTGTTCTGAAGAAGGCTTTGAAATCCTTTTAGGAAAGAATGCCAAAAGGCTTTTGAGTAACTGAGGGCACATTTTCTGAGTGGATTTTCGTATGGTTCATCTACAAGGTAATTCAATTCCCTTTCCTGCCTGAAAAACACACAATAAGTCTACATAATATGATCCCTCACATTAGAGGGATCACCAATTAGATTATCCCTTCCACCCACCTGGCAGTGCAGGATTGTTTCCTACAGCATACAGTGAAATCCAATACATCCAAGGTGTTGCAACTTAACCATCAGCCTCTGTTCTGTTTCCAGCATGCTATGAACAAGAACCAGAACTTGGGGTGAAGGAGGAAGAAAAGGACTTTTCCTGGATATGCTGCAAAACTACTCATTTTTTGTCACAAAATAGCATCAATATGAATATTTTAATCAAGGAACAGGAAAAGGACTTGTTAATGGCATATTTCCCCCTCTGAATCCCTTTGGAGGCAGAAAGCAGGGCTGGAAAACACTGAAGACTCCCAGATCGAAGTCTCCTGGGCTGTGAACATAGGGGACTGCACTGTAACAGTCCAGGCATGGACTGACCTCTGCACCCAGAAAAAGACCAGAAAGGAAATGGGAAGGTGGTTGAAAAGAAAGTAGATCAAATTAGGGACCACAACAAAAAATCCCCTTTTTGACTCCATTGCCATGACAGGCCTTAAAAACAGACTACTAGGAAACAGCAGAATCTATCTCCAGAAAATTTTGATGTGCATAAAGATAAAATGCTTAAATGCCTCCAGGACTTGACTCATAAAATAAAAACATGTTTGAGCTATTCCCATGTGAGCATTTTTATGTCTTTCTGGAGTAAGCATGAATCACATTTTGCCATGCCCTCTCTCTAACAGTATCCCTTTTGTGCTCCTTCTACCTTATCCCTGTCATTAGGCATTATCTCTGCAGCCCTGCGGCAGGCTGGAACAGAGCTAGAACATTTAAAATGCATTTAGGCAGCCTTTTCATGAGAGAAAAATTGCAAAGAGAAAAAGGCATCCATGGGAGGAGGAGACTAGGGAAGATCACCTCCCTTTCCCTGCTCCCCCCAGGAAGCATGGACCAATCTTCAAACACACTGTGTGTATTTTACACTTATTTCCTCTACTAATTTAGCTCAGGAAAGGAGTTGCTATGGCTTGTATTACACATGCCAATTTTGAGACACCAGGCATCTTCTCAAGAGGCTGAAAATGGATTGTAATGAAAACAAGCCCAATGACACACAACCTTAACACTTGGCCTGAGTGACGCCTGCAGCTCAGCGTGGGACTATCTCAGCCTCCTCCCCTCCCATGGCCATTACCATCTTGCACATCTGAGAATGAGGAGTATTTCTTGACAAGTTCCTTTTGAAAGTCATCCCCTCCTGCCGTAATATCTTGGTCTTCTAAATCCTCGCTCAATCTCACTTCCTGTGGACCCTTGGCTGGCAGGTTAACAATCACAGCTGTCGTCCAAACAGACGCCTGCAATACACATTTTACTTTCCTCATAAGGAAAAAAATACTTCAGGACCTTGACATATTTTTCATCCCTAGATGGGATAAAAAGTTGAAATCTGTTGTAAAATAAGATTAGATGAAGAAGTCATCTAATCTAATCTAAGGGACCTCCCTATCCCTTGAAAGGATTTCAGCTCATGGAAAATGTTTTACTTGGCAAATCTGTAATGAATTCAGATTTTTTTTAACACAACCTGTTCATTTAATGTAATTACTATAAAACTAATTTCCAAATAATCTTCACCAATTTTTTCCTTGCAAAACAGGCACAAAAAAGAGGTCTTTTTCAAAGCACAAATATGTCAAAATCCATACAAATCCACAAAAACCTCACTTCCACTCAGATGATATTTTCCTTCAGAAACCAGTTTCCATACAAGCTTTTCCCCCTGCTATTCTCAGTGACTTATAAACATCTTCACTTGATAATTACTGCTTCACTGCTGGACTGGCGATGAAGATCAGCCTGGTGTTCCCACCACAGACCTGTCAGATAAGTGCTGTTGTAGAGCAGTCCAGCCACTGATGTCAGAGGATACAGGACATTAACTGTCATAAAACATCAGGGGACAAAAAGAACAGACTTGTCTCACTTAGCTGTCTTATCTACAGATCAGCTCTACCAGTTAAATGCTGATGCAGAATCACAGAATGATTTAGGCTGGAAAAGCCTGCTAAAATCAAGTCCACAGCACTGCCAAGCCCACCACTAACCCATGTCCCCAGCTGCCACATCCCCACACGCATATATTGTTTCTCTTTTCTGCATTTGGGTCATTTCATTTCAGCAAAATCTTCTCTCCATTGAACCATAATGGTCCAAATACCACTATGTCCACTACATTAAAAGGAAGGCATCCCAAAAAAGGCCAGGCACATACTCCTTGCCACTTTTCTGAGCCTCCACCATGACATGACAGAAAGAGCAAAGAAGCATTATGATAACTATCTAAAGAAAGGTAAGCCAACAAGATAGTAACCAAAGAGAGAGGTTGAAATCCAGCCATTGCAGCCACCTAACAGAAATTAGGAAAATTCTGGAAACACACAATTTTTTGGCTGTTGATGAGTCTGCACTAGAGAGATCAGGTGGGTCTGCCCACCTAGAGATACCCAGATTGTTGAAATGTTGAGTTAGTTTGTCTTGGAGGAAATTAAACAGATGGCGGGAAGAGAAAGGCATGTCTGCTGCCTGTGAAAGGGGACAGTATGCTGCCCAGTGGAGGCTGGGCTTGACCATAAGGATCTTAAATCCCTAATATTAATACAATAAATTCCTCTGCAGGGTCATAAGCAATACAAACACACCTGGACCTTTAATATACAGTAGAAGAAAAAAATTAAATATCATCTTTGTAATTTTTGTGGGTTTTTTTAAGGCAGTCTAGGAACACTGGTTCTAACTGGGTTAATATTTGCCTCCTTAGAGGGGCCTTAGAGTAACAACTCTTCTAATCAGCAGTGACTGCAAGAAATGACTGACACTCAACACAGCATAAAGCAGTTGCTTGATCCTTACAAGTTCCCATGGAGGTGAGCTGCCTGGGGAATTCTGAAATGTATCTTGTGCCTGACTATGTAATGGAAAATGTGTCAGCAGCCCTGTCTTGGCCACAGCCACCATTAACAGGGTTAGGCATTGGTAAACCATATTGTATGTTAGAGATGTGCTTTACCTGCATGTATATGCCACATCCCCAGTTGCCCATTATTCATACATGTTTCCCTCTTGCCCTTTCCTCTTTGGGGTCAGAGTCCAGTGAGCACCCACTGCAGAGAGTCCTCACCTGTCCTGGGTCCCATGTGACCCCACTTTTTCGTTCTTCATGCAGAAATCAGGTGAGCTCTGCAGGTAAATCAGCTCTGTCTCTTTAACTGGCCTGATATCAATATCCTTTGGCACAAGGTATTTGCGTGTGCCCATGGGCCGATGAACGACCTTGGTGGCAGATAAGTATTTGTTTTTGAGGTCCAATGCAATGTCTTGCAGTTCTTGAAGGCCTTTCCAACAGGTCTTGATAGAGCATGACCCAGAAACTCCATGGCACTTACATTTCATTTCAAGAGAGGCTTTCAAGACCTGCAAAAAGGAATGCAGGAGTTAGGAAATGCCCTTCTCTTACCTCCAAACATCCCACAAGCTTGCTAGTGAAGGCACTTCCTTAGCAGGGACTGCTATAGAAAAGTACTGCTGTTCTCATTTCTGCCCAGGCAGTCTAGAGTATCTGCTTCGCAAAGGGAATGAAATCCTACAGCTCTTTGGTGATCAATATCAGTCCAGGACTACTTTCACAATGGCTCCCTTACAGCCAGAAGACAGGAGAGTATTTTGAATTTTGATCAGATATCTATATTGGGCTGCATTTCCACCCTCTAAATTGCTAAGGAGATGAATACCAAAGCATTCCATAAATTGATAATTAACATCAATTTCAACCTCCAGCAGCTTTGGGCTTTGGTAAGAGACATGTCATGGCTTTGTTGAATTCAGGGCCCTCCCACCCCGCCTTTCTGCTGGTCATGGGGCCAAAATAGTCTTTTACTTTGATTCTGCACTGAAATTCTCATTTTGGTGGGACATGGCAGGATGCTGCCAGGAAGGGCTGAATGCACCAGCCATGGCAACACAATGTCCCAAACAAAAACTTGCCCTTTGCAATTGAAACAAAAACTCAAGACATTACAAATATAAAATAAAATTTTAAAAAATCCCAAACCCCAAACAAACAAACAAATTGAATAGTGTGGGAAGAGTAGAAAAAAAAAAAAGAGCCAGGGAGGGAAAGTTCAGCATGGTTGTGCTCTGCAAAGGTGGATTCAGCCTGTAGTTACACAGCAAGCTACCAGTGAGCTCTGCATGCTCCAAGTTTTGTGTGCACAGGCAGCCCTGGAAGGACCAAACTGTGCAGTACGAGCAGTCTATGGAACTACTGGAGCCCCAGAGAGATGGGTACAGGGGTCAGTTTTATAGCCCCCCCATCCATTTCTCCAGCTGCATGGAGGCCTGCTATAGGGATTTGCACATCAGGCACTCCACATGGTAAGCATTATCCCTCCACTGGATGCAAGCTGTTAAAAGCAACTTGTGCCAGATATGAGAATAATCACTAGCATAGCAGTTTAAAAAGGAAAAAAATCCTCCCTCCTGGCTGCAGGGATGGCTGGAGGCAACTGCTGCTGGATGCAGATGATAATCCTCCACATTTACGCAGCACTTCGCGTGCGCAACGTCCTTGGCAGAGCACGATGGGACCCATCCCTACCACACCTCCTGGGGTAAGCAAGCCAGAGCCAACCTTGGCTGTGCAACAGGTGGCAATGAGACATCCCATCCATGGTCAAACAGGGCTGATAATAGCATTTGGGACTTCCTGAGTCACAGGGTGAGTTATACAGCCACCATTTTCAGCAGGCCAAAGGAGTTCAGAGCAGTCCAGGAGAAACATACTCCTTTCGCTAGCTGATAGAGACACTGAACCTCACCAAGTGACCAACACTGCAGATGATCGTACAAGTACAATAACTCTTGTGGATTTGTTACCTGTCTCCCTACTTCACTGTTGTGCAGATGCATCAGTTTATTGGCTTGTGATCCTGATTTTTTCATCTTCATGGGAGCATCTGAAAATTTGGACCCCATGATAAGACCATAGTTGAGGTTGTCTGCACATCCTCCCCATCGATACCCAGGTCCAGGTGTCTCACCTGGGATGGGACCACAGGAACAGCCAGGGAGGTCCCCGGTAGTGCAGGCTCTGGCAATGGTGTGGCTGATGGCAGCAGCAGAGAGGGCATACACAAATGCTGACTCCCTTGTGCCTGAAAGAGACAAGAACTCCAGCTCAGCCTCCTGGGCCAGATAAATGTTCCCCAAAAAGAGACTCACACAGTCTCTCACAGAGCTGCCAACACACCAACCCACTGCAGCTGAGATGTCCCATGGCATCACTAGTTTGGAGCACATCTCCTAAGTGAACTCTTCAACATAAGGCAACATCCCAGAAGGGCAAGGAGTCACATGAATTCAGGGATCTTGTTCATTGTGGTGTGATCTATTCTTGGAGCATGTGGATAAGCCTTTCCCTGAACTCTCCTGCCTCCTTTTGCTCCTGTGCTCATCCCACGACTCCCAGTGGGATGAACAGACCAGAATGGTGGTCTGCTTTGTAAGAGCTGTGGTAGACCAGGTCTTGAATCCAAGTCTGGGCATGACTGGCACCATAATGATGAATAGGGTCTCAAAGAACAGGACAAGTAGGCTTTGTAGTCCCTCCATGGCCTCCCAGGAGCAAGACACTTCTTATCTCCAGCACACACACACACACACACACACACACACAGAGGCTGACTCTACTGACTCCAGTCCCAGCTGAGCCAGCAGTGCTGTTTACCTCTCTCTAAGTCCAGCAGGTAGTTAGGAGCCAGCTCAATTGAAGAGCAGTTCCACCGCATATCTGAAAAAGTTTTACGGCAGGTCTTTATCACTTCCCGCGCTGCCTGAATAATGGTCTGCATTAGCTCCAGGTTGCTGCGGCACAGCTGCACCTGAGAAACCACCAGGCCTTCAAGCTGCTTGCAGTGCTGAGTTTGATTCAGGGTCAAAGCCAAAGGAGTCTTGGACAGACCTCTGAGGAGACAAGCACATGCAAAAAAGCATTAAAACACATGAAAAATTTAATCTTCAGATCAACATTAATTTCTCCACTCCCAGTCCAGTTGCCTATGTTCACCTGACTTAATTAAAGCTTTCTGTAAATAGATGTAAAAGCTGGTGAGAAAGATGAGCAACTACGTAGAGTGATTTATCTTATACAAAGTAGGCATTTAAGGTGGGTGGGAAGAAACACCCTTTAGCAGTGTGCAATTCTCTCCATTATTGAGGGGAGTCTGCACAAAACCCCAGGGGCATATGTCAAGTCAACTGGACGTGTAAATTCTATGGGGAAGAATTTTTTGCTGAAGAATGAAGAGCACAGACCTCCCAACAGAGTGAAAAATGACCCATCATCCAGATAAAAGAAATCTGAATTCTCCAAGACTGTGGCATTTGGGGGGGAAAAAAGCAACGTTGGTGTTATCAGTGTTTTGCATTCAGCATCTGTCTCACACACTCTCAAAGGATTATGCTAAATGTCATGTAATTAATTATGGAAAAAATCCCCTGTGAGCCCTAGGGAAAAATCCCCAAATTTGCAAAACATATGCTTTCACTTAGAGTTAATGCCAAGGGCCTCCACTGATTCCATCACTGTTGCACACAGATAAGTCTGTTTCTCTAGTCTCCAAAAACCATAGTGCAAAATCTCAGTGGGAGTATGTGCAGAGACAGTACCACAGTCAAATCTGAGAAGGGATCCATGAATACCAGGACATATGCTACCATGGAAGAAAAGAACAGCATCCCAAAGTGGTGGTTCTTCTACTGTCCAATTGCCAATTTTCCAGGTTAAAAAAAGAACAAATGGTGACATGCATCTTACAGGGCTGTGCTCCTCTTCCCTGAGCACCCACAAGGATCAGCAGAAGCCTAGTGTGTAACTCTCTTAGTATCTTTATGGCTTTCTTAGGGTAATCATAAAAGTTATTCATTCCCATAAAACAACCTTCTAGCTGGCTGCATCAATAACTGGCATCTGATTCTGGCAACACAACTTTAACACATATTTCCTTCTCTCCTAGTTAAATGTGTTGGCTTTCAAATTCATCCCAAGCCATCTTGGTTAGTTTGGCTTATTAGCAAACACATTTTGGGGTGCATTTCACTTTAGTACTGTAACATCCACATCCTTCAGAAGTTAAATGAGATGGAAACAGAGCTAAAATTGAGTCCTAACAAAAACTGGAGGTATTAACTCTGATCTTCTGTTTTCAGGAAAACATACCTGTGTTCTACCAGTTCCCTCACGTTGGCTTGAACCAGATGCTGTGTATGTAGGAGCTCCCTTGGGGCTGCGCTTAACT
This sequence comes from Coloeus monedula, assembly GCF_965178545.1. NCBI lineage: Eukaryota > Metazoa > Chordata > Aves > Passeriformes > Corvidae > Coloeus > Coloeus monedula. Next base: position 16,599,251 of record NC_138783.1, read on the forward strand.
GCAAACCCCAACCGCTCTTCCAGCAGGGAAAAGCTACAATCCTTGCTGGGGCTGAATAGGTCTTCACTGACAAATTCCCAGGTGACTGGAGTTTAGCATTTCTGGAAACTAGATAATTGGAAGGGAAACCACCACTCTGCTAGCTACATAAATATATACATCATACATGTATTTAAGAGGTCTATTAAACATACTACAAACAGAAGTTCCCACATCTCACCAGTGAATTTTAAGGGAAAGGAAAAAGTGGTGGACTTGGCAGTGTTAAGTTATTGGTTGGACTCAATGATCATAGAGGTCTTTTCCAACCTAAATGATTCTATGATTTAAACATCAGAAATTCTGCCCTGTGGTTCATCTCAGTCCTGTACACACTGGTGTTCATGCAGTGTTCCATTTGGAGAGGGGCCCATCCAGAAGGCAACTTATCCTGCTTTAGATGTGAACTTGAGCTGGTGGAGACAAAACTTTTTGGTGATATGCTGGGTGTTCAGGTGTCTCAGCGAGATCACGTCCTTGAAGGCAGAGACACGAGTCTCTGAATAGTATGACTGTCACCTGACTGCAAACCTCTACAGTGTGGACCACACAGTAGTCCTTCAGGGTCCTTCTTTAACCCATGGAAAGCAAAAAGCCACATCTAGGAAGTAGTTAGCATTTTGTGCTTTTGAGACCTACAGTAAGATACCATCATGACTTAGAAGTGGTCATTTTCTGCTCTGTATAGGAAACCCAGACACCGAGCAGGGACACAGACATCTGAATGGTATAAGCACAGAGCTGAATGAGATATGTCCAACCCCTAGCACCTGACACCAGGCATCTGTGAAAACTTATTTCAGAAAGCCTAACAGCAACTCTCAGGAATAGGCTGAAACACAAATCAGGCAAAAGGCCAAAGCAGCTCATCAGTAATAGAGTAAAAATGATAAATACTCCAGCACACCATGTCCCAGCAGCAAGGGAAGCAGGCAGGGTGTGGCAGGAGAAGTGACAGAGCTTCAAAGCAGGCAAATGAGGAACATTCCAAGTCTCTGAGAAAGGCTCTACTATGAGGCACCAGCTCAGTTTTGTAATCAGAGGTGTTGGGTGGCACTTGAGAGGCCTTGGAGTGTTTTAGCTGGCCCTCCAGAAGGATGTTTATATCTCCTAGGTCTTGCACCACATTTTCTGATCCTTTATAGAAGTCTTCAGCCTCTTTAAAGGACCTAGAAGGCTACATTGAGGTACTTCTATCTCACCATTACAGACAAGTCATGAACAGCAGAAATAACCACCTACAGGTTGGGATGAAAGCAGAATTCAGACTGAAACTCATCCTCAGTGTGAAAAAAGGGGATGTGATGCAATGAGACTGTATTATTACAGATGGCCTGAAGTGATCACCATTAGAGAGCAGTTTTATAATGCAACAAGAAGGCCATGTACTTCATGGAAGAGGGAAAATATCTTCTGATTGGTGAGAACTCAGTAAATGGCAGCAATGGCTTTTTCTCATAGAACTTTCTCATAGAACTTTCTCATAGCTTCCTGCTGAGCTCCAGGAAGCCTACCAAAAATAAAACTGCAAGATGCAGGAAGGTGTTTTCTGAACATCTGCTAGGCCTGACCTTCACACCTTTGCTTGTGAGAACCTATAATTGGAAACATCTCCAAGCATGGGGAGGAAAAAGTAAAAGGTAATGGAGACGGAAAAGAAAACTCAGTTGCTGTAGTCACTTGCTGAGACTGAAAAGTGCATTTATAAATCACAGATCAGGAATGTGAGAGGCCTCACAGGTCATCTAGTCCATGCCCTGACAACCCAGGTTTGCCCAGTCTGTGTCCTATATTCAGGAATATCTTCTCCACTCCATGTCACTCTAAACCCTCCTCGTGGAAATGCACCACCCCTCCCTGCTTCCTAAATTCTGGCAGCATCAGGGGAGGGATACCCACTGCCTGCAAAGACATTACTGGGAAACAATGTCCATTTGTGGAAAGAAAAATACCCCCAGGAGAGTCTGGTCCATGGTAGGATTTGGTGATGGGTCTCTGTCCTATCGTCACCCAGTCTCCACTGATCACCAGCACTGGGAGGGAAACTGGAGCCAAAGGGGCACAACCATCCTGAAAATCCAGCCCTCAAGGGCATAATTAGTAGAATAGCCTTCATTTTCTCAACTTGGGAAAAAAATCCCTGACAAACATCTTTCTGTGGACTCACACCCTTCATCTGAAAAGGGGATTTTACCTGCTTTCACCCTGGAAATGCTGTTTTTCACTGTTTCCTCCTGATAACATCATGTTCTTCTTCCTTAATTCTCCTGCCCCATCCTTCATTCTCCAGACAACTGAGGGGTGGTTGTTTCAGGTTTTTTTAAATATACATATTTGATTTATCCCTTTAAATAAACAGGGCCTAAACCAAACATCTCCTGCTCTCTATATAGCACAGCAGGTCTTTCAATTGAAATTATGGATACTGACAGAAAACCATAAACATAATGGAAATATGCATAGATGATCATGACATTCGTTTACTCTTTTAATTATCTCAGGCAGCTAATAGATTCATTTGAAAACATTAATGCTCTGCAGTGTTAGGTCCTTTGAGAGGTATGGGCCCATTCCTGCATGTCTGGGCTCCATGAAAGGACTTTTCATAGGAGCTGCAGCTTAGGAAGAAGCACCTTCAGATCTCAGCAGATGTCAATGAAAGTCATACATTATTTGGTTTGCAAGGTACTCTGTGAGTAAGACACTGCTCCTGGTCAAGCCAAAGGAGAAAAATTCCTTGAATTGAGAAGCAAAACATTGGTGTCCTTTAAAACACATTTGAAGGATGGAAGAATCTTCTCTCTGGAGGCATCTCCCCACCCTCCCTTGTGTGACACGATCTCAGAAGGTCTCACAAAGGGACTGCTGGTGAAACCGTGAACATCTGCTCCAAATTGTCAGCTTTGCTTTCTGAAAAGGCACTCTTTTTAATGCCTATTCCTAAATGGTTTAATCTTGCAGGGATTTGGGTAAAACAAAAAGATTTAGACAAAATTACATGGCTGTGGAGAGTGAAGTGTGTGGTAAACATTAATAAAGAGAGGCAGAGATTGAGGGTTCTTTTTGTATTTTATCTCATTGCAGGTTTTTAATCTGCAGGACCCTCATTTCCTCAGGTTTTAATCTGGAAAAGGCTTGCAGGGGTGTTACAATACCCTTGCCTAAGCTCCTGGTAGTCAGAAGCAGCCTATGCCCTTGCCACCCTGCCCTGCATCAGTCCCAGTCTGGGGACCACAAGTCCTGGGAAAGACACCACATCCCCTGGTAAATGCTTCCCCTGGTTCTGCAAAGCCTTTTCAAACAGAGAAGTAGGATTTATGTGGTTGAAAAAAAAAAAAAAAAGAAAGAAAGAGGAGGAAGAGGGAGAGAAGTGTGTGTGTGGGGAAACCAACCCTGAAAAGCTTAAAATAAGAGCTGCTTTCAGATATGGTGCCAAATTCAGTGCTGGCAGTAGTGGGCACAAGGCTGTTGACTTCAAGCCCAAGTTTGACTGAAGTCAATGCCAGCAGTGAGTTGGCTCACCGAGCGCCAAGGAAGGCCACGGAGCTTTGTCAACTTTTCCTGAGCTGCCTATGGAGCGAAGAGCAAACTTCAAAGGCATGGCACCCCCCTTTCCTCACCTCCAGACTACTCCCCTCCTGCCATCCCCATCCTGCAGTCCTTTCACAGCAGATCATCTAGCAGTCCCTTGCCAGGCAGACAGTCTCCTCACAGGCGCCTGTGTCTCCATATCCCAGCTCCTTCCCACTACTGATTGAAGGAGAGAAGGAGGAGCTGCCAGGAAGCACAAAATCTTTCCATTTTCTCCCCTGCTTTTTTCTGGCTGCAGAAGGGCTGCTCAAGGTTGGTGGGCTGGGGGACATCCTATGTTCACCAAAAGGTGTGGCTAAGCTACCTTTTGCTTCTGAAGAGCTGCGATTTAACCACAGGAATTGTGCAGCAACAGCTGGGAATGGGACTCAGCTGGGGATGGCTCCAGAGCATGCAAGACATGATTGGGTCACCACAATAGGAACAGTCAGAGACTTCCCAAAGTGACCAAGCTCCACTTAAAAATGATGGTATTCCTAATGCCAGCACTCACTTGTCCTGGGCATATTCTGCAAGCCATGCAAAAAAACCCCAAATCACTTGCTGCATTTGGCTTATTTACAGCCACTCTTGCATTGATGGGGACACTCAGTACAGAAGGACTGAGGAGATGCCAACCCCTATGGAGGCAGAAGTGCCTCAGAAGCTACTCTGTGCCTGAACATCCCAACATCTGCAGACCTCTGGGGCATGCACATCTACCTGCAGCTCCCTCTAGTGCTCATCTGTTTTTCAGTTCTACCCAAACAAGTTGCTGCAGCACCTGCTTGGTCAAACCCAAACTCTCCCAGGAAAGCTAAACGGATTGCAAAAGCAGATGGGGAAGGTGATAGAATTGCTAGATGCATTGGCCCTAAGATATCTCATGGAAACCAATTGCTGCCTCACCTTCCCAGCCACTGCGACACAACACTGTAACACAAAATGAGTTAACCTCTCCACATACCTGCCTTGCTCTAAGGATGGGAAAGTGTTTGCAAAAATAAGATGCAGGGTCTCATATATATTCATGAGAAAGGCTGCCTCTCCATAACAATCCTGATCCAGCAAAGATCTGGAGCCATACTCTGGAGCCATACACTGGCTTTACACCTGAGTAGCTCTCTAGAGCTCGGATGAAAGAACCCAAGATAGGAAATTTCTCCAGCAAGAGAAATGTATACAAGACCAAGAGCATGTATACGAGATGCTGACTGTCCACACACTGTGCTGGATGTTTGGTGGTGCCCAGAACCAATCTCCAACAGCTGGGGATCTGGACCACAGAACTCATAAAAATAAGCCAAGTAAAATAAAATAAGTAACTCATTTTTTTACCTTCTCCCTGCTTTTACTAATTTACAGGGCATATTTGTGTTACTGAGAAGTCCTAAATGGCTGAAAATTGTGGTTTTCTGCTTCTCCTCCCCCCAAAATTACATCATGCACTGAAATCAAAATTTAATTTCCTATCACCTTTCATATCAGTTGCTCCCTCAACTCCAGGCTGGTGAAACCCACATCTTTATCTCTCCCTTCCCCTCCCAAATCCTCTTTGAAGCTTGCCTCTGGCACCATGCCTACAAAAATGATGCAGCGGGCGGACTGTTGAGAAAAGTCCACAACTGAAAACTTCATATAGCACTTTCCTCTTTCTTCATCCCGTCCTTTCTCCCCCCTCTCTGCTCATGACCAAGAGAAGGCAGGAGCAGATTGCAATTGTACAGCACACAGAATATGAGTCCAGGGCTGTGATTGCAGGTCTGAGGTATTACTCAGTATTTGGTACTCTGTTTGCCAAGAACTTACCCATGCAATTTCTAAGGACAGTCCCTGAGCCCCAAGGAAAAAGAGTGATGGGGAGCGGAGAAAATTAGCCTGTATTTCCGTAGGAAAATAAGGGTGGGGAAATGAAGAGAAAAAGCAAATGAAAGAAAAACCAAACATAATCTTGTGAAATCCCAGCTGCAAAGCGTTGTGGACAGGGAGCACAGGTCTCTGCCAGGTTTTAAGCAGGTGTAAGGGGAGCTCAGTGGTGCATCTGGATGCAGTTCATGTTCATGCTTCAAATGCCACTTTAATCCCAGCTTTCATCTTCCCCACTTGCTTTTTGATAGGGGGGATATGTCTGCTGGGAAGGGGGAGGAGCAGCAACTGTGGTGTCTTGCCTCCAACTGCTTCTCCCCCCACTCATCCCTGAAAGCAACCCTTGCAGCTTAACCACTTAGTGGCCAAAAGGCTGCTTTTGACAGCAAAGCTATTAGGGACCTTGCCCTGCCTCCCAGCATTTTTTCATGTCTATTGCTTGTCACCATACTATCAGGTTCCCTCTGGAGCTCATCTCACTCCTGCCCTTTGGAGGAACCCAAGCCCTTCACTCATGATACAGCACCTTGCCTAAAGAGCGATACCCATGCCAAGCATATGATCAAGTCCCTCCAGTCAGTCATGGCTCTACACTTAAAAGCCCTGCTGAACCAGGGTGCCACAAAACAGCTTTATTTCTATGCTGCATAGGAAAAAAGGTTGCAAAGGAGTCCCATGGACATGTTGCTAAATGTCCTGTAGAACGGAGATGCCTGCCTTTCCTGGTGCGGGATATAAGCAGAGCTGAGAGCCTAAATACTGGAGGAAGCTGGCAGAAAGAAACAGCTCGTCTATGTAATTGAGCTCTGCTGACTACTACAAGGTGTAAAGCCAAGACAGTGAAGAGCAAACCAGATCCTTACTCTCCTCTACTTCCAAGATGGTCCCTAGAGTATGGAGACAGCAAATGAAAGATTATGGAGTGGTTTGGGTTGGAAGGAACCTTAAAAAGCATCTAGTTCCTGCCTTCCTGCCATAGGCAAGCATGCCACCTTGAAAGATGCCTTAAAGTAGGTGATTATTCCTCCCACCTGACCATATGCATTTAAACACCCTATGGAGAGATTCACTCTGCTTCTCTTTATGGATATGAAAGGCAGATAGTGGTGTGGTGTCTAGCAGCTACCTGCAGTACATGGCATCACCAGAGGCTATACTTAACATTTCTGTTGAATGTCTCTGTTCGGAGAAGATGAATCGCCATCTGGAAGATCCTCTCTTCCCTGACTGCATGATGGGCAGTAAAAGTACTGGCTTCAACAGGATACCTTAATTTGTAGATAACCAAATTTAAGCCTTTAAGAAGGGTGGCATGAATAGAGCTTCAAATGACAATGACTGGAACAGCAGAATGGGAATTAGACATAGCATGAAGCCTGTGGCAGACAGAGCAACAAAACAGGAACCTCTTGTCCCAGTTTCACCACCTAGCCCAAAGATCCTTGCGTCAATGCACTACAGAGTCTTCCTGGCATTGTATGTTATTGTGCCTTTTCTTTTACAGAAGATGCTCATTTGAGGCAATTGCATATTCCCTTACTTATTTTGTGCCCAGCTCCAAACCCAAGTAGAAAAGACAGATCACTCATCAAGGACATGCAACCAGATTGGTGGTGGAGTGGCTTGTTTATTTATTTTGCAGTAAGCAACTAACTGATTGCTTGCTTAAGCAAAGAAATGAGACAGTGATGTTTTCACTTTGCAGTGACTTTACCTCCAAGGAAACTCAATCCCGATGTGACCACAACCCGTGGTATTTCTTCATTCTCCTCCCCCCTCCTTGCCTCATTTTTAACGCCCTTCACAAAATCCAAAGGTTAAAAGGTCTACAAAAAACCTGTGTTATCTGTCAAGCATCCTCTGTGGTTGGAGATGGGCAGCATTATCTCAGCTGCCATCCCTGCCACTCTCAGTTCCTACTCAGCATAACCAGTGGTCCTGGTGGGAGAGTTTCCCAGCATGGCAGGAGCTAATGCTAGAAACTTCATTAAGTGGCTCATGTGAGCATTCAAGTGTGTGCCTTTCCCTTGGTATCAATGAGGAGGAAAAACCCCAAATGAGCCTAAATCATGCATATTTTAGTAAGAAGATGGAGACATATTGTTAGCATAAGCTTATAGTACACACACTTGAAATCAATCAATGCCTGGAGAACTGCAGTGCTTGCTGCTCTTCAAACAGCTTTACAGCATGCCTCAAACAGCAGTTGTACAAAGGGGTAAGAGACCAGCAATTCATTGAAGACCAGCAAAAACATTGAAAATGCAGAGATAGAGCCAGGTACTTACATCCATTTTATCCCATAGCAAAGCCCTGTCTGCAGAATCAACAATAGAAAACCAGCTAAGAAAAATTGCAGACTTGGCTTCATTTTCTCCACTTTCTCCTGCTTGCCAAAGGAAATCACCTTCTCCAAAGAAAAAAAAAAATTAAAATGACTTTTTCTAATATTTTGTGCAATGTATTTTCCTTCAGTTGGGTGTTGCTCGTTCTTGGAAATGAACAACCTGAAAGGAGAGAGAGAAAGAGCCCGAGCTATGGTTAACTCTGAAGTTTAGCGAGTCACTGCGAGAGAGAAATCTATTATCCAAATTGCAAAGGAGTGGTTTATGAATCACAAAAAGGTTTGGATTATCCCTTCTGAGTCCCCTCCCTTGCCAAGTCTTGATACAACCTTTTGAGTCAACAGGCAGACAAACCGTATGGGTTGAATTACACAGTTATGGTCTGATTGTGTGTTTCCATTTAACCCTGCATGTGGCAAGACTTTATTTGCTGTTTCACTTTAGTGGGGTTTTTTTCTCCCCTTCTCCCAAAAATTTGTGTAACTGCTCAGGAAGAAAAAAAAAAAAAGATAGATCTTTAGACTAGCCCAAATCTTCAGCTATTCATCTCTCCCTTTCCTCTCCCCAGATTTATTTTTCCTCTCTCTTTTTCTGCAGAGAAGACAAATTATAAAAACCACATTTCCCTACTTAATGTAGATGCCCTTGCCCTGCAGATGTTTCTCTCTGATCTGTTACAATAAATGTGTTTCGCTCTTTACCTTTTGCTTTTCTTCTCACCTCATTAAGTCTGCCTCTCACTTCTTCCAAGTCCTTGGCACCTGGAGCTCACCGAAAAGACTGCAACTTTGTAAACATAAAATCCCATTTTTGTCTCCAGGGAGCAGCCTGGAGGAGACAAAAAAGGTCTCAAGGATTCCCCCACACTCCTTTTCTTTTTGTTGGTTTTTTCCTTCTTCAGGCCAAACAAATAAACAAACCAGGTGCAGGACTTAAATACTGTCTCCAGGGCATGGCTTGCTTATTTTAGCAGCCGTAATAATAGCAGTAAATGGGTTTCCCTTCAGTTATTCACTTCAGACACTTCTCCGGGCTGCTTTTTGTGGTCTTAGCAGTGGTTTCCCATCCCATGAGAAAGACAACAACAAAATAAACGGAAAAACCTGCCCACCACATTGCATCTCTGGAATCCCACAGCCCATCGCACAGCACACTGGCATACCCAAACTGTAACTGTGCATCTCCCCACATCACGCCCTCAAAGGGGTTTGAAAATGGCTGGAGCAGTCGGCTTCACTTTGGGAAACCACTTACCCTGGAAAAAGGGTATCCTACCAGATCCCCAGCTCTGGATTTGTCCAGCTGCAGCTTTCTGCCTCAATATCCCCATTTGGGGAGCAACTGGGTTGGGGGAATGAATATTTCTGAGTGTTTTCTCTGCCATCTGCAGCGTATTTTTCTATTCAGGCTGCTTTTTGGCTATCCCAACCCCAGTGCCTGGTGTAAAGGGTTACTAGAGGAGTGCTGCTTTACAAAGGATTTTAATAACCTCTAGGGGCGAGTTCCTGGCTCCCTTGAAGTCTGAGACAAAACTGACTGCCTACAAGGGAGGCAGGATTTCATTGCCATGGATTGTTTTTCTTTAATGCCCACTTGGATTTGGGTTTGATGCATCCCTTGAAGGCAGTTCTCCCACAAGCATCCAGGCATACATACTTCTTGTTTCAGAGTATTTCTGTGTCTTTTAATCTTTGGGAGCCCTTTTCTTCCCACCTCTCCACAAGTACACTGGAAACCTTCAACCCTTAATCCTGCCCATGCCTTTCAGTGTCTATTTAGGTATTTCAGACCCCTTATCTCACTCCCATGAACTGCTGGACAACACAAGAGTCAGGTGTAAAATGTTTTAGATGGTCTAAAACCCTCTCACTAAACCTGACCAGCCAACACCATTCTCTACTTCCCCCCTCCCTGCCTTGAAAAAGTCACAGTTAGGGTTTTTTTCAGCCCCTGTAGAGGAAGAGAAATTATCTAATTCCCCCATACCTACCCAAAGAACTGCAATCTTTGCCTGCAATTGCACCCCTTTTATTGAGAGAGGTAATAATGCCTTTTTCCACTCAGTCTAGCAATGGTTACATTTGCAAGAGCAATTTGTACGGGGAGGGGAGGGACACACTTTCAGGCAGATGTGATGTTTACAGCTCTGTGAGCTCTGGGTCAGTGATCAAACCAACAGCAAGTGGCCTGTGGACTCCTAAAAACAGGAGCTGTTTTTAACTCAAAGCTCTCTTTTTTCTTCATCTCAAGGCTGTTTGCAGCCAGCCCCACCCTGGCACACAGAATACACTCCCATCAGACACCTCCAAGACTCTGAACTCAGAGATGGGAATAGGCAATTTTAACTGTATATAAACGTGTGAGTATACAGCTCACATTTTTCCAGTTTTCCCATCCAAGAAACAAAGACATCCACTTGACTCTGCTGCCAGCCTGCAGCTCTCTCCAGGAGCACAGCAGTCTGATTTAGGGGTAGCATATCCCTAAATGACCTGCAGTGAGGACTGGGTGGTGGAGCTGATTCCAGCTGCCGGGTGTCACCTGCCTCTTGTTGTCTTCTGCATCTCTCTTCTCCCCTGCAGCCCCTGGGTGTCCCCACTACCCTGCAGCCTCCCGGACTCCTCTCTCCACTGCAGCCCCTTGCATTGCCCTTCACATTTGCAGCTCCAAGGCCCCCCTCTGCCTTCAGCCCCTGGGTCTCCAGTCTCCCTTCCAACTCTTGGGTCTCTCCTCTCCCCTGCAGCTCATCGGGCACGGGTCTCTCCACCCTCTGGTTCTCCTTCTCCCCTGGGTCCTCCCCTCTCTCTTGCACTCGTACTTCCCCTCGCCGGGTCTCAGGTCTCTTAATTCAGCCTCCGAGTCTCCTCCTTCCTTGCATTCCCTCGGGTATTCCCTCTCCCTTGCAGTCTCCAAGCCTCCTCTCTCTTGCATTCCCCCGGTTCTCCCTGCCCCATGCATCCTCCCGGGTTTCCCTCCTCCTTGCAATCCTCCGGGTCTCCCCTCTCCCTTGCATCGTCCAGGTCTCCATTCTCCCTTGCAGTCTCCAAGCCGCCTCTCTCCCTGGCATCTCCTAGGTCTGCTTTGCAGCCTCTAAGAATCCTCTCTCCCTGGAACCCCCCGACGTCTTCCTCCTCCCATGCATCCCCTCGGAATTCATCCCCTCTCCTTGGAATTCTCTCCACGCCTCGCAAACCCCTGTTCTTGGCCAGTCCCGCACCTTCGGCGTTTCGAGGAGCTCCGCCGAGACACTGTCCCCTTCCCACCCGTCCCGGCAGTGGCTCGCACCCCCCTGCGGTCCCCGCTTACCTCCACCCGGGCCGGGCTGCGCGGGGACCGGGTCCGCTCTGACGGGACGGCCCCCGGAGCCGCCTTATATGCGGCCCCGTCGGCTTTGATATGCGGAGTGATGTCAGCTCGGATTAGCATAACAAAAGGCTCCGCGCCCCGCGGATGCCTCCGCGGGCAGGGCCAGGGCTCCGCGCGGCTCCGCGCGGCTCCCTCCCCGCGGTCCATCCCGGCACAGCCCCTCGGGAGCGGGGACGGGCGAGAGGGGGGGCCCCGGCCGAGGCCCCCGGGGATGGCGGGGACTCGGCGGGACTCAAGAGTGTTATTCTAATGAGCTGTTAATGATTAGCAATCATTAGCAACAAAAACAGCGAGTTGGTGTTTTCGCCGGAACGTGAGCTTTCCCGAGGATGCTCCGCTCTCGGAGCTGAGCGACCGCTGCCCGAGAAAAGGACAAGGATATTTGTCGCGCTCGGGGCTGTCAGTTAGATTTGGTTCTTCTGCGAGGGTAAGGAACCCGGCAGTCCCTCAGCACAGTCGTACCTCACCACTTCCTGCTGTCGCCTGCAAGTTCCACAGCCTCTTCTCTGATCAGTCCGTAATCGGTGGAAAGAGAAGATGCTGAGGTCTGGTTTTTGCTTTCAGGTCAGAAGCAGAGATAGAGCCAGGTACTTACATCCATTTTATCCCATAGCAAAGCCTTGTCTGCAGAATCAACAACAGAAAACCAGCTAAGAAAAATCGCAGGAAAGAGCAGATGCTGAGGTCTGGTTTTTGCTTTCAGGGTTCGGGGTTGGAGGCTTGGTGATTGCCTGCTAGCAAAAGAGAAAGAGGAAGGAAAATATAAAGAAAAAGAAGAAAAGGGGGGGGGGGGGAAGGGGGAAAAAAAGAAAGTTAGTAAAAAAAGGAAAAGGAGAAAAGAAAAAGAAGGAAAGGAAAAAACAAACATACAAGAAAAGAGGAAAGGTAAAAAATAAAAAAGGAAAAAGAGAAAGAAAACTGAGAAGAGAAAAAGGGAGAAAAATGGAAAAGAAAAATAAAATTTAAAAATTAAAAGAAAATATAAAGAAAAAGAGAAAAGGAGAAGAGAGAAAGAAATAAAAGCAAAAATTATAAAAAAGAGAGGTTAATAAAAAGAAAAGAAAAAGGGAAAATACAAGGAGGAAAAAAGAGAAAGGAAAAAGAAAAAGGAAAAATAAAAGGGAAAAATGAAAAGAAGAAAAGAAAAACAAAAAAAAGGACAAATGAACAATGAAAACAAAAAAGGGAAAAGAAGGAAAATAAAATGAAAAGGAAAAGGAAAAAAATTTAGAAGAAAAAAGATTAAGATAAAAACTCTGTAAGAAAGAAAAGCACAACTGACTTCTGAACATAAGGCCTCATGAGTCTGAATTTAAGACATCTGTCAGCCATGGGCTCTGAAAAAATGGATGCTGGTTGTAAAAGTACTTGTGTAATTTTTTTCATTTGGTTTAATTGTGGGTTTCAGGTGAAAGGAAAGAAGAGAATAAATGCTTTAATCCCTGGATCAAGAGACTCAAAACAGTTTCCTTAAGGTCTGTTTTCCGGACAGCTATTTATATAGGATAATTTTTTTATGTATGTGTCCCTGTGCTGACTGCATTCATATACACAAGTCACAAAAGGTCCTGTGTGAACTGCTAAGAACCTTGTATACACAATCCCAAATTCCCAAAGCCACTATATTATTTGTTTAAGACCCAGTTTTGCCAGCAGCTTTGCACAGTATGTCCATTTTTCTTTGTGTGACAGCTGCCCAGAAGTACTCAAACTGCTCCAAACTTCCATTTCCCTGGCCTTCCTCCCATCCCACTGACCCCCAAAAATGTGTACCTACAAGGAGGAGGTTTTATCAGGGTTCACCAAGGAGGACATATTTACACAGGGAAATTGCCGGGTATCTATTGCAATCTGACTTGCTGTGCAAATGCTCTGATTTCTGTATAAATAGCCTTTTTCCAAATTACTTTAACTTTTAAAGGGCAGCAGGGAAAATGCAGTTGTTATTAGTCAATAGGAGTAGAAGTAGTAAGTCGTGGCTGTTGCATTACTCATGATTATGCAGTAGGTATCTACTGTGCTCAGAACTGTGCAAACAACACAGCTACAAGAGTCCTACCATCAGATCTTCATGGTCTTAATATCGGTGCTGAGAGGTGACTGGCCTTAATAGGTGCTGAGAGGTGATGGTGTAGAGGAGGAATATAGAAAGAAGGAGATGGTTCCAGTCTGCACGGTTTTCTTGAGTACTAACAGTGTGTTAAGGCTCAGAATTGTGGAATCATTAAGGTTAGAAAATCCCTGTAATATCATTGAGTCCAGCACTGTCAGGGCCACCACTAAACCATGTCTGACATGCCAGGGAATCTTTAAAAAAATGGCACTGGACTACAAGTATCTACTCATTGCAGTGTCCATGGGAGCTGCTTGTCCATGTGTTCATCAGGACAGAAGGACATAGGAGATACAAGTGAAAAGGTGGGACAAAGAGTAAGAAACCAGAAGGATGCACACATAAAGGATATAGGATAAATATGCTCTGCACTATCCACGTGCATAGAGAGAACATTCAGGAAGAGCCTTGGGAAGTTTAAAACCACTCCAAAACTTTAATCTGAGACAATTTTGTGCACAGACAAGCCCCCAGGCCCTGATATGACAAATTATTTCAGCACATATTTAAATACTCTTTATGTGACGTGTTGTGTTCTAAGTGCGTTGATGAATCAGGGAAGTCCATTGTTGAAGTGTTGCAGTTTTATGTTTCCTGTTCCTCATGCACACATTGGGGTGTGGGTCTGGTGGTAAAGCATGGGTGCTTTTGGAGCACCTGGGAGGTAGGGAGCTGCCAAGGTGTGCATGTGGGGGGTTTATTTGACAGGACCTGGGTGCTGAATCAGTAACCTAAATCTAAAAGTTTAGCAATCATTACCTTTCCTACTGCTTCTATGAGTCAAAGCTATTACCATTTTCATCAGCAGGAGACAGTGATTCACCATTTTTCATGGGATTTTCATAAAACAGAACTGGTCACACCAGTGTGACAATTAACAAACCAGAGCTGGGGCTTTCCATTAGCATTTAAGCCCCAGGGGAAGCAAGTGGATGTTGGGCAAACAATCCTCTTTGGCTTTGCAGACTGCAAAGAAAGATTTTACATAGAGTGTGGATGTATCCATCCATTAATAGAAGTGGAGGCAGCTGGATGATATTTTCTGGATTGCATTTCCTAACTGACCTACTTGTTAGACTTAAATGTTTGGAAATTCATCTTCTTGCTAATCTTTAGAAATACCTTGGGGGTGCTATAAGAAATTCATTAGCATGTCAGAAAGATAACTGGACTGGAAAATAAGGCTTTATTGTAATCTGTTGCACCAGGTAACCTCCAAAACTTGAAGGCCTCTCCAAATCTACCATCAAAGTCCTTGCAGGATTTATGAAGAGTGTTTATGGAGTTGGGACACAGAATCATAAAATCGTTTAGGTTGGAAAAGCCCTACAAGATCATCAAGTTCAAGCATTCCCCCAGCACTAACCCACGTCCCCAAATGCCACATCCATGCAGCTTTTAAATCCTTCTAGGGATCATGACTCCAACACTGCCCTGGGCAGCCTGTGCCAGGGCTGAAAAACTCTTTGTGGGAAGAAATTTCTTGTGATATACAACCGTAACCTCCCATGGTGCAACTTGAGTCTATTTTTTTGGTCTTATTGCTTGTTAACTGGGAGAAAAGACTGACCCCCCCACCTCCCTACAGTGTCTTTTCATGCAGTTGTAGAGAGTAATAAGGTCTCCCCTGAGCCTCAGAAGACTGACATCAGTCTTAAAAGCTACCATGGGCAGCACAGGTGAGACTCCCTGCACCCAGATTTCAGCTACACCTGTCCCTGATTTCAAATGTAACTCAGAAGGAGTGACTCTCACTCAAGGAGTCCTGCAATCCCTTGCAGAAGTCCTAAATCTGTTACAGACCTTCCCAGACTTGCTCTAGATAAATCATAACTCTGCCATTGAGAGCAAGATACCACATAGGTATTGGGCTCAACTGGATTTCAACCAACCACACAGACACAAAAAAGGCATATGCTGTGTCTTGGTTTGAAAGACAGGTGTCTGCTAAGGAAGGCAGAAGCCTCCCTTGAAGTGGCAAATGTAACCCCTTTTCCTCCGAGTTATTACAATTTTGAAATCAAGGGCTTTTAGGCAAAGATGTGGGAAATAGGAATAACAGTTCTCTACTATTATAGATATAACCAGTCAAACAAACAGCAATAACTCTGGCAGTAACAGCAAACAATCCCAAACCCAGTCCCAGCCTTCTCGGCTGTCGGGCCCTTTCCCCTCGGGTGCAGTTCCGCTCGCAGCCGGCAGGGGCGCTGGCGGCTCCCGGTGAGCAGGGCAGGTGCGATGGTTCCCCCGCGGCTGCAGGGGGCGCTCCGGAGCGAGCTCGGGGAGCACGCGGCACCGGTAGCCTGGGATCCCGGGAAGGGATGGAACAAAGGCTCCACAAACCCCTGGACAGCTGGCCCCGGTGTCCGGCCGGACCCTCGGGAACAGCAGGCTGGAGCAGCAGGGATGAGCATAAATCCCGGGTGGCAGATGAGTTGTATCCAAGCAGGGAACCCCCCGGAGGTCTAGGCAGGCAGGGCGAGCACGCCTATAACACAGTGAAGGCTCGAAATCAGCAGCGGGGCAGGACGGCCACCGCCCGGCCTCCAGTGGGGCAGGGAAGGCGGGCCGGGGATCCTGGGATCTTTCTCTGCAGAAAAAGGAAGAACGGCTGAAAAGAACCAGCAGCTTCTCTCTTCCCAGCTTCTCTCTCCGAACGCTGCCGAGAGCGAACTGCCCCCACACCCCGGTGAAACAAAGGAGTAGCCAGGCCCACCCCACCTCCAGTGGGCAGCTCTTTTGTCTTTCCTCAAGCACCCAGCGATTTGTCATCTTAGTAACAGAATGGGGGAAAATTCCTTTAACAGAAAAACATCTAGACCTCTTAAAACCCCAACATGCTGTTACTAATGCACTAGGACCACCTATGCACCCCTCAGTAGCATTTCATTTATCATTTGTTTTTCTGTGTGTATCTCCTCGCTCTCTCTTCTTCCATCCCCCCCACAGGAGAACACCCTCCATGAATGACTCAGGATAACATTAAAAATCTGCAGATCCAGGACCCAACTGAAAATTCTCTTGGAGCAGAAGGCCATGCTCCTTCATTTAAAAAATCTTTACAACAGTGTGCCGAGTCATGGCACTCTCCAAATATTTAATAATATTATATAATTATGTGTATCGTGGGGTGTGGTATTATGGTTTTATCAGTGAGTTTCAAGATGGTGTGTGCTATGAATGAGCTATGAAAGCTATCATCCCCCAAAGGGGTTAGGGTAGCATTTCACCCAGCATCAGTGTGTGTGTTCTTCACGTGGAAGACAAAGGAGCCATGGATAAATGCCCCCAAGCAATTTTTTAAAAATTATTTAGCTGGGGCCAATGGCTGGAAGGTGCCAGAGCATGTGACAGGATGCCATTCCTACATTTTAAACAAGTATTCTGGCCATCTTGAGGCACAGGCTCCAGCTACAAATATAAATAGCTTTGAGCTAATGGCCATTTACCGTCCCAAAGCACAACTGGAATGGAAAACTAAGCTCCATTACCCACACTCTGCATCAGGAAACATCTCTCCTAAATCCCCCCAAGCCCTGCATTGACTTAAGTGAGTGGTTTTTTTGGTAAGAAATGTTGTATAATAATAAATTAAAGGTCAGTGACCAGGTTTGTGCCCTTGACCGTATTTATTTACTAGTTTAAGCAGATGCAAGTTTTTCACTGGGTCTCTAAGTTTCAATTTCAAGCATTGATAGGGACATTTTTTTTAAAGACTCTGCCACCTACTAAAAATAAGTCAAATTATTATCATATGAATTTTGAATATTCACCCACATACTTTATTTTCTGACAGTGAGAACAAGCAAAGACTGATGCTAAAATAATTTATGAAATGCTGAAGAGCAGGAGTATATATGAAAAAGTAAGGACTCAGAAATAAATCAAGAATAGGGAACATAATTGAGGAGTCATTCCTTTGGACTGCCTCATAGCAAGCATTGATATTGCTGAGGGGCAAATACACTGGTACAAGACTAATCTGTACAGCATCCAGGGAGAAGTTCCACATCTCTGTGAAGAGGAAGGTAGCTTCTGATACATTATTTTTGTTTTAAACATGAGGTTGTTCTGAAGCCAGGCAGTGGGTTAATAAAAGAATACACCTTGGCTGGGACCCAGCAGGGACTGGGATGCCAAGGAGCATCCCTGCAGATGCAGAGGAGAGATGTGTGAGCATCTGTCACAGCCACACCTCATTGTGCATGGAGGAGAGTGCAGCTCTAGCTGTGCCTCAGCAATGCCTGGTAGTTCTAAGATAAATAACACAAAGGAGGTTTTTTGTCCCAAGATATCGCAGTCAGAGGTAGGCAAAAGCTCTGTGGTTCTTCTTGTAGTGCCCAAACTCTAGAGATGGAGGCCAGATCCTACAGAAGCCATATGCAAACTGTCTTGTACCTATGGCTTGGACAGCTTTATAAGGGGATGAGGCCACTCTGTCCTTCCTCTGGCACCCAAGGCTACCTCTGTAAATCAGCAAGATTCTAGCAACCTGAGATTTCTCCTCCACCAGACATCTTGCAGAAAATAATAGCCTTTTCCAGGGTGAAATGCAAGCCTGAAGAGTTATTCTGCCTTTATTTTCCTCCCACCCTTAAATAGCAGACATATTTGTGCACTACCATCCCAATTACCTGCCCGTAAAGTTGTAGCCACAATCCATTTTCCCTAAATTTCAGTAGGTTTTGTCTCCCTCACTTTGTCTTTAATATCATCACCCATTACCTGTGCTGTAGGAGTGCCCAGTCCACGCCCAGTCCAAGCCACAGCAGTGACCAGTTCTTGTCCCACTGCACCAGCCCAGCTCCCATCACCAGCCAGAGGAATATCAAAGCAGAACTTACTGAATTTTGTGCCTTTTGGCTGGAGACCACTCAAGCCTGACCTTCCAGCCCTGGGACTGACCAGAAGTCTTCTCTTCCAGACCAAAGTTCCCACACCTACCCCCAACACTGCCTTTTAAAGACTAATAAAAACCAGCTGTCAACTCCTCTCTCCAAAGTTGAATGCTTCCTTCAGGGCAGATGAGTGCTTTCCCTTCCCTGAAGAAGTTCAGTAACCCCTCCTTTGCTGCAGTGCTGGAGCTGGAGTCCTCCTTGCAGGAGTGCTTATCTGTAGATGCATAATTAATAGCAGTGATTTGCAAGAGTGGAGAGAATGACACCAACTGGAAAGGATAAAATGCCTAAATAGTCTTTTTGGAATAGGAGGAATAATGTAAAATGTTCAGGGGGATGTGTTTCATTATGGTCCCTGCTTTGCAGCTGCTGGCTGAGAGTAGAAATGCCTCATCTGCAAGCAAGATATTTGTTAGACATGCCTGTACCTGCCCAATTTTATTCTGGTCCCTGACCCCAGCGTTCATTCTCACTCTGTGATTTGAAGCAGGGAGCAGGAGAAAGCTGTGCCAGGTTTTGCTGTGAGTCAGTGGTTCTTGGGACGATTTCATGCAAGGCAGCATGAGGGCCAGGTTATCCAAAGGGCTTTTGGAGAGGTTTTCAGACAAGACTGACTTCCAAAAAAGAGGGTGGACTTTTTGCAGGGCTCAAGGCAGCCATCCCTGCTACTATATCTCCTGAGCAGATATTCCAGTGCTTCCAATACTTCAAAAATAAGATTTCTGTAGCCTAAGTGAGAGCTGAGCATCTCTTCAAACCCATGTGTGAGCAAAGGGGCTGAACATTTCTGAAGATCCAGACATAACTTTCTCTACTGAAAGGACATTCTTCTCCCAAGTAACAAGCAATATAACAAGAGGAAATGGCCTCAAGTTGTGCCAGAGGAAGTTTAGATTAGAGATTAAGAAAAATTTCTTCCTCAAAATGGTTGCCAAGCCCCAGAACAGGCTGCCCAGGGCAGTGGTGGAGTCCCCATTGCTGGAGGGATTTAATAGATGTGTGGATGTGGCACTAGAGGACGTGAGTTAGTGGTTAGCTTGGCAGTGCTGGGGGAACGGTTGGACTCCATGATCTTACAGATCTTTTCCAACCCAAATAATTCAGTGATTCCATGGTTCTATGACACATTTTTAGACTAGGCACAGCAAAGCAAGACTGAGATGGGCCATGGGTCCCCTTGGTTAGTTGCAGTCCACAGCCTTGAGCAGAGAATGTACAATCCCCAGACTGGGGAAGGATCTCAAAGCAACCTACAGCACCCCAGCTCAGCCAAATATTTCTGTTTGCAACTGTGAAAAAAGCTGCTTTGTGATGGAAATTTAGGACAGCTAGGAGATTAATGGCATGATCACCTTATGACCTAACTTGACAAGAGCTGGCAAAGTAGCAGAGAAGATAGCAAAGAAGGTACCATTCTTGGAAACTCAGACTGGAACCATTTGGACAAGGAAAACTTTCTCCCAAATACACCCTGGGCTATGTAATCATAAATCACAGTCAACATCAGACTTTTATGTTTTTACCTGAAATCTTCCTTGTTTTTTACAGGAGTCAATTCATACATCTGTCTCACTCAATCCTTTCCTGACTTCAAAACATAAATTTTGAAGCAAATCTGTACAGCTCAAGTGGGGTCTACTTTTCAAGCATCCATGTCCCATTTAGTCCTGCTAATACTCTAGATGCCGGCTTCTCCCAGCTGGGACACAACCGTGGATACCCAGAGTTCCTCATCTGCTTGCACCGCTGGGAGACCAGCAGACAAAAACCTGGTCTCTGATTTATGTAGGCATTCTTTAAAAAAGTACTTAAGACATTCTTGAGATATTCAGCCTGAGTTATCTTCCTTTCCAATTGGTTTCATTAAAGAATGGTCTTTAAGGGGATGCTATGAAAACCTTTCATTCTTTCCTATAAGCACCCAGGCTTGGCTAAACTGCCAGGAAAACACCAGAGGTGAATGCTATTTGTTGACAGCAGTGATTTTTTTCCCCTGAGTGATTTCTCTGTAATCCTGATGTGATTTCTCTCTGATTTCACCTTATGCTTCTGTTAGGTTTTCTGTTTACCTACAAACACCTGATTACAGGCTTTGGTTTGTCTTCCATAATGGGGTATGTTCATCATAAAAACATTGTGAAGTAGGTGCTGAGCAAAGTATAGCACTTTTAAGGCTGTACTATGGATTCATGGCCTGACTCAGCACTGAGTTACTTGAATTTTATTCTAGAGCCATTTCAAGGATTAATTATAGGCTGGCACAAAAGCTTAGGCAGGCATTTGTTCCTTTTGCTGCCTGGTATCATCACTTTTGAAAAACAAAGGCTGCTACATATTACTTATTCACTTAATTGCACAGAATCTACAGAACTAATATTCATGAAATATTTTAAGTGAGGAACTCTGTGGGGTAAATGTCCATGAAGCTTGTTCTTTCCTTAGCCAAATACAAGATGTGTTTGAAAGCCATATGTCACTTCGTTCATAGAGTCAAGTGCTTGTCAGCATGAGTACAGGAAGTTTATTAAGGTGAAAAAATGGGGAAAAGAAATGGGGTCTTGTTTGAGCCACCTTACTTGGACATATCCCCACAGCCACCAGTGCTGATGGACATGGAAGCTGAGTTGCAATGGGGAATGGCCACAAAAGCCTGAAGACAGCACACAAAATTTGGTCTTCTGATCCCATGTCCATCCCTCATCCCCACCAGCCCCTGTGAGCTGGGTTAAGCAGGTGTCTGGATGCCTCTAGAGGATGTGCCTGACAGGGTGGTCATACTGGCATGACCTAGCTGGGATTATAATGCTGCTTCATCAGCTCACGGAGGCTTGGGACATGAATCCTACAGTGGACAACCCACCCCACCTGCCCAACATGCTGTTTTCCCTGGAAGTGAAGAATTTCCCTGGAATTCAATAAGAAATAGTACAACCAAACAGCATATCAGCCTCAGAGTAAATAATTTCTTGAAAATATCTGATCTAAATCTACCCTCTTTCAGTTTAAAAGAGTTTTCCCCGCTCCTATCACTATCTGCCCATGTTAAAAATCACTCTTAATCTCTTTTATAAGCCCCTTTAAGTACAAAAAGACAACAACAAGGTGTCCCCAGAGCCTTCTCTTCTCCAGGCTGAACACCCCCAGCCTGTCTCCAGAACAGAGGGGCTGCAGCCCTTGGAGCGTCTTCATGGCTTCCTCTGGACTCATTCCAGCAGCTCCATGTCCTTCTGATGTTGGGGTCTCTAGATCTGGAGGCAGCTCTGCAGGTGGGGTCTCACCAGAGCTGAGCAGAGGGGCAGAATCATCTTCCCTGAACTGTTAGTAAACAGTATTTAAACATGGACATAAAGGCATCAGGTCTCTGTGAATTACTGCAATCTGCTGGATTGGTATAGCTGCCTAATCCGACAGAGCCTCAGCTAGCACATGAGTGCACGTATGCTTTAACAGTCACAGCTGGGAAGGACCACCCTGCCCATAAACCCAAGAAGTTCAGATGTCATCCCAAAGGACGCATTCACACAGAGGCTGAGGGCTCTGTGCTGTAACCATTTTGGGATATATTCCCTGTCCCTCTCCAGACTGGAGATCTAACCCAGTGCTTTCTTCTTTTCTTTCAGTTTCTGAATCTAGTCCCTGATTGACTCAGGGGAAAAGTTCTACTAATATCAACAGGACACGATCAGTCGTGAAAAGCCACAGCCTTGATAAACTACAATAATCCATATTCACTGAGGAGCTACTTCTCCTTCTCACTGCTCTGTTTATCCCTCCCACAGCTGTGATAACAGCACAACTTTTGCTAGAAGAACAACCCAGAACTTGCTACTTCCATGTGAAAACACAACAGCTTCAGTTACTGACTCATACTAATACTCTGTGGGACAACTCCTATATTTCTACACTTTTTAAACATTTTGTACTCCCCTGTTCTTCTGTCTTCTGCTCTTTTTTCCTTCAGCACAAAAAATGCATACAATGTTCTTTGGTTGTTGTTTCATTTTTTTGCTTGTTTTGGTGGTCTGGTGGTTGTTTTTTTTTTTTTTTTTAAACTGGAGAAGGTGAGCCAGGGAAGGAGCATATCAGAGCACATTAAGGCAGACACTAGAATGGCAAGCCAGCAGAGATACTGCTGGCAGAGATATATGTGGCACAGAGCATCTCTGAATAAACAATAATAATAAAATAAAAATAATAAAAGTAAAAGCAGCAGAAAGCTTTCTTTCATTCAACCAGGCCAAAAAAGTAAAATTTTGGCAAGAAATAATCTGAGAAAGTGCCTGAAGACCTGGAATTAGGTTCTGTATCATACAGAAGAGCCAAAAATGTGTTTGGCCACAAACAGCATGTGATGCATTGCAAAATGCTTCACAAGGAGATATTTAAAGGGTGGGATGGTTGGCATGGAGAGGAAAAGGGGGAGAGGCATTGCTGTGGAAGGAATATCTTTAGCCTTCAAACAACAGCCACCAAAACATCCCAAATACTCCGCCTCCCCAGAGGTGACAAGAGTTGAAAGTTTTGTGCAGGACAGCTTTTCAGGGATAATATAATCTCATTTAAAATTAGTTTTAACTGTTCTTTTCATAGTGAGAAGGAAAAGCCCACAGATAGGGCCTGATGCAGGGATGTCAGAAGGCTTTGGATTAATGGGGTTTGGATTGGACCCATGGTGTAAGAGACAGTGTTCCAATCTAGCCATAAATAAAGTGACTTCCATTAATGTTTATATTTCCTTTAATTTATTTAACCAAGAAAGTCAGCAGAGGCCCATAGGTCTCCATATTAAGAATGAACAGGCCAAGACAGCAGCAGATAAAATTTGCACCAGTGTAAATCAAAGCTTCCATAAGTCATACCATACTCAAGAAACCATGGGTGAGTAAGGCAATAAAATGTCACCATTTTTGCTTTATTGTCTCACTCTCAGAACTCACTTTCTGCTGGAACCAAACATAATTTCTCCTTTGTCTTTTTAAGAGATCCTGAAGACAATGGATCGAACTTGTTGCAAACCCAGGGTCCAGAGTGGCAGTTCAGGAGCTGGGATTTGCATGCAACTCGCAAATGTTTTGCCTCCCTTTATGGCCAGATAATAACAAAGATGAAATCCAGAAGCTTTACTACTTCTTTTCTTACTTAATGTTGGAAAAGGCTGCACCTTATTAGACCCACGTTATGAAAAATTATTGTAGTCCAGCATTGTTTTTCCCTATATAATTTGAGTTTGTCCATATATAGACAGCTGTCTATCCTGGAAATGGATGTGCTTAATTTTTCCCATCTCAGGGTGCAAAGAGTCATGGTGAGCCCTGCAGAGGGGCTGGTTCAGCATCTCACCTTCCCTAGCATGGGGCTGCAGAGACATTGTGAATGCACTTTTCACCAGGGTGAATATTTAATTCTTGAAAGTTCATCTTGGCAAGTAGCCCTTTTCCCATCCAGTCATGGAACCCACCTCCTCAGGCCTTTTGGGCATACCACATGCACCTCCTCCCCTCCTCCTCTTCTCTTCCTCTTCTCTTCTCTTCTCTTCTCTTCTCTTCTCTTCTCTTCTCTTCTCTTCTCTTCTCTTCTCTTCTCTTCTCTTCTCTTTTTTCTTCTCCCCACAGGACAGCACCAGTTTACCACTGTGTTACAGTGATGTTGTTCCTGCTACTACAATCATGACTCTGTCGTGATTTCTATCATAAACCTCAGACCGTATCTTTTGGGGGGGATGGGGGTGGGGATTGTGGTTTTTCTTTTCTTTTTCTTGGGTCTATAATTTAGCCCAGCAGGATCATAAAACCTCATGCTGGGCTAAAATTCAGCTGCCAGGTCTTGGTTGGATACTAAATCTGATTTAACCCTGAGGATGCTGAACTGCTTTCAGATAGATGACAGTTTTAGGGTACTGGGCACACCAACATGTGGGAGATGAGTCCTTAGGGGCAGCAAGAAGGGGTGGCCCACTTTGATTTGGGGTATCTGGGAGCCAAAATGCACAGAAAATCCAGCTGGGCAATGCCACATCCCAACTGCCATGGTCTCCTCAGCTTCTCTTGGACTACAGGCTGATATCCCTTATTCCTTTGGTTGACATCTTTATTCCACATATCCTCATGGGTATTTCATGCTCAATCTGTTCCTCTTCACACTGAATTTTTCAGTGCATTTAATGCACACATTCATACAAAACCTCACATTCATTAAGTTTTACCAGATGTTTGTCACTCAAAAGCATCTTGTACCCCTTATTCTACATTTCACTGAATCAGGTCTTTGATCAGTCCTTGTTTCCTAAGCCCCACTCCAGAGAGATTGAGTTTTCCCAGAAAGACCACTTAAGTTCAGGTTGTTTTTGGACCTGACAGCAGCTGCAACCCCTCAGAAACCGCTGGTCTCAGAAAACTTGGGGCCAAACTCATACAATCAGTGGCTCATATGTTCCACCAGATCAGAAAGTCTTTCAGTTGTCTCCTCCAAGAGAAACTTAGGTGACAACTCAGTAGAATCATAGAGTCATTTAGGCCAAAAAAGAGCTTCAGGAACATTGAATCCAACCATTAAACAGCCAGTCCAACCAGCACTGCCACTAACCCACGGCCCCAAATGCCACATCTATACAGCTTTTAAATACCTCCAGGGATGGAGACTCTACCACTGCCCTGGGCAGCCTGTGTCAGGGCTTCGGAGCCATTCTGGGGAAGAAATTTTCCATCTTATCCAATTTAAAACTCCCCTGGCACAACTTGAGGGTGTTTCTTCCTTTCTATTGCTTGTTCCCTGGGAGCAGAGTCCCCAGCTGGCTCCACCTTCCTGGCAGGGAGTTGTAGAGAGTGCTAAGTTGCCCCAGGAGCCACCTTTTATCCAGGCAGAGGCTCCCCAGCTCCCTCAGCTGCCTTTCATAGGACTCATGCTATAGATCCTGAGCACAGCACAGATACAGCTGACTCATGGACAAGGATTTACTGGGGGGAAAAAATATCTACCATGAGGACACGCTGCATCAGGGAAGGCAGAACAGGAACTGCTGATGAATCAGC
Organism: Coloeus monedula; assembly: GCF_965178545.1. Classification (NCBI taxonomy): domain Eukaryota; kingdom Metazoa; phylum Chordata; class Aves; order Passeriformes; family Corvidae; genus Coloeus; species Coloeus monedula. The sequence continues at coordinate 16,624,476 of NC_138783.1, forward strand.
TGCCCACAGATTCCCCACCACTGAAATGCTAAAGGAAAAAGGCCTGATGAAAGGGAGTGACGCTGTCTTGCAGTTATGGTGGGATAGAGCAAGCACAGTTCCAGTTCAACCTACCTTCTTTAGCTACCTTCTCTAGGCTGGAAATAAACCCTTTCTGATTTGGTGTCTCCCTGTATCTCATTTTTTTATCTCAACACAATTGTTTATACTTAAACACACAGGTTTAAATACAGCTAAATCAGTGTGAGGTGGATTCTGATGGCAGTGGGTGAGCTTTTCTTCCATGGATGCTGCTGCTTCTCTGGGATGGTCTGTAGGTCACCCATGGCACTCATGCATCTCTGCCTGTAGAAGTTGATGGTGTAGATAGGTTCAAGCTCCAAAGAGCACAACAGATGGCTCAGTGCCTAGGATGCTACAAGGGACTCCTAGGAAATCATCCAGTGCCAGCTCCATACCCAATTCGGTTTGGAGAAAAGGATGTTCCCTCCTAGACCTGCTTATCTCTCCCCTGGCCTGGAAGGGAAGGGGTGGAGGAGAAGGAGAAAACACACTTAATTAAAGCAGCACAGCACAAAACCTGGACACACATGTTCTCATCTGGAATGCAAGTGTAATAGCACTTCCCTAGCCTGTGGGGACACAGTGAAAGGCCGTTAAAGACTTTTGCATTGATCAGATACTTCAGCCATGAAGGTCCTCCTGAGAGCTTAAAATTGATGGGATGAGGTATTATGACTGTACAAAACTCTAATCTATCAAAGCAATAATCTATGGAAGAAAGACACTTTACAACGCAGTTACACAGCAGATGGTGAGTTATGATGTATTCCACCAATTGTACGCAGGAGAACAGTACTACTAAAATATGTTGACCTGACAGATTAATAGCTCAGAACTGCAATCCAGGAGAGGTTAGACTCGCCTGTGCTTCCTCTGGGGTTCTTAACAATAAGGAATTAAATAAATATTACAAACTGAAGATTAAGTTCAAGTAATATTAAAGCAAGGCTTTAGTCTGGATGGAGGCTATAAAACTGTTATCATGGGACTCAACGTTTATTGTGCTGCAGTGACACCACTGAAACACTGCACCATTTGCAGATAAAGCATGGCTCCTGCTGCTAATGTTGCCAGCCCATCCCAGGATCTGAGAAGCCAGATGTGCTCCTCTGGCTGTGGCACCCCCTCTGGCAGCATCATGTGCCTGATCCTCTCATCCTTTTACATATCATTGTGATCACTCCCATCCTGGAAAAAACCTAAAAAATAACCAGAAGGGAGGTGGTTTATTTGCTTGTTTGTTGGTTTATTTGCTTGTTTGTTTGTTTGTTTTAAACTTTTTGGAAGTGAAACACAAAATCTTGCTGGAGCTTATCACTGCTAAATTATTTGTTGTGAGGCACATGATTTCACCTCATGTCCATATTCCTCTCTTTGACATTCCTGTTTGGATTCCAACAGAACCTGGGTGGAGATAAAGGAACAGGGGTTATTCACACCAGGTAATTTAAAGCACATAGAGTAATTGTCAAAGATGGTTTGGAACTTCCATAGTCAGTGGAGGAAGAGAAGATGCTCCAAAGGGCAATTGGGAGCCCTGGAGCTGAGGTCAGAACTGGCATTTTGGCTGCAAGCTGCTGTGTTTTAGTTTATGGTTGGTCCCATCCAACCCTAACCATGAAACCTTGCCCGCAAAAGGTTTGATTTGCCTCACCCTTCTCGAGCATTCAAGGAAGTGGATGCCTAATTCAGTTGGCTCTCCTTCCTCTGAAGGTGATGGACAGTGCAGTCCCTACCAAACACTCCTCTGCAGGGGTCTGGAATAAGCCTTTCCCATTTCAGACTAGCATAATCACCAGCGCTGCAGGAGAATTCTGGAAATTCAAACCTCTGTTTTGGAAAAAAGCAAAACAGAAAAGGAAGAAAGGAGGGAAAAAGGACAAGAGTGGGGGGAAAAAGAGAATGAAAAAAGAAAAGAAGAAAAGAGAAAGAGAGAAGGAGAGGGAGAGGAAGAGGAAGAAGGATAGCATGTAGAAAGCTACCTTTGTTCTTCATTACATTAAATTTAAAACATCACACTGGTAACAATATATTGGTCTCATTACACAAAGACAGTAAAGTCCAGCTAGCTCATAATTGCACCAATAAAGAGCATGATTTGTCAATAAAAATTAAGGCAGTCACTGATCCATAGTCTAGATTTCCTGCTTGGAATGAAATTGTAAAATATTGTTATCAAATTCGGTGCAAAGCAGAGCAAATGTGCAAACCAAGCCAAGCAAAAGTATACTCCTCCTCTTGCTACTGTCATATGAAGCCAGACAGGACCAGGTCCTTCATCAGAACACCCCAAACCACCTAGAGCCATTGTGAAAAGAAATCCCATTTTTTAAGCTGTATGGAAAGTCTTTGCTCATGATTTTATGTGTAACTTTTTTGGCAACTTAGAAAAAGAGGCACAGAGGACCTTGATTGAAAACTGATGACACAATCTCTCCCTGCTTTTAGCATTTTGGCATGCAGCACAAAAGCATTTCTGAAATCCCTCCAGTATCTAGAACTGTACCTGGAATCCTTTTAGGACTAATATTAAAAGTGTATGGTAGGCTAGAGGCAGGTCTACTCAGAGGAGTGAACATCAAATGAGTTCCCACCCTTCTATCAGCGAACAATAGAAAGACAAGAGTCTTGTGTGATATATTTTTGCCTCTGGAGGGAAAAAAATCTTGAGAAAGTACCTTCAACTTAATTTCAAGCTAATTTGTTTGGTGTTTTCTCAAAGAGCCTTAAAAATGTTTGCAATCTCCTAACCATGACTACAGGTCTTGTTTAGTCAGTTCCTAACCCCACCACTGAGCCCTGGTCTTCCAGGAACACATGCCAAAGAAAATGTTTGGAAAAAAAAAATACATGTGGTCTCTACTTAGAAGTCTTAAGGCTATCTGGATCATAAATCTGTTTTGGGGTGTGCGGCAATGCTTATTTACTCCCAACTGATTGTTTTCTTTGTGAGAACTTTTCAGCCAAGTTAGAAAGCCAGAAAGTTCTGATTGTAGTAAATCCATAACGTACCTTTAAGTAACAGCTGAAGGTATTCACTAAAACTTATCCTCAGAAAAAAAGACACAAGAGATACTCATTCAAACAAATCCTGGTCTGATGCCACACCATGGGCAGATGGGGGGGGAGGGGTGTGGAGGATTCTGCACCTCTGCTCCACTCAGGTGAGAACCCACCTGCAGATATGCCTCTAGCTCTGGTGTCCCTAACATCAGAAGGACATGGAGCTGCTGAAATGAGTCCAGAGGAGGCCACGGAGGTGCTCCAAGGACTAGAGCCCCTCTGCTCTAGAGACAGGCTGAGAGAGGTGGGGGTGTTCAGTTTGGAGAAGAGAAGACTCCAGGGAGATTTAATTGTGGCCTTCCAGTAACTGAAGGGACCCTGCAGAAAGATGGAGAAAGGCTATTTACAAGGGCCTGGAGGAACAGGACAAGGGACAATGGCTTCCCACTGCCAGAAGGCAGGGTTAGATGGGATATTGGGAAGAAATTCTTGGCTGTGAGGGTGTTGAGACCCTGGCACAGATTGTCCAGAGAAGCTGTGGAAGTGTTCCAGGCCAGGTTGGATGGGGCTTGGAGCAACCTGGTCTAGTGGAAGGTGTCCCTGTCTATGGCAGTGGGTGGAACTGGATGACCTCTAAAATCCCTTCCAACCCAAACCATCTATTATTCTATGACTGTATGATTTGTATCAAAGAAGATGACCAGGGGAATAGTAGTGTCATTATTAGAGGGTTGCAAACAAAAAAGCAAAACTCTGGGCAGACAAAGAACATCTGGACTTGGGATTTGAGATGGAGATGAGGCTCCTCTGAGTGTCAGTGAAGGAGGAGGGCAAGGTACCCCACCCCAAGCAAACAGCTTGTGGCCCCACTACGGCTACAATGGTGAAGCTACTTCTGGAAGCTTTGGGATGAGGTTTGCTTTCAAGTTTCTAGTTTTATTTGAACTTCAAAGTGGAATCAAAAGTCAAAGAGCATGGGCTTGTGGGGCAGAGCTTTTCATGGTCTTCACCATTGCATCTCTCTAAGGGAGGGGTCTGTATCTGCATTCATGTCTCAGTTCACAACAAACCCAAACCAAAGAACCTGGTCCAGGTGAACACCTACCATATGCTGACCAAGACTGGGCCACAGGACCAGGCTATAGCTAATCTGAAAAAAAAGCCCTCTGAACTGTTGATGGCAAGTCATCAGCAGTTTTTCAGTCTGCATAGCCTGGTGGTGTGGATATAGCCAGGCACCTTCACCAAAGAGCTGCGGTTAGTGTTGGGGTGTGGATGAAGATGGTGTATAGAGACACAGAAGCTCCCAGCAGCTGAATTCATAGGCCTTGTCTTTACTGCCAAATAACAAAGTCTATTAAGTGTCCCTGACCCTGAGACCAAGTGGTATGGACCAGTGTCCACATTGCTCAGGACTGTCCCTGTCTTGAGCACACCCCACTAGAGAGCAAATGGCTTCTCCCAGCTCAGGTGTTGCCCCTCTGGCCCCAAGACAATAGAACTGTTTTGTGTGTTTTGGCCAAGTTAAACTGTCTGCAATAATATGTGGACTGTGCTGCAGACCACTGGGGTAGTGTTTTCTAGCAGGAAACCAATGCTTGAGGGTGGGAAGCCTGTTGCGATAGTGCTATATGTCTATGCATATATGCTATATGACCAGCAAGGCCAAAACAGGGTCAGACTGACAATCCCTGCCCATGAGGACTCTTGAGTAAACTCACTTCAGGGTGGGTATGTGGCAGGGGAGTGAGCAATGTGGGCCATCAGGATGGTCTCAAGCTCATCTTCTGATGTTCTCCTTATCAGCAATGGAGACAAACCCTTTTTGCTGAGTCAGCCATGGAGGCTCTGGGTTCATCTCACCTATTATGTGCAGGTGAAAGAGTCATTGTCCCTTTTGCACCTTGCACATACAGCCTCCTCACTTTGGTCCCAGCCTTTAAGAAACTGAAGTGCAACGTGGCAAATTCAGGTCTGGGGAAAGAGTTTGAAGGAAAACCCATATCACTCCTCCGCTCATCAAATTCCTCAGCTCTTTGAACATGAACCACAATAAAACCAATATTAAAACAAAGGGGACGCTAAATTAGCATCCTTAGTGAGTGCACCACACATGGGGTAGAAGACATCTGACCAAATGCACTCATCATCATGTCCCCTTGCATTTGAACTACTAATGTCCAGCTCACCTTGAAGTCAACATAGAAAGAGGGACATGGACACACATTTTCTCTGACATCCAGTGTTGGGATAAGATAGATGAACTGCTCTCCAAGAAACTCTCCAAACCAAAGACATCTGATTGCTGATGCAAGTGAGAAGAATACATGTCCAGAAGGAACTGAGCACCCTTTCATTTACCACATTGCCTCAACTACTAGCACTTAAAAATAACTCTTAGACACCCAAGACACTCCGTTGCGTGGATGAAGGTGGGATGGGTGATCCTGTGGCGTATATGCAGAAGTAGGGTGTGCTGGACTTGAGATGCAGTGAAGGACATTCAGCAACAGTGGAAATGTGCAGGGTTAAACCAATGTCTCTATGCAAAGGAGAATGCATTGGCTGAGCAAGAGCTTTCCAACATTAAGGAGCAGCAAACAAACCACAGGAAGGAAAAATGTGGCAACTGCACTATGTAGGTAGAAAGAATAGTACATTACTTTCCTGTTGGCAGGAGTCATATATTTCTCTTTCTGGGCATGTGTGAAAGGCAGGTTCCACAACTCCAGCATACACCTTGCCATGCACAGCTGGTTGGGAAATCCCAATCTCTTGGCAAAGGCATTTTTGTAGCCGTGATGGCTCACAGAAAGGCAAGTGACCCTGTTGAAATCCACTCTGAACCTCTGCAAAGTGAGTGCTGGCTGCCAGGGAGAGATGCTCTGGGACTCGTGTTTGCAGGATCCAGCCCCAGGAGCAAGGCAAAATTCAACAAGAGGCACATAATTAACTTCAGATGTACCTGTCAAGATGTCACGGACACAGTCCTAGAGAGAAGCAGCATGTTATTTGTTTCTCATAATGTAGCAATTATCTTGCTGTAAGAGGGGCTCTCTCCAGTGCTCCCTTTCTGCCTCTTGTTTTCCTTCCACATTCATTCACACATTATTTAACTTTTGACTTGGACACAGCAGGTAAAAGCATTTAACAGCTTGGCTGCTTGCTCAGACAGAGCTGAGAAGGGGATGGGGAGGAGGAGGCGGCAATTTTTTGCCTTAAATCTTCAAGTTTTCAGTGCTACATTTTTCTAAGGGAGGGGGAAAAGAGAAGGGAAGGGAAGGGGAGGGGGGAGCAGGAAATGGCATTCCACAAAGACAGAGTCACATTTTCCAGCATTATAACATGAGCTCTGCTGTCCCCAGCCTTCACTGGGAGATGCATTCCCGCTCCACAGTGGAGAAAAGGTCAGTGGTAAAAATTTCGCAGGAACTCCATCATTGTCCTCGTGGGACATGTTCATCAGGAGGAGAGAGTCGGGCGTCTCGCTCTGTCGACAGAAATCCACATCACAAAACATTATTGGGGGGAGGTGGGGAAGGGAGACCCACGGCCAGATAGAGCCCATGACTTCATTTTGCTGGATTATTTCCCCCTGGCTTGCTTTATACGCATGGAGCCGGAGGGGATGTACAGACGGATGTTTTGCTGAACAAATGATAAAGGCAGGAGAGAGAAAACAGGGTGGATGTGATTTAAAGTGCTGGAAAAGTCTCTGCCCCAGGGTAAAATTAACTTTTAGTTTATATAAAGGAAGGTATAACTCTGTGACACTGCCAGTTATGGATCTACCTGAGCTTGCCCAAAGCAATTGTAGCAGCCAGAGCAATGTCACAGTGTTGGCCCAGTGGTAGTCACTAAAGAGAGTGAGACTTTTAACGTGGAGTAAAGTTGATCAGTGCAATAATGACTCAGTCTCCTGGATTCACCCAAAATGAGACTGGATGACAAAGTGATTGAGCTTTGCTAGGAAGCACACATGGATGTGGAGCAAGGGGCTGATATGGAGAAACATGAAGCATATCATCTCCAAGGGGGATTGTTGTTGGTGGTGAAAATGCCTCTTCCTGCTTTGACTGAGGCACTCAAGGGAATTCCTCTGCCCCTGAGAGATAACGGCCTGAGAGGATAGTTTATAGAATGGAAAATTATTAAAATCAGTGTGAAAGTTGACTGTGTTTCTCTTTTGTTACACATACACAAATACAAATATGCCAAATGCAATTCTACCCTTCAAACAGCATTCCTGCAAGAAGGAAGACACAGAGTTCCAAGAATCTCCAAACAGTGTAGTTTGTCACTTTTATTTCCTCCAAACTCAAAACAAAGGCTTGACTGTGCTTGAGAAAAGGACCAAGTGCTGGGAGTTTGCACTGGGACCCCATGTCCAGAAGACTTTGAAGTGTATTTGAGTTTTAAAATGCTGCTTCTGGAAAAGGTTTAATTTTTCTGGCATTAATTTGCCATTTGGTCTTGTTTTGTCTTCTTTTTCTAAAAGAGTCACCAGCCTCAATCCCAAACTCGCTTTTAGATTCTTTCTCATATGGCTGAATCCTCCCCACCCTCCCCAAACCATATCATGCTTCTCTCATCAAACAAGCCATTCCCTGTGGGTGTGGGCTGTAACATCCCACCAGTTACAAGACCACATATGAGGCATCAGTATTTACATGACACTGTTTAGCCAGGCAGTATGTACATAATGAAGTTACCTGAAGCGAGGTCGCCTCACTCTGCTCCCTCTGATGTTTCCTCTCTTTTCTGTGCATTTCAGAGCATGTATGGCACAGCAACGTGTGGTCAACCGCCAGGATCCACAAAGGCTGGGGAATGAAGAGATGGAGTCAGCCTTGAGGAGAAGGACTTGGGGGTGCTGGGGGATGAGATGTTCAGCATGTCCCAGCCGTGTGTGCTGGCACCCAGAACCCCCTGTGTGCTGGGCTGATTCCCCAGCATTGGCAGCAGGGGAGAGAGGATTCTGCCCCTCTGCTCTGTTCAGGTGAGACCCCACCTGCAGAGCTGCCTCCAGCTCTGGAGTCCAACATCAGAAGGATGTGGAGCTGCTGGAGAGAGTCCAGAGGAGGCCACAGAGATGCTCTGAGGGCTGGAGCCCCTCTGCTCTGGAGACAGGCTGGGAGAGCTGGGGGTGTTCATCCTGGAGAAGGCTCTGGGGAGACCTTAGACCCTCTGTCAGTGCCTAAAGGAGCTGCAAGAGAGCTGGAGAGGGACTTTGGACAAGGGCCTGAAGGGACAGGACAAGGGGGAATGGCTTCTCATTGTCAGAGGGCAGGGTTAGATGGGATATTGGGAAGAAATTCCTGGCTGTGGGGGTGTTGAGGCCTGGCACAGATAGTCCAGAGAAACTGACTGCCCCATGCCTGGCAGTGTTCCAGGCCAGGCTGGACGTGTCTTGGAGCAAACCTGGTCTAGTGGAAGGTGTCCCTGTCTGTGACAGGGGGTTGGACCAGATTACTTTTTAAAGGTCTGTTCCACCCCAAACCATTCTATGGTTCTATTGCATATTGCAGCGTCTTT